>NW_019154088.1:5100199-5520850 GCF_002288905.1 Enhydra lutris kenyoni | reverse complement strand
CGATCCCAGGACCCTGAGATCATGACCTGAGCCGAAGGCAGCGGCTTAACCCACTGAGCCACCCAGGCGCCCCTGAGTGAACTTGTTCTTATGAATCAAACTCAGTAAGTTTTTTCATTTATTTAGACTTTCATGGAGCTGCACATTAACAGGAACCTGAAGCGGTGCCTTACCCAAATAAAGGGGTTCAGTTTTCTTACCTAATAGGGAGACTGGGGAATTCAGGGAAACACTGTTTTCTCTTTCCCATTTAATTGATCTGAGTGTATGGTATTTAGCTTCATGGTTGTAGGATAGCTGCTATACCATTGGGCACGATGTCTGCATTCTAGCTAGAAAGAATGGAAGGACAAAGGGAAAAAATAACTGTGCCATCTGAATTAGTCCATATTTAGAAGGAAGGCAATGGCTTTTTCTAGGAGTCTAATACAACCAATATCTATATCAAATATCATTTTACTTTATGTCTCTTTGGTTGGACCTATGCCTCATAGCCATCCAACTTTTTTCTTTTCCTGCTGGGCACATTGCTTTCCCAAACAAAATCAGAATTTATTTTGCAAGGAAGAAGGGAAAAATGGTCTATCATGATTAGCATAGTCAATGGAATGGGTTGAGGGAACAGTTGTACAAAAGTGGGCATGGTGAATTACAGATAAAGAATTAGCAAGGATGATAGGAACCACATAATTGCCAACCATAGAATGCTTGATTGGGGCTGCTGAACAACTGAATTTCCAAGTTCAACTCTGTTTCTCTAGTATGGTTTGATGGCATACATACTGTAGACATGGAATGTCCATGGAAATAAGACACTGTATAAAAAGTCTAACTTCTGGAGGTAGAAAAACCTAGGTCCAAATTGCAATTTTGCCATTTATTAGCCATGTGATCCAGGGCAAGATGTTTAGCTTTACTGGGCCTCAGTTTTCTTATCTGTCAAATGGCAGTATATCTTTCTTGATAGATTAAATGAGTCAATACATGTAGAATATTTAGAATAGCACCTGCCACTTAGTAAACACTTAGCAAGTATTAGCTATTATTTAATTCAATGTATTTTTTTAACTTCAAAAAAAAGATGTGATTTCTGATATCTGAGAGTTCATCTATTTGGGAACAAAGATACTATGAAAATTCTTGAGAACAATTTTAAGGCATATTTTAAGTAACTGCATGGTTGGATAGTAACTATAACACCACTCTTATTCTCTTTGCATTATTATTTATCTTACTTGATGAACATAAGACTCCTTGAGTTTGGGCATGGACTGTTCTACCTCTTTGTATACACAGGCCTTAGTTAGATATCCTGTATGCAACAGACACTCTGTACATATTTATTGATAATTATTATAGGAAATTGAGCTAATTGAAAGATCATTGTGGATTGCGATAAACAAACAAAGACTTCATGAATTATGAGAGCTATTATCTGGAAGGAATTCCAAGAATCTATTTAGTAGGACAGGAAAGAAAAGGTCATTCTGGCAAAATGAGCAGAGCAGAGTGTGGTGGTATGCCACATGGAAAGGACAATGGTCAAATATGTACAGTGTATAGAGCACATGGTAGACAACTGGTTTGTTTGAACTTGACAGGACGGGGTAGTGAAGAAACTGGTTTTACCAGCAAAGTGAATACTTTGGGCTATCAGATTTGATGTGAGAGACAGAAAAAACAATTTCAGATTCTTTCACAGGAAAACATGAAGAATATTGTATTTTAAGAAGATCAGTTAAACAGTGGAATGCATAATTAATAAAAGTTGCAAAAGAAAAACTAGAGGTAAGAAGACCTACTAGAAGATGATTAAAGTCCAGGGGGAGGTCTTGGGAGGGCAGCTTTTCTTCAAAGGCCTGAGATTAGACCTACAGTTTCAATTTCTTTTTGAGGGCATAATGGCAGCTTCAAAAGACATCCTAGTCTCCTCCTAAATTCCCTAAGGAATTCTAAGTATTTTTCTGAACACTCAAAATCACTTAAGAAAGAATTACTCATTCTAAATACAGAAAAATAAATTGCAAAGTAGGAAAAAATCATTTGCTAGTGTATATAATCTTTTTAAACCTAACTTCATTTTTTAAAAAGTTATTTGTTTGCTGGACTTTTGTAGTTGTACTATATTTTTTGAATTTTGCTTTCAGAGCTGCAACTTTTGTTACCTGAAAATTTTTGAAAGGATTTTGTATTCCTCTCTACTTAATGCATTTCATCTTTCTTACTAATCTGTTGTCCCTTGAAGTAGGAAAATTGTTGTATTTTTTTTTTCACCTTCTTCATTGTTGATAGCGATGACTTTAGTTAATACTCTAGCAATTCAGTGGAACCTCTCAGCACAAAATCTTCTAAAATTCTCTTATAAGGTCTGGACAATTCAATAAATATTTACTGATTGGCTTACATTTGCTAAGCATTCTGCTTTTCACTGATTATATAGTGATAAATGGACTAGACATACTCCTGATCCTCATGGAATTCCTTATCTATTATTAAACTGACAATAAAAATATAGAGATGAGTAATACATTCTGATGTGTTATGAAAGAGTCAAGCAAAATTCTGAGATATAGAAGTGGGGGAATGTGGTAAAGTGTGAAACGATTTGGACCTACTACAATAGGGTGGTCACCTCTAAGGGAGTGTTAGTAAGTTGAGGCTGAATGGATTTTTAAAAAAATTATGGCCTTGTACAAATTCGGCATACTTAAATATAGTGGTTGAAGAAGAACAATGTTGAATGCTTAGTTGTAGGACAATTTATAAAGACATGGACATAGTTAAAGATAGTCAAGAAGGGAAGGTGAAGTGCCTAGCTTAAAAACAGCAGTGAATTGTTCCCACTGCTTGTCCTGAAGGTGCCAGAACAGGAGGACGGCCCATCATCCAGGATGACTATAGCTGTAGTTATAAGAAATGATGGAAAAAAGGAACCATGGCTTTGAGAAGAGGAAAGCGTCACTGTCGAATGCAGCCCAGTAGCTGGCAGGGGTAGGGGTAGTCGGGGTGGCCCAGAAAGTAAAATCCACATCCTCAATCTCTTCCACGTATGTGGGAATGCAATTTAAATAATAAACAAAACATTTTTTAAAAGGACAAAGTTGAAAGATTTGTCTTATTTTACTTTAAGACTGTCTATAAAGCTATATTAGTAAAGAGAATGTGGTGTTAGTGAAACGGTATACATGTAGATCGACGGTACAAAATAGAAAGCTGCGGAAAAAACTCTCATATATAGAATCAATTGATTTTTAACAAAAGGGCTAAGACAATATGTGGGGAAATGCTAAATTTTCAACATATGATCCAAAATGACTTCTCTCTCTTTCTCTGTCTCTCTCTGCTTGTTTCTCTCTATCCTTTATTTACCAAGGGAGCTGGATAGACAGAAACATGGGGCTAGACTAATTTTTCCTTATCTCTCAGCACACCTAATAAATTATTTGGAGTGGATCATTGACTTAAACATAAAAATGTAAATAATAGGGCTACCTGGGTGGCTCAGTCAGTTGGGCATCTGACTCTTAGTTTTGGCTCAGGTCATGATCTCTTGGGTCATGACCTATGAGTTCTGGGATTGAGCCCCCAGGTTGTACACTCAGCAGGAAGTCTGCTTGAGGAATCTTTCCCCCCATCCCTTCCCTGATATGCATGTGCTCACGTGTGCACTCTCTCTCAAATAAACAAATACATTTTAAAGAAAATGTTTTCTAAAAGAAAACCTTAAATGAAAATCTTATTAGCAAACCTCTTTAAGTACAAAAAACAGTGATTATAAAGAAAGGTTAAACTTCATCAAAATTAAAGACTTCTGTTTATTAAAAGTCATCAGTAGGAAAACAAATAAGCAAGCCAAAGACTAAGATAAAATATTTGCAAAACATATGCCTGATGAAGAATTTCTATCTGAAATATATATAGAACTCTACAACCCAATAGTAAAAAATGCAACAAACCCAGTTAAAACCAGGTAAAGAATAGAATAGATCCTCCCCCAATGAAGACATATATATAAGACCAATAAGCACATGGAAAAGTGCTCAATATTGTAAGTCATCAAGAAATTGTAAATGAAATCACAACAAAATTCCATTATATCCCCACCAGAATGTCTGAAATTGAAAACGAGTGACGAGTGCTCTCATACACTTGGTGGGAGCTTAAAATGGTACAACCACTTTGGAAAAATGCTTACTCTATGAAGCAGAAATTCCACTCCTAGACATTCAGGCAAAATCAATAAAAGCATATATTAAAAAACATTTGTACAGAAATGTTTGTTAAAGCCTTACACATAATAGCAAAAAAATGGAAACAGTCCTGTGTTCACAGACTGGAGTGCTAGTCATACAATGGGAATGCTACTCAGCAGTAAAAAGGATAAGCCACTGATCCAAGCACCAACATGGATAAATCCTTAAAAACATATGCTGTGTAAAGGAAGCTTTACACAAAGATTATGTGTCATGAATTTTTAGAACAGATAAAACAAAATACGGTGATAATCTCCATAGCCTCTGAAGGTGTTGACAATGGAGATTGACTGGGAAGGGACATGGGGGAGTTTCTGGAGTTATTTTATTTTTGATGTCTTGATAAGGATTCAGGTTATTTAACTTATGAATTTTCAAAACTCACAGAATGTCACACTTAAAATTTGTGTAATTCATGGTTTATAATTTTGCCTAAAAAACAAAAAAGAAGCTTAAAGAATAAACTCTAGTTAATGGTATACATAGTGAAGCATTTAAGGATGGTATATATTGCTGTCTACAACTAATTTGGAATTACATCAAAACGCAAAGTGAATTGACAGATAAGTAGAAGGATAGATTAATGGACAGATAACATAATACATCAAAGTAGCAAAAAAAAATCTTTTTTAGACAATGCAGGGCTTGAACTCATGACCTTGAGATCAAGACCTGCGCTGAGATCAAGAGTCAGAAGCTTAATTGACTGAGCCACCCGGGTGCCCCCAAATAGCAGAATGTTAATTGTAGAATATCACTGGTAGATATATGGTGAGTATTATACAATTCTTTTGAACATTTCTGTATGCTTGAGAATTTTTTTAATTGAATCTTGGGGGAAATTATAGGGGCTAGTTGGAAGAACCTAAAGGCATGCTTCCCTTCAGTTCTTTTTTTTAAAGATTTAATTAATTAATTTATTTGAGAGAGAGAGAGCACAAGCAGGGGGAGGAACAGAGTGAGAGGGGCAGGCAGACGGATGCTGGTTGCAGAGCAATATGGGGGTCTTGATATCACCACCCTGAGATCATGACCTGAGTCGAAATCAAGAGTCCCCCAGTTCAACGGACTGAGCCATGCAGATGCCCCTTCCCTTCCGTTCAAACCCCACTTCCTACTTCACTTTAAGATGATACGGTAAGGGGTGCCTGGGTGGCTCAGTGGGTTAAAGCCTCTGCCTTTGGCTCGGGTCATGATTCCAGGGTTCTGGGATCGAGCTCCACATCGGGCTCCCTGCTCAGTTGGGAGCCTGCTTCCTCCTCTCTTCCTGCCTGACTCTCTGCCTACTTGTAATCTCTGTCTATCAAATAAATAAATTTTTAAAAAATCTAAAAAAAAAAAGATGATACATTAAAATTGAAATTACAAGAAAAACAACCGCCCTTAAGAATATTTCTTAATTATTTTAGTGAAATATGCAAAATGACTCTTCCATTCCATGACCAACCTGCCCAGCAGACTAATTTTAACATACGGAATAGGTAATGGCAAAGTGGCCTGATTGTGTTTCAGTTGACTATGCGTGTGGACTCTGAAAATGAGCCAAACTTGCCTGGTGTGTTTAAAGCCCAAGCTATAAACAAACTCCTACCATTAACCATTATTAACTTCTCCAAATGCACAGCTTTTCAGGCAGAAGAATTCATTGGGGCTAGAGGTGTAGTTAATAGCCCATCATGGTGCCCATAGCTCCATCCCTTGTTGGTTTTCATATCTCCCTGCCTGTTGGAGGTGATTGTTTCCTAGACTGGACTATTTTAAGTCTACATTTAATCCATCGTGAATCTAGGACCACTTGATATAATTGCCCACAACACCCACCGTTTCCTTACTAGAAAATACATTTCCAATAATAAAGTTTTATGGGACACTGCACAGGCTTTAACATGCAGACTCAGGTTTGCTGAGAGCAGTTTTTCTAGTCTGCATTTGATGCTATCTTCTGTTGGTCTGTTTGCTGTGGCAAGAGGCCATTTCTCTGCTACTGCTTTCAAGGACTTTGTTTTTCCCTCCAAAAACGGAGACTGGAAATAGAGCACATAATTTCATTGAAAAAGATCATATTCTAGCAGTTATTGTGTTAAATGCTTTCATCCTCTCACATCATTTTTATTAAAGCCACTGTACTCTTGGGGAATGGGGCAAGGGAAGTCAGGGGGAGAGGGAGTGCAGAAACACAGAAAGACAAAAGCAGCCCAAGATCAGTACTTCCATAACTCACAGCACTTCCTGGACCTTTGTCAGGTGCTCTCTCCATTTTGCAGGTGGTTAGAGGCACCATTGGAGCTTAAAAAGAAATGTTGCCACTGGAGATCAAAAGTTAGAAACACCATTCATTATTGATAGGCCTGGATTCTGACAAGAGTGTCCTTTGGGTCAGAGATGAGCTAAGAAGCACTTAACAAATAAGCAGATTCTTTTCTCAGTTCTTGACGGAACTAAAGATGCAAAAAGAAATGGGACTCTATTACCCAATATGCAGATCACTCATTTAAAAAAAGATGACTCCATTGTAGAAAGCATTGCCTCATGACCAACCATTTCAAATAAAATGATTTTTGAAACCACGGTCACCTAAAAAGAGAGGTGGTCATTTGAGCCAAGTGTGACACTTAACATATTAAGAAAAAAGGTACTTGTATTCATCTTAACCTATATCCCTTTCGGCCACTGTATTGAGAGAAAGCATTCTGAGTTCTTCTCAACCTGTATTCCTTTTGGCCATTGTAGACAAATCTGAATTTCTCCTAAGTAGGTCACAAATAAGTTCCGATGCTGCTCGTTTCTATTTTAACAGCAGCAGAGGAACAGACAAGCCATTTCTTTGAGGGAGATGTTTCTGGGTACCAGTTAGAGCAACGGTAGGAATCCAGGCATGATGAATTCTTGCTTTATTCTTTACCCCCCACATGAAAAGTTCTTCACCCCCAGCTTTGCCTCAGGCCAAAGCCATAAGGCCATAGCCTCAAGCTCCTGATGAATCCTTGTAGACCTCTGTGGTCAGAGTTTCGCCAGCAAAGTCAGCACAGAACAAATGCTTTTCACTTGATGTCTGCCTCTTGAAAGCTTAGGGCAAAGATATCTCTTTGCAAAAATAGAAAAAAAATGTTGAAATTATTCTTATATGGCCAGCACTTCCCTTCTTTCCCATTTGTGTATGCAGCATACAGTAAATATTGTATCGCCTAGCAGGAAGTCAAATACAAGCGCCCAATGTGTCTTAAATAAAATAAGAGGCATGTTCGTTTAGAGACTGTAAGTGATAATTCAACATGAAAATCTGGGGGCAAAGAAATGATCTTGGGAGCCCGTGGGCAATCCTGGAGAATTGGCACACGGGCAGTCAGCAACCTGGCTTGCCTTCGTTACCAATGGGATGTACATTGCCTTTTTTCTCCTGTCTTTATTCATTTTTCAACAGCCTGCCACATGCAATATGCCAAATCTCATGTAAAAAAAGCCCCTATGCACGCACGCACACACACATACACACACAGACGCGCGCGCGCGCGCACACACACACACACACACACGCACTCACACACTGGGACTAAAGAACCTTCAGCGGATTCCGGCATAGACAGTAAAAACAGCCATCTGCACCGAAGCTTGGGATTTATTCAGTTACACTTGCCCGAGTTATTTGTTTGGCTTTGCGATGTAAAGAGTTCTGTTTTATTGTTGGAACCTCTCATGCTGTCGAATTGTTTTCAAAACTCTTCCCCCAGATGCGTTTGTCATGTACCAACAGCGAGCAAGTGCTAGCAAGGGGAACACAAAAATGTGTGTGCATCAAATGGGCATTCAAATCTTCACCCAGGTCACTTGCCAGAATCAGACTAAAGTTTCTGGTATTTAATGGGAAGGTGAAAAAAAGTTTACAGGTTTAATGCCTGTGGCACACTGATCATTTTTCAAGGTTTTAAGGATTAAAGTATAGGAGATGCTTTGAAGCAAGTTTGAACAAGGGGGTCGGGAAGCGTGAATGGCAGGTGGCTCTTCTACAAAGTGTCATCCAGGTTCAAGCTTCTGGACATGATGTTATCAACAGCCAACTCAGATTTCACGTTTGATCCCAAGGATTCTCACATAGCTATAATCAAGTCAGGTAGTGCCGCTGACTTTTCATTTAAAGTAAGGCTTTTTAGTATCGTGTATGCTTTCTATTAAACTACGTATTGCTCTCACATAGTATTATTTGTGAAGGAGCTCAAACGATCATTAATATTTATGCCAAAGAAAGGAAATATAGGATCATAATTGAGAAAGGTAAACTATAATAATTAATTACAACATACGTAGTTCTCTGATGCAAAGCCTCTGTTCTTACATATAACCATAATGTTGATAGACCTTAGATCGAAACGGAATGACTTCGTATTCTATCTCAGAATGCTGTATTATATCACAATAAATCTATTTCATGCAATCTTAAATTTAATGTACAAAGCATATTAAAATCTACAAATTTTGGAATTGTCATGACCAGAGATGAATCCAATATTTTAGGTGCAAGCCCTGTTTGCTGTACACCTGCTGTAAAGATTTCATACATAAGCATAGATGGGTATGTATGTAAAAATTTGTATGTTTCTATACCTATCTCTATATCTAACTTGGAAAGTACATCACCTTGATAATAGCTGGGCATGTTTTATCCTGGTTCTAGTTTATGGTAATTATGAAAACTCTAGTTTTCCTCCCAAATATCTATCTGCATTTGGACATTTTAAACATCCTTTAAATTGTTCCGTTCAGAAACATTTTACTATAGGAAAGAATCCAGCAGAAGACTACTTATAGTTTCTCAAAAAGGTGTAAAATATTAAAAAGATAGACTCCGTCCTTCCTTCCTGCTTCCCTCCCTCCCTTCTTCCCTCTGCCTACTTTCCTTCCTTCTGTCCTTCCTCCCAAACATTAATGCTTGGTTAAAATTTGAGAGTAAACTGTACTTTGACTGTTTAAAAAAAATGCAAATGGAAATTCAAAAAAGATATTACATAAAAGCATATCCAAATAAAACTCTGTCTGAGACACGTGAACATCAAAACTAATGCTCTGAAGTGTAAAATCAGGCACAATGCCATGTTGGTATGTGTTGTCATTCAGTCAACTGACTGAAGTTCATCCTCTTGGTGTTTTTCCTTCCTGAATTACTATGTGTCTCAGATTCAGAAAGGAAAGAGATGTTGTGTCTTTCATTTAGAAGTTGCACCCACAGGTGATACACTGTAAATGACCTTATTATCTTTTTCCCAGATGCAGAGTAGGCAGAGTACATGGGCAAGTTCTTTTTCTGGATGTAGCCTAGAAGGATTGGTTAGAGAGAGAAACTTTTCTTTTTCACCATAGTAGAAATCTAGGAATCTCTTTTTATTTCAGGGAAGGAAATAGGGAAAAAAACAATCAGGAGTAGGTCTTAGCTCTGTATGGGTCCATGGATGCCTCTCTGTTCCCTGTTTCCTCTTACCATTTCCTTTTCCATTATGAATTTGAAACATGGTGGGTTATGTCGGGTCTTACAGGAGTTTCCTAAGTCTGGCAGCAATTGGTGCTGGAGATTAACAGCCAGAAGTATCCCAGCCATGACTTTGGGGTCCTAGAAAACTGCTACAAATATTCGGTGATCTAGGACCTAGATTTGAGTGAGAATGGGATGCATACCATATCCATCTATGAATGCATTGCTTTGCATCTGTTCAGCTTTGCTTTCCTATGAGTAAAACAATGACCATTGCTAATTTATATGCTTTCTGAAAATACTGCTGTGTTGAGCATAAAATGTGATTTCTTTGTGTCATAACACTGCTGCCAAACAGATGCATAATTTGCATGTATCAGTGTAACATTTAAACCAAGAAAGACAGTGATTTAATTGTATTTTGGATAAGATTTAAATCAATGAAACTGGAGCAGTGGGATGGCTATTTGGAATGCAAAAAGACTTATTCTTGTTATTGTTTACATGGTTTTCTGTTTAATTTATACTTCAGCATCTACTGTGCAGTCCCTGACTCTTATTCTCTCATTCAGAAAGAATTACTAGATACCTACTATGGTCTAGACACCGTGTTTGATGTTTGGGTTCTAATGATGAACTTACACCCTCAGAGAAATGTGGAAATACCAAGGGGATTCCAGGAAAAAATAAAAACAAACAAACAAACAAAAGCAAAGAGATTAGGAAATTGACTTTTCACTGCATTAATAAATATTAAAACACATGAAATTATTTGACAAATAGGGAAAGCTAAGGATTGGCTCCATTAATTTCTGCAAGGGTTCCAAGTATGTTTATAGAGGGTATTTCATGCAGAGAATGGTAGGAGGCTCCAGGAGTCAGGTCGGTTGCAAATAATAATTGGGTTTCACAAGGAAATATTTTGACTTTAAAGCTAGCATAGAGTTTTTAAGAGAGGAGGTGAATTCTCCCTCCTTCATTGAGGAACTTAATGTTGAGCTCCCTTCCTACTCTATCGTCCATGATTTAGGCTTTACCTGCAGTAGATGGAGAGGTTGGACCAAATGACCGCTCTTGGTCCTTTCCAGCTTTTATGATTCTTCAATGCACATGTCGGAGAATAGCTTTTGACAAAAAGTAACTTGCCATCGTTTGGTTCTTTATGACTGCTCTTTTCTACTTGGTCCAGAGTGAGGTGAAGCTTAGTCAGAAAGGAAGAAGTTGAAGGTGACAGTGAATTTCATGAACGGCATACACCAGTGCACTGCAAGTGGGGGACCTGATGCATCACAGCTCTCTCTCATTGAGTTATTCAAAGATTAAGGATGTTCTTGGGCGTGGTTCCTTTTCAGGGTGGCATTGCCCTTTGTGATGCCCTAATCAAGGTCCTGTCACTGTTTCCCTTATAAACTCTAATTTTCTGAATTTTTAAGTTAAGGCTAGTAACTCCCTCTAGGCTGAAACTTGGAAACTGCAATCTGATCTCTGTACCTGTTGGGTTTTTGCTCTTGCTTTTGTTTTCTTTTTAGCTTCTGAAGGAGATAAGTAAGTCCAGCTGAGCTCAAAGAGGACGTGATGTGGAGAAAATTAGACTGAGGATTTCCTTTCCAGTTTCAGCTCAGTTTTGCTTAACAAACTTCTAACTTCCAGACTTCGAGCCTTTAAATCTCAGCTATGTGCCTTAGAGGACTCTTTAGAAATAACAAGGTCTTGGAGGTTGTGAGTGTCTCCTCTTGACCATAATGTTTCACCAAGGACACTCTAAAGAAAGGTTATGGCTTAAATAACTGGAAGTCCTTTCCTGGAATTAGTGAGTCTTTGTAATTAATTTCTTAGCCATTGTTGAGCTCTCCTGCTCATCTAGCTTTATGCCACACCTCGAGAAATCTGATCCAAAGCACATCTACTACTGGTTGTAAACAAACAGACCTAAAAGGTAGTAAAAAGTAGCAAAAGAAAATTGATTTTTTATGTATCTCATTTGGTTTAGATGGAAGGAAACTGGGAACACTGACTTTGCTGAACACAGCATTCAAAAGCTCAGGACAAGCTGAGTAGAAATAATACCTTAGTAGTAGTGATCCTGGGGTCCATCCCTCTACCTTATGAAATGCATTGTACCAGAGGATAAAATTGGAATCAATTGAATTTTACTTGGTTTCAAGTAAGTGATTTGATGTATCTTTCAAAACAGTTATCCCCGTCCCCACCCCACCCCAGCCCCAGCTCTCAGAAAGTCTAAATACAAGGAAAGAGTAAAATTCACAAGGGTTTGAAAACCTGAAAACTAAACTTTCATTAATTCTTGCCTCTTGCATTTGTGTCTAGGTGTATCTGACCCCCAGACCTTAAAAACCCTCCACCAATATCAGCGTTCTCATATTTTCCCCCTTTTCCTCCAGGTAGATATCCTCACCATTTAACACGAATCCTCTTGCTTCTGAAGTGTTTGATTCTTTATTTTTTCACATAAAACATAATATTATTTGAAAGTAGATTTGATTTAAAAAGCCAATACTTTTTTTGTGTGTGTTTTGTTTTTTAATGCCAGAAGGGAGATGTTTTATGCTTTTTTTCTGTTCTCTTCACTCCACATGAACAAGCTTACCGGTTTTATTTTTTATTCTCAGGCCAACCCAATTTCATGTTAAGCCGGACAAATTTATTCAACTCCAGTTCAAACACTGATTTAAAAAATAAATAAATAAATAAAGGAAGGTCAGTCTAGCTTTGTTTTTTTTTTTATATATATATTTTCTTTTATAATAAATTCTCCCTCAAATGATACCTATGTGTATATTTTGACATAATCATGGGTACAAATGTGCAATGCCTGAAATCTAAAATGACACTGGAATATCTTTTCTTGCATTAGCATTATTTTAGCATTCCTACAACAGGGGATGGTTTGGAGAAAGGCAGAGGCTTTCAGTTTATATATACACCTCTGATTATTATTCCAGTACCTCGAGCTACAGATCCAATCTCGTATCATGATGGATGCGTCTCTCAGCATTCAAAAGAAGTGTTGGCAAAGAGAAGGGCTTTAAATAAGGCAACCAGGAGAGCCCAAGATGTAAAATTCAAAATTGAATGCCATCGTGTTAAATGATGATCTAGTCTTCCTTTTGATTTCTGCGGCAACATCTGAGGTTTCTTTTCGGTCTTCATGTGTGGCGTCATGTAGGGGAACAGTACTAGGAATCCAGAACCACAGCAATTGTTATGGTCATGTTCTGTTTTGCATTCTCTTCTATTCAGTGACTTCGAGAAAGTCTGGTCCTGGGAGGACAAAGGGCTCATCACTTGAGGGAAAATATATACATCAACATGCTAAGAGGAAGAAAAATTAGGCAAATGTGGAAGGAAAGGAAGAAAAGGGGCCGATTGTTCTCATTTTATTTTAGTTATTTTGTCCATAAGCCCACCACCCTCTCCCTACCCACCCCCCACCCCCGGCCACCCTCAGTTTGTTTTGTGACATTAGAGTCTCTTATGGTTTGTCTCCCTCCCGATCCCATCTTGTTTCATTTATTCTTTTCCTACCCCCCAAACCCTCTACATTGCATCTCCACTTCCTCATATCAGGGAGCTCATATGACAGTTATTTTGCCCTTGGAGGCACAGCCAGAAAGTTGTGCAGGACCAAACCAGATTTGGGTGCTGGTATTGGTATAGGTAGTTTGTAGAATGTTCTCACAAGTGTAATGTCATCAAAGTAACTGCAGACACTGTCAATAACTGAAGATTTTCCACATTAAAATCTAAGAAGCAAAAGGTAGTCATCTGGTTTTCTTGCACATATGATGTGTTTGTAATAAAAATGTTTGGGATGTGGCAGAAGTTAGTAGGCTATTTTAGTCTCATCCTTGGTCAAAGAAACAAAAAGAAAAGAACAAAAAGGAGGAGGGAGGTGAAGAAGGGTTCATTCCTTGGAGATATGATACTGTGCTTTTGAGAGTCCAAGTCTGAAAGGAGAATACTCTTCATTAAGGTAACGTGTGACTGGTTATGACCAGTGCTGTGTAAATAACTGATGAAAACAAAGAGGTGAGGAGGGAAAAGGGGTACTGATAGGTGTGGGTGTGGTCCAAGAATGCTGTGTGATCCTGCCGGGACAAAGAACCCCCAGTAGGGAAAGTTGCCACACAGTAGGATGGAAAAGAGGGAACCAAAGACCAATTTTGGTTTCGTTCTTGGATTTGCTGAGGCTGCCCTTGAGCACAGTTCTGGTAAATATTTGCAAACAGGCCTTAAGATAAATACTCCTCCTTTCATACTAGTCAGTGAACCACCAGAGTCTAGAAGTTAGAGCTCAGGTGTCATTTATGGACTATCATCATCTTTTCACCTGTTCATTAAATGAGAGCCTTTAATGGTGTCTAACATCCCTCTACCTTATGAAATGCATTGTACCAGAGGATAAAATCCATCTGTCCACTTCTAAGAGGTCCAAGGTAAATCAGGCAATGTCAGGTTTATATCTTCTTGCTATTCAACATGAACAAACTGACAATGATTTAAAAAAAAAAAACAACTAATTTGTAGATTTTTTTGGGGGGGGAGGGTCAGAATCATGAATCAATTTAAAACCATTTGCAAAAGCTATTGTCACCTATTGGTTCCTTGGCATGGTTCACTAATTTTCTTCAGTACTTTTCTTCAAAATGTGACAGTTATGGTGTTTAGGGAGAAATCTGGTTGAAGAAAGGTGAAGGGGACTCTTTCCCCTAAAAATAGATATTTCCATTTATAATGTACCTGAGTTAAGTCTCAGGGGGCGAACCCCCAGGGTAGAAACCACAACGCTTTGGTAGAGTGTTTTCTCCCCTTACAGCTTTTGTTGTTATGTCCTGAAAAACTAAATTATAATCTCACATTTTCTTCCTCCCTTGTTCTTCTTGCCTCTAACTTGTAGAGTTCTCAACTTGAGAACTTATTTTCCTCTTTCAAAATGTTCATTAAAGCACAAATGAATTTCTCCCTTTTGATGTTGCCAGAGAAGCTGAAGCACTATGTAATTAGGCTTCTGTTTTAAAGTATTTCTCTCAACAAACACAGGCTTCCAGGACCAAGACTGCATAATAGATGTTATTAACTGTATGTATAAATAGGAAATGTGTCTTGCAAAGCATTATATTTGCTGAATGAGTTTGCCTTATTCCAAAGTCATCTCTTTACTAATGACTCATGAGTTTCCTTTCCATTATTTAAAAATAATGTAATCATAAGCTATTCTGTAATAATTTGACATATCTTATATTCATATCTGAACCTATTAATTAGAGACAACATAGGTATTTATAATGTGCCTTTATTATTCAAGGTAATCCCTTTAATCCTATTTAAATGGCCAGATAAAAATTAATCCCTTCAAACATCTTTATAAACAAACATTTAAATTCATCTATTTTCATCTTTGTTCCCAGCACCTACCCTGAAAGCTTTCATGATTGAGGTTGATAGAAGCAGCAAACAAGCAATCTGGGAAGAATAATATGCAAATTATTTTTCTTTGCAAAGAAATAATACGCATTTACAAAAGAGTTCTCCTGGTCTACAGGGGTCTAAAAATCACAGGGATTTATTTCAAAGAGTTTAGTAATGTCCTTAGAAATTAATGATGCAATCATTCTTAGGGCACAAGGTAGTTATCGGGGTCCTTAACTCCTATTATGAACCTGTCTGTCTCATAAAATAAGCAGATGTCTATTTGAAGACTTTTTGGCCCAAGAGAATCAGGGCAGGACAAGGCTTTGAGGTTTCTCAGAGGGTCCTTTGGACCAGGCATTTACTAATGTAAAAATAACAGAGGGAAGCCATGTTGAAGGCAATTTTGGATACTTTTTCCGACACTGTGATCTGCACACACGCTAGGTCACTGGAAACAGGAGAGGAAGCAATTGTTTTTCCCCGCTGTGAGCAATGGATTTGAACATGGCTCACACTGTTCTCACGCTGAGTTTTCTTTCCCTTTCCTTTCCCCATAACACAAGTGTAAACTGAGCTCATGAAAGTCCTTTGGGCACTAGAAAAAACACAGCCTGTCCACAGATGAGCTGATTATCTTATTTCATTCTTTTTCCTCTAGAATTATCCAGAGGCAATCAATTAAATAATGATAACTTCTTTAAACCAGAGAGAACTGAAACTTAACTGGTATTTATTTTCTCAAGATTTTTGTTAGATAGAAAATCTGAGGAATACAGTAAAGTCAAAAAGAATCAAATAAAAATCAGCAACAATCCTAGAACTGAGAGAAAACCATGTTTGTTACTAGTTTTATTTCCTTCCAGGCTTTGATATGGTTGCATAACTGGGATCATGCTTTAGCAATGGCATTCTGCCTTTTTTCATGTTATTAATAATTAGCTACATGACATCTCATCTCAAAGACTTCATCTTCTCACATCCCATGAATTGCCTCTCTCCACCCCAACATCTTTCTTTTGTTTTTAGCTGAAGATGGTATATAAAGTAATGGCTCAGTCCATTTTGGAGAGTTTTACTATTTTCTTGGGTATCTCCCATGTATACATGAGGTATACATATTAATAAACTTCTGTTTGTTTTTCTTTTGCTAATCTGTTTTTCACTACAGGGGGTCTTAGGCAAGAACTTGGAAGGGTGGGGGGAAAGTTTTTTTGTCCTTTCCTGCAAAACCATTACCTAATGGCAAAAGATCAGAGTAGAAGGACAAACTTAGGGGTTCCCCATCTTGGGACCAGGAGGAAATGGAGTATTGGGGAAAATGTTCATAATCTCACAGAATTCATTCTCCTCCTTTACAAAGAGGCTTGTCTGTACTGGTAGTGAGGAGCTAAAAAATAAGTGATAGAAAGATCTCTGAAGGAAAAGGAAAATGTAGGGAGAGCGGTATTAAGCAGTGCCACGAGGTTTAGTATACGGGCTTAGTATATGGGCCAAAATACATAAGTACTTAATATTGCTCATTTAAAAATTCTTGAAATAGAAAGTTTTTGGCTTCAGGCCTCTGAACGGAATGGGGGAAATGATTTAAAACTCCATGATAATCTCTTAGGAATGGTTGGGAGAGAATATCCCCCATGAAGACAAAGGACATTTCACAAATTTGGAGAAGTTAAAGCAAAGCCACAGTTCAAAACCAAGTACACAGACAATTCCGGTGACATTCTCATATTCCAGTTATCTTATTCTCCCTTTACCATTAGATATTGGGTTGGAGTTGGGAGTTGCCTTGAGAAACCACATCTGATCCTGATGGAAAGGTCTGTGTGGCATCAAAGGATCCAAGACTTTATCTGAAACCCATGCCTGTGCAGTGGAAGACTGTGGCAGAGACTGTTAGCTGCTCACCCAGACCCATTTCCTCTTCTTCCTTTTACACAAATGGACTGTGTTTTCCAGTCTTCCCCAGAGTGGTGTGGCCATGTGACTGAATTTTAGTCCACAGAATGTGTGTGGGAGGGATGTGACCACTTCTAGGCCTGCATCACCCAAACCACCTAAGGTTATCCTCCCAGCCCAGGGATCCTTAAAAGCCTGTTGCTGAAGATGGGGGGACCTCTGACAATCTGAGTCCCTGACTTGCTATTTGGATCAGACTTCAGCACACCTCTCCACACTGGAGCCATCTTCAACCTTCCTGTGAGCAACAAGTAAACTGTTACGTTTGAGCCATTATTCATTTTTGGATCTATTTGTTATAGTAGTTACTCACTCTAAATGATTTAGGGAAGGTCTTGAGAAATGGCAGAGAAGATGACTGGGCATCTCTAGGCCATCTCATGTCTTAATTGCTCACAGTCTCAGGTGTGGAGCAAGACCTGCTCTCTTTCAGCCATCTTCAATATCATGGAGTAAAGTTGTTGCCTTTTTAGTGTTTTATGTGCATCAAATGTGGACCGCCAACTCCCCCGCCCTCCAAAACCACATGTATTGGTTGTCTATTAGAAAAAACAAATGTTTTTCTTGAAGGCAGGACAAGGATGCTAGGTAAGCAGAAATAATTTTGAACAGTACAATCTGAATGTACCAATATAGATAATTCTCTAGCCTATATAGTATGATCACCTTAGTGTAAATATTTTTTTAAGTGTGTGTGTGTGTGTCTGTCTGTCTGTCTGGGGCAGAAAATAAACTTAATTTTCCATCTATTGTCTGAAAACTTAAAACTATATGTATTTATTTTTTTTAAATATCAATAGTTACTTTTTATGAGATAACATTGTGGGTCAATTTGTTTCCTACCTTATAATTTTAATATGAACATCAATTTTAAAAACTCTGAAACAAGTGATATAGGACACTTTTTGTTACCTTACATAGTAAATGTGGCTTGTTTTGTCCTACTTCCCCAATTCTTTCCAATGTTGCTAATAGAATCTGAAGAAAGAGATTGAGATTATTTTGAAATTATTCCTAATCATTAAATCACTATTTCTGCCATCATATATACAGTCCTTCAAAATTATTTATTTTACTTTTAATTTTATTTAATATATTTATACACTTAATTCTAATTTAGTGAAATTAAACATTAACTTAGTTCTTTCTACTCTGACCTGTGTTTCTCATTTTATTCACATTGTGTGGTCATCAGGAGTATGTATTTTGAGTAGGTTTTTTGGAATATAGTAATACATTTCCCAAGCTCTCTATTTGAGAATATTTTTTCATTGCCTTTGTATGTGAAAAAAACAACTTGGCAGACCATGGAACTCTTGGATCTCATCCTTTCCTACTCAAAACTCTTAAGATTAGTCCAATGTCTTCTGGCACTCCATAATGAAAAGAAAGCTAAAGCCTGGCTAATTTTTATTTCTCTGTAATTTTTTTCTTGCCCGATTGCTGAAAGGATTTTGTATTTACTGTTGAAATTCACAACTGCTGTCAAGATATTTCTAGGTATTGGCTACTTTTCATATACAGTATTCCATCAATTACAAGTTGCATTTTCCCTCTATTTTAACATCTAGGAAATTAGGATACACATTATAATCAATGATTAGAAAACCATTTTATGTCATAGTTTAATTGACAGCATTTTTTCCTTTCATTCTGCACCTGAAAAGAATGGTATCTTTGAGCTGGTGGAATCTCAGATTTAATGAAATGATAAGCTATACTTTCTACCAATATATTCTGTTTGTATGTGTCCTTTCCCTGCCACTGCTTTGGCTAAAGAACCGCATATAACCACCAAGTTCATCTCTGTTACTGCCCTTTATCACCTTTATCTCTTTCACCTATTTCTCTGCCCTTTTCTGTGCCATATGTGAATGTTAATATTACCCCTGTGGGGCACCTGGGTGGGTCAGTGGGTTAAAGCCTCTACCTTCGGCTCAGGTCATGATCCCAGGGTCCTGGGATCGAGCCCTGCTTCAGACTCTCTGCTCAGCGGGGAGACTGCTTCCTCCTCTCTCTCTGCCTGCCTCTCTGCCTACTTCTGATTTCTGTCTGTCAAATAGATAAATAAAAAATCTAAAAAAAAAAATATTATCCTTGTATCCTTTATTTCCCTGGATACATTTTTTGGTAATAGAACTCTATTTTTAGTGAGATATTTTTTTTTAAATAGTATTTTAATAAATTTTAATATTAAAAAAGAAAAATGATACTTGAACATGGTAGTATTTCCATATAGTACTAAGGGTATATTATATTAGCATAATGTAATCTTGACATACATGAATCTGCCATATTCTCTTTGACTATTGTATACTTCTTATTTATTTATAATTATTTAGCCATTCCCTTGAAATGGACTTTGAATTGTGTATAACCTTTTGCTATTATAGACAATGCTATAATAAACATCCTTGTACATAGCTTTTTCCATTTCCTTAGGGGTAACTATAAAATGATTACTAGAAGTGAATTCATGGGTCAAAAAATAGTGTATATTTTAAATTTATATAGATGTTGTCAATTACCCTCCAATTAGTTTATGACAATTTTTGTTTCTGGCAATGGTCTTTGAACAATCCTTTTATCCCTGTTACTTGCCAGTGTTGTATATTACCAAACTTACTGTCTTTTCCTAAATTGAACTTGTGAAACACTATCAAGGGTTTTAAGATCCATTTCCTTAATTCTAAGAGGGAGAGTTTAAGCAATTCTCAAGAATTTCTAATCTGTTGTTATTTGTTCATAATCAGTATGTTCACATTTTTTTGTTCTAACTTTTCCCATGATATTCATATTCTTATTAATTTGTAAGAGCTTATTATATTGATTTTTATGAAATAAAAATAGAGTAATTTTTAATGTTCTTGAAGTTTTATGATCTGTTTAAAGCAGGCTTTCTCCAATATATTTTTTAAAATAGATATCTTGTTCTTTAATTGTTACAGTTTCCTTTTTACTTCTGTAACTTGTATTCATCTAAAATATATTTTAGCATAAAGAACTAGATACAGATTTAGCTTTACTTTTTTCGTAACATAAAATGAATATTCTAACATTATTTAATTAAATAATCACTTTTTCCCTACTGTCCCTACTGTCCTGATATTGAATAATGCATTTTTCCTACTTCTAAACTCTCTGTTCTCCTCAATTGATATGCTGTATATTTCTGGATAAACATCAGCTCTAATTTCTATAGCTTTAGAATAGGTTGTATTATTTTGTATGAATGTTCTACTTAAATTCTCCACCCCCCCAAATTTTCATGACTGCTATTAGACACCTCTTTTCCCTCCAATAATCACAATGATATTTACATTAGAATTACATTTGATTTATAGGTTCATTTATGGAGAATGTCATCCATATGGTATTAATTCATCTATTTAAAACCAGGTTTTATTTTTCTGGTTTCTCACCTCTTTTAGGTCCTTTAACAGTTTAAATAGTTTTTTCCAAACAAGTCAGTACTTCTTGTTATATTTATCTATAGTTACTTTGTGGGGTTTTTTTTGTTGTTGTTGTTGTTACTTGTTAAAATGTGATATTTCCTTGTATTTTCTAACTCATCTGTGTGTGGGAAAACTATTGATCTTTGTATAACAACTTGCTAACTTATTATTATGCTTTACTTTGTTATTTAGTTGATTTTCTTGGAGTTTCTATGTATGTAATCATATCGTTGGCATATAGGAATAATTTTGCCACCTCTATTTCAATATGCATATCTCATGTATCTCCTTCTGTTCTGATTGCCCAGGATTTTTTCCAGTTGGTTAGTATGTGACTCACATGGCTTTTAAAAATATTTTGGATGTCACTCCTGCATCATAGGGCGGATTTCTTTTCCTCATTAGAATAGAAGGTATATGTGGTTCACAGTGAAACCTTATCATATCATGATTTAGCATATATTCCTTTCATTTTCATTAGCTGCCCCCAAGTTGATCACTCCTTGACTTTGATATTCTCTCCATTTGCTTCTTTCAAAGATGGCTCATCTGAATCCTTTCCCCTAGGGTTTGCTTCACCTCATATTTTACATTTTAGTAAAATTTTAGTATTAAAAAAATAAAATATTTACACTTAGTAAAATTCTTATATAGTACTAAGGGTGTATATTAGCATAATATAACCTTGACATATGCAAATCTGCTACATCCTTTTTAACTACTGCATATTCATAATACTTCATTTAGTTACTCTTTTATAAAGATGTGGGAAAGCATTGTTTAGACCAACTTGTGTATTATTTTTATTTTTTTACAAAATAACTTATTTAGAAATATTTAGAAATATTAGAAATAGCAAGAGAGCAGGAGCAGGGAGGAGACGGGGAAGCAGACTCCCTGTTGAGCAGGAAACCCCAGATGGGGCTCAATCCAAGGACCCTGGGCTCATGACCTGTGCCTGAAGGTGGACGCTTAACTGAATGAGCTGGCCACATGCCCTTAGACCAACTTGTGTACTGCCCACACCATCCGATGTGGCTGTTCTCACTCTGACACAGCTGCTTAGGTCTTTTGCTAATTTGGCATCTAGAAGCTTTAAGAAACACTGCATCCTCTAGGAGAACTGCAGAACTTTACCCATGCTCTCAGGGCTCTTCTTTGATTTCATCTTGAATTTATTGTATTTGGCAGCTTTTTTTTTTTTTTTTTTTTTTTTTTTTTAAATAACCCAAGACCTGGGGTTGTGACTATGTCTTGGTTTCATGAGGATGGAGATTATTGTTTTTATCTTCTAATTTTTTTGCTATGAGTGATAGAAGTGAGGAGAAACTGAAATGATGCCACAACCCTCATTCCTAATGCAGCTGGTTTGCTTTATACTTTATCTTTTAATAACACTCTCTTTCATCTTATCTTGTGTGATAAAGTTTATGTTTTCGTATGTTTTACAGGGAACAAAGCAAAGCATTCTAAAATAGAGGTATTCTTCATTTTTCTTATTTATTTAAAAAATAATTTTTATAGGTTTCATTCCCTCTACCTCATTAGAACAATTTTTCTCTTCTTCTATGTTACAGATTTTTAAAAATATATAATAGCTATCTAGTTTGTTGTTTGCTTTGCTTATACTTGAAAGCGGGGCGAATTCACCAGGTCTTGCCAAACAACAGACAGTCTATAATCTCTTTGATATTTTTATGGTTAATGTGGGGATGGGGTGGGGTGTTAGAATACACTGTTCAGGTTTTTTGCTGGAAATAACATAATGTTCTTAGCCCCCAGCTAAATGTGTAGTCTGGCAGGCATTTATCTAATGCAGCTTGGCTGGTTTGAGATGAGATTAACTTTGCTGTTGAGTGGTACGTGTCTTTCTCTTTACTAGTTGGTTCTCTAGATGTTTGAGTACCAAAGTTCTATAGCAATGTATAATTTTTAATTATACATTAACATAATGTATAATCATTTAATTATACATTAACATAATGTATAATTAAATGTATATATTATATATACATTATATATGATGTGTATATTATTTATATATATATAAATGTGTGTGTATATATGTATATACACACACATATATATATATGAGACTGTTTGCTAGAGTTGTCTTTGTAGAGAGTAGTTCAGCCTCAGGTGAGCTAGCACACCATTTTAACATCCACATCATAAAAGATCTTGATGGTTCACTGTAGTCCAAACAAAGTATAGCCAGTGAAATGCAAAACAACTGCCCTATCTTTTTGTGGTTGTTGGTATAAATGGCTAGCCTTGAAGAGGAATCCCAATGTTTTATAAATAATTTCAGTCCTGCATTTATGGAATTATTAAAAGTTTTGAAAGGCTTACTGTATTTTATTGAATTTAATGGGGGAAATTGAAGGCCAACTCTGTGTTTAAAAAATGGGACTATTTGGAGCTGCTGGGTGGCTCAGTCAGTTAAAAATCTGCTATTGGCTCAGGTCATGATCCCGGGGTCCTGGGATCTAGCTCCATGCTGGACTCCCTGCTCAGTGAGGAAACTGTTTTTCCCTCCCCTCCCACCCCCTGGCCTCATTTTCTCTTTCTCTTTCTCTCTCAAATAAATAATTAAATAAAATCTTTAAAAACTGTGACTATTTGAAGACTTGGACATTTTTTTTCCTCCTGAATAGCATGATTTTTTCTCACAAACTTCTGGGAGAATTTCTGTTTATTCAGAAATGAATGATCTGGTTTTCTACCTCTTGAGTTTGTTAATACTTCTTTAACCATTTTACTATTGTGTAATTTGAATTTACATCTGGGTTGAGCAAAAGGAAGCAAAAAAGAGAGGAATCTGGAGTCATTGCTCTCACATACTGATTTGTGGTCTTGCATTTGTCTCACTAACACTTTGAAAAATTTGGACCTATTTCTCTACTACTAAGAATAATAAAAGGATCCTCTTATGTTTGGTGATGATATTTCTATTTCTCAGTAATTATAATACTTTCATCTGGGCTTTGAGATGTTAAAATCATTTACAGAAGTGTCAGAGCTGGTGCACAAATATGTTTGACACAACTCTCCTTTTAAATGGAAATTTTCATATCAGTTGAGTTGGTGCCTAATTTGATTCTCTGTCAGATGCCTGTGGTTTAGGGTAATCCACACCAGGCTTTTACCTCTATTTTCCCAAGTCATCAAATGTTGTTTGAATGTGCAAGTTAGTCTAATTCTATATTCATTCGTTGAACTATAATGTTATTCTGAGAAACTCTAATGCAAACGATGCCCTCCCAATGCCTCCTTATCTCTGAGAATTGAATTGGAAGGTGACATTCAACCTTTGTCCATGTGGGCAAAATGGAGTACAGAACTGAAGTAATTAGCCAGGCATTTTAGATAAAACTAATCCACTATTGAGGAGAAAGTAGGAGTTTGAGGCTAGAATTTTCTAGCTAACTAGATAGTTAACTGCTCAACTCACCGGATAATTGGCAGCTCCTCTTTGTGGATGTAGGTGTCTAGTCTCTGTCTTTTAAGTATTCAAATTCTTGGAATAAAATTTATTTGAACTAGACTCTTTCCAAAAACTCTACATTATTCTCACTGAATTTAAACTTTTCTCCCTCTGACAGGTCAGTCCTCTTTCCTTTCAGTATTACTTAATTCAGCAAGAAGGGCTAAGTTGATATTTAAAGTTACTCTCCCTAAAATGCCTCCCATACCTTTAACAAAAACAGAGAAGAGGAGAAAAGAAAAAAAAGGAAGAAAGAAATGTTATTTTTTCTCTTTCAAGATTTATTTAAATTCAAGTTAGTTAACATATAGTGTAGTATTAGTTTCAGGGATAGAATTTAGTGATTTATCAGTTGCATATAACACTCAGTGCCCATTCCAAGTGCCCTCCTTAATGCCCATCACCCATTTACCCCATCCCCCACCCGTCCCCTCCAGCAGCCCTGAGTTTATTTCCTAGAGTTGAGAGTCTCTTATGGTTTGCCTCCTTCTCCGTTTTTTGTTGTTGTTTTGTTTTCATTTTAAAACCTACCTCCTTCTCTCTTTTCTGGGTAGATAATTCCAACATCTACAAACTTCATTATCGGAAAGATGTGTGAAGGAAAACCATTCTCTTTTCCTAGTAAGCCACACAAGTTAAGTTTTTCTTGGGATTAAAAATGATCATGTGGGCATTTTAAAACATGCCTGCAGTTAGTCACTGAGATTACAAAGAAAATATAATGTTGGTTGATAATGAAGAGACATCCCATATTTCCAAAGTACTTACCATTTAACCGGGGTTCAAGCCCAAATGGCATAGAGCCCAAGAATAGTCTCACAAATACCATATTGCCAGACTAGTTTGAGGGGGAACATGTGGAAAATGGGTGAAATTAATTAGCTCTTGTGGGCTGGAACAAGAAAGCCTTGGGAAATGATTTTTAAAGGCAAGTGTGTAGCTTACCTGACCAAAAAAAAAAAAAAAAAAAAAAAAAAAAAGGCAATTCTCTGTAAGCAGAGAGGGGTGGTGTATCAAATATAAAGTTTAGGAAAGAAAGAGGTCAGCCAGGCTATATGAAGTCACAGAAAACAGAGTTAGTCTGAAACTATAGGTGTGACCTCTAGGAAAATAAGGGAATTAGACAAAGAGGTCAGGAGGAGATGCTGTCCTGTCTGTTTAATTCATATGGGTTTTCTGGTGGATTGAAGGCACACATTTCTGAGGTGTCCACTGAGCTGCATGGCCTTGCCACTTCCAGGATGCTGACATAAAGAGAACAGCAGATGCTGAAGAAAATTTACACTGATCTGGTCATAAATGCCTAAATGACAATTCCTAGGGGGTTCATGTTTTCTTCCTGTCTTGGGTCAACTTGAAACTAAGACACTTTATTTTAATTTCTTTATGGTATAAAACTATCCAGAAACGAATATCCTGGGACCCTTTTTAGCCAATAGCCAACAGAGCAGCAAATCTGTTCAAAGATACCTTTTTTTAACGTGATACATGCTTAGCATCAAACTCCCTGAGAGGAACGATGAAAATCAGTGTAGCTTTTGAGAAGAAATGATCTGCTAACGTTTTTGTATATTGGATATTAAAAAGAGAAAAATTTTATTTTCTGTAATAGGAGTTGTAAAACAAGTTAGAAGAAAACATTTCCACTTAATTTAATCAACAAATGCAAACGAAATGGCATGGTATATTTGAATGGCAGTAAAATTAAAATTTTTTTTTGACAAAATAAAAACAAACTACTCTATCCATAGAGTACACAAAGCTTAAATCACCGCACCTTTAAGTTTTCAACTCCAGAAATGCTGCAACAATCTGGCTCTAGTCGATGATTCCATGTGCAACTACTATGTTTAAAATGCTGGGAGGAAACCAAGATGAATCATATATACATTCTGCATTCAAGAGACCTCCGTACTAGTAGTCAAGTGAAAGCAAAAATAACTGGAAGGTAATTAAGCACTACAAGAAAGTACCTGGGACTGAGGATTAGAATATGTAACAGGCAATGGTTTCTTTCAGCTGGGTAGATTCCAGGCAATATAATGATGAAAGTGGTATTTCAGCTACACTTTGAATACTAAGTAGCTTTTAAACAAACAAATGGGATCGAAATCACCTCCAGGCTGAGGGAACAAGTGTGTCTATTGGCTTCTTTCCTGTTTACCATCGTTAAGTATAGTACTTGGCACATAGTAGGTGTTGAACAAATATTTATAGACTGTCTGACTGAATACAGTAAATGGTTTACTTACCAAGAGCATACTGGAAGGAGAAAGGAGACGAAGAACACAAGGTGGTGAAATCTAGGCCTTGAACGATACCCCAACATCGATAGTTGGATTTCATTTGCCAGGCAACAGTCACTGGAGATTTGTATTTTTTTAAATTATGTCATTTAAGCAGGAGGAGATGAGCGACTGTGGCTTTAAACTGTCTTCTTTACATGGGTGGGAGTATGTGTGTAGATAAAGGGGAAACACTGACAGTAAGGGAAGGAAGATTCCTCTCTGATGGATAAACTATAAAACAATTACACAGAGAACCGGATTTGATCAATCACTTTCTGTAGAAGAGGGAGTCTTGGGCAGTGGATTTGAAATATTCCTCTTCCGTGGGCAAATATATTCACATCACAGAGCCTGACTTGATATGATGCGTTTGAACACTCACGACATGATCTTTCAACCAAACTGATACTGTCGTTAAATTTGTGTTTTTATGTCTGTGTCTGCCCAGTAGACTACACACTTCTGGAGGTCAGGGAACCAATCTTGGTTGGCTTGGTATTTCACGTGTCTTCACATGCTTGAAGTTCAAAGTCTGGAACAACTATCCGAATAATAAACTTCCCATATTCTGATTTTCTGATGGCCAGCATGCTTAGGAACAGAGAGTTGCTAAGTCAGCTAAAGGATTAGTCATGCCACGAAGAAAAGAAGTTGGGTCTGTGTGTTTGTCTCGGTGAACTCTGCTGATTACATCTTCCCGTGACTGGTGGTAACTCCTTTCCCCAAATGCTAACAAAATCAGATTTCTGAGTTCGCACAAATCAGAGACCCAGACTCTGGATCATCACAACTTTGCAAGGTAAATGCCATCTTGCATGAGAGAAAGGAGGCATTCTCCAATGACATCCTGATCGCATCAAACCTGACCTTCCAAAGGGTTCCTATTAGAGATAGGGATTATTTTTATGTTAAATGAGAACAGAATAATAAACAAAGGTACTTGAGTTCCAGAAGGAACAGCTGAGGCTAAGTGGAAACAAGACCTTTCCAACTATTGTCATGCACTTTTACCATATTCTGAGTTTCACTTTTTGAGATGTTAAGAGACTGTCTTTTGACCTGTAAGGATTTAAAAAACCTAAAGGACCCGGGGGAGGCTTGGTCTACGCTTGCTCTTTAATTCGATGACACGGTCATTTTTTTGCCCACCTAATTTGCTTTTCGTGCTTTACTAAAGAATGAAGGCAAGCTTTACAAATGCATTAATAGCAAAACAGATGACAACTTTAGTATAAGGCCCCATTAGCCATGTCAGTATAAGCACATATACTGAGAAAAGGAGCATTTTATTAAATATCACCCGAAGACAGCAGAATAGAAACCAACAGAAAGAAAAATGGTCACTGAAAAATTTAGTGCTGAGGAGCACACACTATATTTTTTACCATTTGCCATATTTACTGAAAAATCAATGGCAGATCTCCCGTAGTGTGACTGTGATGTGACAAATTCTTATTATAGGTTAACATCCTATTACACCAGTTCATTTGTGTAAAATTTTCTGCTGGATTGGCAAATATTAGTAGCATTGTCAGGAAACAATAGCTAGGCTCTTCCAAGGATGGGAAGGAAAGGGGCATCTCAAAGAATGGTTATTTTTAATGATTGCTTTCAGTTTGTTGTAAATATTATACTCAAAAAAAAAAAAAAAGATTTAAGATTCCTTAACAAAACGCACACAATCTAACAAGATAGAACCAACATTTAAAACAGATGAAGGAATGCAGTAAAGGACAAGAATACTTGAAAGATATTAAGAAATTAGAATTGAGACTAGTATATGCATCCGATGTTGGGAGTTTTTTATTCTTTAGTGAGTGGGGCCATGTATGTGGCTCTAAAATTTTGAACAGCCAGCTTAAAGAAGACCCGATCAGCTTTATGATTCACAGTGCTTAATGAGATAAAAAACAAACCAGGTCATTGCTCATGAATATTCTAATTTTTTCCCATTCTACGCCCAGAGATAAATTTCTCTTGTGGATTCTCAGAGAGAGTGCTGGAACATGGGAGACCGTATTCTTACAGTACTTTCACAATGAGCTTACTTATAATTTTCTACTACATAGCCTGGTAGAATTATACCCCAAAGCAACAAAGTAATAAATCTTTGGGGAACTAATAGGATGTGCTTGAGGGGTGAGGCTTCCTGCTGGAATGGTATAATGAAAGACAGATTTTAAAGTATACTAAGGACTGGATGGGTTCTTTATCCTCTTGAGGCTCTCTCTCTCTCTCTCTCTCCTCCTGTCTCTTATTTTCTTTTTTTATTTGAGCTTGAGATTTTTAAGTACCTGGCCTAGGTAACTGGCTAGCCTGGCTGAGCCGTATGCTTCCACTGTTAGTCCCTCCGGGAGTCAGATTAACCTACTTCTATGAAAATCGAGGAGTGACAGAAACCTGTACCTGAACAGACCATTCTGCCTCCCCGCAGAGGCGACCCCACAGAGGCTGTGCCAACACGTTCCCTCAATAAGAACAGTCCCTTTAAAGATATGGAGAGACATCTTGGCCACGATGTTCACAGAGAACCAGATTCATTTGGCAGCATCATGTCAGGGAGTAAATAAAAACTGATTTATGTTCTCATAAAATTTTCAGTGTGAACTGACAAAGACAAATCAAATAGAAATAACTCCAATCTCTGAAATTTAAGTCTGAAAATTGATAGCGCAAACTCATCTCTGGGATGTAGAATTTCAGAAATTAAGAACCATGGGAATGAAAAGATCGAGGGAAGAAAACATATTCAAGCCTCCATCACTATCTGCTGTCTTTTCTCTGTGCACCTGACACAGCCACGTTGGATCCTGATTTGTCTGCCTTATACTATCCACCATGGAACTGGAGCCCTGTGATGAAATGATGCCGTTTGATTTACATCTTTACAGCATTAGTATCAATTTTGTTTGTCTAATATGGGAGGGAAGTCAATATTGGTCGAATGAATTCATACTTTTAGCGCCATTTACGTAAGTACAAAAAATCACTTTGCTAGTTCAGGAATAGCCAAAAGTTTTATTCATACATTGGTTAACTAATGAAATATTTTATTTGTATTGTAGATTCAGGATTGGGATTAAACAGGAAGAAGATTTAGGGGAGCATCTGACAAGTATAAGAGTCGAAAAGTTGATAGGAAAAAAAGAACCCTAACAATAAATAATCTTTCCTACTTTTGCTTATCATTTTTCACGTATTTGAAACAAAGCAGAACTAAAACGTAGTCACGCCCTTTGACAACAGATACCATCCGGCATTTAGTTCTTGGCCAGTGAAGACGGGAACCTTGGATTTTGATGCTGGCCCAGCGTTGTCGGTGCGGAGGGGGCTTCCAAACCCAGAAACAGGGCTTGGCGGCGGCGAGTTGGGTAGAGCGTTCGGCTCCGTAGGTGACGTCTGGATCTGGGTCTGGGAATTAGGCACATTTGCCCTGATTCTCAGCCGGTAAATGGGTATCCTCCCTACAGTTTCAAAGTGGTTCTGGCCGTGTTTAACTTCTCTCCCTGTGGGGGGCTAATCTCATAAAGATTTCAGCCACACCAGCAACAGTGTCTGGGGTGTAATGATTGCTTTGAAGTTTGTTTGCTCGCCAGTGCATTTAAAGCGTTTAAATGTTCCAGGAATAGGATTAGATGCCCCAGTGAATTCATTTCATTTACCCCCAGCAGTGGTTTCCCGATGCTAGGAGAGGTTTACATGGTATCAATTTAGAGGCATGCTGCTTTTGAAGATTTCCCCCTTCACCCTCTCAATTTTCTACCTCTCTCAAGGTCTTGCCTAGAAAAATATTAGGGGTCAGGTCTCAATAGAAAGGGGCATTATTGTTATGCCTTGAGAGCATGCTAAAGATAATTTTCCGAATTATCTGCTGAAGTGTTGTTAGCTTAAAAAGGAGAAAGAAGAAAATGAGAACAAAATTAAGGCTACTTTAAACTTGCGCAAAAATTGAGCCACCAAGCAGTCCCAATCTCTGGGTCAGTCGCGCCTTTTAGATGTGGAGAATTTTGAACCTGAATGGGTGCACTAGCACTTCCTCACAGATCACCTTTTTCCGGCTTTACGCTTTCGAGTTCCAGTGACAATATACCTTCAAACACCCCCCATACTGTCTTTGAAAATAAATAGTTGACTTGCAGTGGGCCCTCCGTGCCTAGCATGGTTTTTATAGTGAATCATGGCACACTGACTCACCATACAAGAAAACATAGGTTTAACCTCTCTCTGTGTACATGGAAGGAAAAAAGTTCTCCTCAGCTACTGTGTCCACTGCCATGACTTCTGGGACCAGCAAGATGGAGGATATCTGGTATTCTACATGTGGAAAATGTGCATGGAACAAGATCTTCATGTTGTGGAAGTATTTTACAATTTTTTTTTTACCATCCGCACTCTCCTAGGTAGCTCAAATGATATATGGTAGCTAAAGTGAAATTTTGATGTCACAGAAATTGGGGTGATATTAAACCAGCACTTGTCAGATTCAGCTGTGCCTCTGCTCTCCTTAGAGGTTGGATGTATTTCTTAGACATTTGGGTTGTTATTTTTTTTCTTAAAAACAAAGCAGAAGTAAGACATACTCATTTTAGAAAACTTTAAAAAATAGGAAGTTATAAAAAATAAAATAAAAATTACAGGTACATTTCCATAATGTGAATATAACCACACTTAAGATAATGTGAATATAACCACAAATACATTTTTTCTATGTATTTGTTTCCATAATTATGATCATGCTATAAATAAATGCTTTCTTCATGTAGGTTATATCATAAGCCTTTTCCTATGTCATTAAAATTATTATTAATGTAATTTTAGTGACTGGAGAATATTTCATTAGATGAGTATACCATAGTTGCTTTCTCTTTTCCTTTTTTTTTTTTTTTTTTTGTTGTTGTTGTTGTTAGACATCTAGAATTTCCCCAACCTCTTGGTATCTAGTTTCTATATGGTTAGAAATATTTCTAGTGATTGTATCAGGATAAATTTCGATAGCTGGAATTACTGGGCCAAAAATTCTGAACATTTTAAGGATTCTGATATATGTTGTCCAATTGTTTTTCAGAAATGCTCTGTCAAATTATGAGAGTTTTAATATTTAAAAATATGCTTATTAACCTTTTCTTCATGTTCCTTGTCCAAACTCCAGTCATTTGCCTATTTTTTTCCTTTGAGGATGTTTGTGTTATTCTTGAGTTTTTTAAAAAGCTCATCGTATTGGGGATATGTGTTTGTTAGAAATACCTTTCCCCAGGATGAAGATTATTGGATTTTGCATCTCCTATCACATTCTTATCTTGCTGCCTTAGCCTCTGAATAAACTTGTTTAAATGACAGATGTTTGAACTTACATAGATTAGTAATATAAAAAATAATTTTGTACTTAGAAATTATTAGTTACTGTTTCAGTGTTATGGAGAACCAATCACAAAATTACTAAAGGTATGACAAAACACTTTCTAAGGGAACTAATTTTGTTTTTCCTGGATGCTCATGCTTCCTCCATTTTCCCCCAGCATCCCTCGCCCCCCATTACCATACCTTATCTCTGTTTTTCCCTGAAGGAGAGAAGTTTTCTTTCTTTAAAGTAGAGTGAGCAATCAATTGATCTTCTTTTCCCACTGTCTGGTTAGATTACCTAGGGACCTGCTGCAGATCTTTTAGAGTGTGGTTTCCTTGCCACACACAAAGAAGCTCTGCATGCAGACCCTGCTAGTATCACTCTGCTGGATCCTATTTTAAGGGACTTACAGCCTTCCATATTTAGTGTTATGGCGCATAATCAGCCAAGCAATGTGGCTTGATACTCTGTATTCTGATCACACTTTTGTTTAGTTTATTAATCTTTGCGGAGGTACATCTCTACATATTTCATTCATTATGCCAACAATGAATTGGTATCATCTCTCACTGTAGTTATTTTATAGTTATTATATGCTTAAGGAATATTCTAGACAGTGGCCAGTTTTAATTTTCTTTCATTCTTTCTTTGACCCAAGAGATGTAAGAGGGAACTGCTTTGGGCCTTGAGTTTAGAATTTTTCTTTTCCCATAGTCAACACCAATTCATGATCAAGATATATTTTATCTTCACTTGAAAACTGGACTTGGGGGATGCCTGGGTGGCTTGGTCGTTAAGCGTCTGCCTTCGGCTCATGTCATGATCCCAGGGTCCTAGAATCAAGTCCCACATCAGGCTCCTTGCTCCACAGGGAGACTGCTTCTTCCTCTCCCTGCTGTTTTCACTGCTTGTGCTCGCTCTCTTGTTCTCCCTCTCTCTCTCTGACAAATAAATAAATAAAACCTTTTAAAAAAAAGAAAACTGGACTTGGCATTTTTGCTGGACACTTATAGAGAATGAAAAATGGACAGCCTAGAATAGATACTCAGATACTAGACAATTAGAAATATCTGGTGCCTCTCCTGGGGTTATTTATTTTCAATGCTTTTAAAAAAATGATCATAATATGCTCATTTATGCAATTACAGAAGTACATTAAGTTTATGTTTTAGGGTAAAAAGGCTTGTTTCATGGCATGACCTATGGGAGAGATTATGGAGGTCTTCAACTGTATACGCTGAAGGAAAAAACACCACTTAAGCAAGGCTCTGCTTCCTAAACAAGTATTTAATCTCCTCATTAAAGATATATGAAACTAAAAATCAATGAGCTCCAGTGGTTAGAGCTTTTTAGTGGAACTAATGGATACACCTTGTCTAACATTAGGAACTTCACTTGTGGTTTACAGCTATACATGAGGAGAAAACATGAATCTAGAAATAAGGTCTCTGGCCAGGGTAATAATTGGGCTGTGAGTTCTGGATATGCAGGCCTCATAAATATGTAACATTTGGAATAATGTATTGCCAATTCACATTCCCTTCCATTAAATAGATATAGTGAACTCTTACTATAAAGCTCAAGATTAAAGTCGGCAAAATTCTGCTTGGATACGTGCCCTATTGAGCCCCATTAGAAAGACTCTTAACTGTGTAAATTTAAACCTCTGACATGCTCACATCATGAACTATTTAAACTGAAAAATATTCCACAGGACTTGTTCGCAGATATAAAAAACAGACTTCCTTTTGCCAAACAAGTACAAGTAAAATCCTGGCATGTTTCAGGTAAATAGTAGCCTGGTCTTTCGGACAAACATCCAGAGGCTGAAATGAATCTTGTATAAACCACCTCATCAATAAAACTAGAGAATCCCTAAGAAAATCTAAGAGCATTTATTACCTATTCATCCTGCAATGAGATTTCAAAATTTGTCTGTTGTTTGTCTACACATATTTGAAACAGCGCAAAAAAAAAAACAAAAAAAAAAAAAAAAAAAAACCGATGAGCACGTTAAATTATAAGCTTCATGAGGCCAGAAACGGAGTCTGTCTATTTCAAAACCTCAGCCGGCGCTCACTGCAGGCTGGGTACTCACAGTATAGTTAAGTAAGTGAATGGAGCATGGGGAAGGGAATGTATGCAGGCTGGCCAGACTGTAAACGAAGACAGCAGGCCGCTTTGGATCGCGAGCAGTCTGTGGGATACCATTGCACGTAGTCCCAACTCAGTTCATTTTTTCCGATTTTTGCCTCATTCATCTTGTTGGAGATATATCTCTAGACATTTCATTCACCCTTTTGGAGCTCTCAGAAAGAAAGGACACAGCTAACTGCAAAACTGTACTAAATTTGCAACCTGAACAAAGGGACTTGCTTTTCATTCTAAGCATACAGCCAGGTGTCCGGTAAGAATTATAGAACAGATGTCTCATGGACAATGGAGAAGAGAATTCCACGCAGCCTTGTAGTCCAGGTCCCTTTTCTCTGAATATTAGGGAAACTTCTATCACCACAGGTGCAGAGAGCATTAATAGAAGTTTATCAGAGGGCATTTTTAAGAAGTCCAAATGAAATGAAGCTTTCGTACTCCGAACACTGCACAAAATACGAAAGCACACAACACAGAATTAGGAAAACAAAAGAAGAGACTCCACACGTAGAACAGAGATGTGACCCTTGGCCCTACCAGTGAAAGTTTACACCAAAACCTAGTGCAGAGTTCACTCAAACCCACATGGTACCTACCTATCCTTACTTATACCCACAGTCATTTCTTGCTTTTTCTCCTTCTGATATTTAGCAATCTATATGGTGGATTTCACAGAGTAGGTGCAGTCCTTTTAAATGAATGCTTTTGCTGTTTTTGCAAAATGCCAGCCTTAGAGGATCCCTTTGGCCGAGAGGACTGAACTCTTAGACCTAAATGATATCTTCATCATTATTGTGCTTTCCCAAAGGGAGTAATACAGGTGAGCACACCCTTACAATCTGCTCATAATGAGCTCGTATAAAGTGGCATGTAATGATGAAATACCATTCAGAAGCATTCATTATAGGAAAGCCATCCTGAGGATTACCAACTCAATGGGCACAGCTGTCTGGGCTTCTTCAAAAGTCATCATAAGTGGCTCCCAGATCCTCGGGTCATTTTTCAATATCAGTGGGCAAAATTATACTCACCTAATGACTCAACGTGAGAGAAGTTTTGAATCTCAAAATAAGGAGTACAGAAATTTAATGGAGGCCTGGCTTACCAGAAATATCTAGGGATTGAGAAAGAGCTCTTCTTTGTGATGAACATGAATTGATCAAACGTTTGTAACGAAGAGGCCAAGTTCCTCCTATATTCCTTTCATTTTATGGAATCTAAAAGCAGAGAGCAGAACCTTCTTGCCAAGAACATAACATCCCAACTAATAAAATACCCTATCTTCTCCCAGTCTTAATGAATTCTGTCTGCGAGATAACCTAGGAAAAGAATGAAACCTGTTTTTTGACTCTTAGATTAGTGGTTGTGTTTGTGTGTGTGTTTTTTTAATGAGTTTATGTGATTTTATGATGGCATTTTTAAGTCATTATGCTTACTAACGACTGTTCTTGTTTTATGTTTTATAACCTATTCAACTCTATAAATTTTATTTTGATAATTCATCCTAAGGCAATTCAAAGCCAAATATATAAACCAAATACATAAAGTACGTGTTATTGCTGTGAGGGCATGTTTGTTTGGTAAAGAAGACACGCCTGAGTACGGTAAATGATTGCCATATGGGGTGGAAAGAGAAAACAATTGTCCATAATTTTTAAGAGAGGAGTCATGGAAAGGAGTGAGAGTAGACATTGCTCATCATGAAGTATTGAAAAGGGAGAAAAAAAAAGTAGCTTTTAAAGTTACTCAGTCTATAAACAGTGGGTTTATTGGAAAAACTCGGGGAGTTGTGTCCCCCTTTATAATCCCACTTTAGCAAGACTGCTTGCTGTTTCTTGAGCTTTGTTTTTACCATCTCCTCTACACTGAAACTTGCATTTAGGTCTCAGCTCCAATGTTATCTTGTGAGAGGGTCTTTCCTGAGGAGCCCACGTAAAATAGCGAGGATAGCTTTCTACTTTGCGTGCCTTCATCCTGCTTCTTCCTTTGTTTCTCTCCATCATACTTACTTTATAAAGTAATAAGAAATATATATAAAAGATGTATATTTATATGCAATTTGTATATTATATGTATTTCTTTAGTGTTTACCATCTCTTACTATAATAAGTTGTGTGACGAGAAAATGACTTCGATTTCTTTTCTATTACCTTTTTGGTACATTAAACTTTGCATGGTGTATAGCAGGTGCCCAAAATATTTTAATGAATGAATGAAATTGTGGAAAGATGGCAATGAAGGGTTCTTAAATAAAATCTTACTGTTTAGAAAATAAACGTACACCTTATAATACATTCACAGCAAGCAAAGTCCCTGTTTACTCATATGTTTCTTTGATGGCTTAACATGCAACCTTCAACAATAATAATTCATATCATGAAAAATAAAATGCATATTCTCATAATAACTTAGAGTTATTTTGCATTAGCAAAAATTACGCTTTTTTTTGGAAAAGAAAGATTAAAACATTAATGTTATTAGTCGAAGATAAATACACAGTAGAAACATCTGAGAATTGAATACTGTTAAAAAAATGATGTGCTTCTGGGTTGCTTAGTTGTTAAGCGTCTGTCTTCGGCTCAGGTCATGATCCCAGGGTCCTGGAATCCAGCCCTGTGTTGGGCTCCCTGCTCAGTGGGTAACCTGCTTCTCCCTCTCCCACTCCCCTACTTGTGCTCCCTCTCTTGCTGTCTCTCTCTCTCTCTGTCAAATAAATTAATAAAATCTTTAAAAAAAATGATGTGCTTCTTTGCCAGGATGTAATTATTATTAATTTATTTTTTGTAAGAAAAATATGTATATATAACAGAAATATTAGATAATACTGGAAACACTAAGAAAATGTAAATCACATTTTATTTTGTCATCAGAGGTAATTAAAGTTAATTTGATACATACCTTCTATAAGTTTTTGAAATGAGAGATTCTTTATAAAGAATTGATATTATGTTTCCTGAGTATTTTGAAACCTGATTCTTTTTTCTATTTAATCATATATCAAAATATCTTCTCATATTGTTAAATGTTACTCTACATGACATTTTGATAGCTTAATAGTATTTCACTTTATGGATGAAAATTACTAATCCTGGCAGTCCCCTATTATTGGACATTTACATTATTTATGGCCTTTCCCTGTTACAAACAAATTGTAAAAACCGTTCATATGATAAACCTTTATACCTACTACCCATGATTGTCTCCTTAGGATGAATTTCTACAGGTGGAAATTCTAGGTCATAGGAAGCATATGCTTTTCATTTACTTTATACTTACCTCTAAGTTATTCCCCAGAAAGATTATAGCACATTAATCTTCCTACTCAGTATACAGAGTGTAAGTATAGTGATTTTAGGTAATGTGGAGAAAATGCTGATATTTTGACTGTTAAGATCAAAGTTTGTTTTCAAATGAAATTGTTTTTATTTTAAAAATTACTTTAATTCAGGCTCCTGGTAGAAGATAAATGCCGTGAGGGCTTAGGAGTCAATGCCTGCTTTGTGTGAGTTCTGGATTAGTTGAACGGTCAGTGAAACCCCCTAGAGGTCAGGAGTTTTAGTGGTTCCTGAATATAATTATCAAAGAGAAAATACTAGTGTAAAGTTTTTTGCATTGCTGTGATAGGAACCCATCTTATGTAAAGTTAACTTTTCTCATAAGGAGTTTGTGTGTGTGGATTTTTTAGCAAAAGTTGAAGGGAGGTTTGGGGGTCACTGTGGAGTAGCATCTGAGTGGATAGAGAGATAGGAGCCCAAGAGAAGTGAGGATCATGAAAATCAAATCCTCAGGAATGTGTTGAACTCTTGGCAAGGAGTTTGTATTTCCCATTCCATTGGGACACTGGAGACATGGCAACAGTTGAGTCAAGTTCATTAATATCCCAGAGACATGGAGGCTCACACCTGATAATCTAGCTTATATATTAGTAAACCCTAGATAGCATTTTTTGAAATCTCTTAACATGAATATTAAAATGGTCACAGGAAACAATATTCAAAGTCAGTTCTGTTATTGTTGCCATGAGATAAAGAATAGTAAGGAGAGGGGTGCCTGGGTGGCACAGATGGTTAAGCGTTGGACTCTTGGTTTCAGTTCAGGTGGTGATCTCAGTGTCATGAGATCAAGTCCCTAGTCAGGCTCTGTGCTCAGTGGAGAGTTGACTTGAGTTTCCCTCTCTCTCTCCCTCTGCCACTCCCATTCATGCTTTTTTTCTCTCTCTCTCTAAAATAAATAAATAAATATCTAAAAAAAATAGTGAGGAGAATAGAACCTCTTAATTCATATTTTCTATGGGTCATGATAAGATAGACAAAAGTATATAGTGACTCTACAGACAGATTAGCATGAAGAAGCTTAAGCTTGGGCAGGATTTACCCTATTTAGCATATAAATATATTTCATATTTAGACAAAAACTTGTTTGTTTCTCTGAAATTCAAATTTGGCTGGTGTCTTGTGTTTTATTTGGCCAGCTTAAGCTTGGGTTTCTTATAAGGATGAAGTAAACATTCAAGAGATTCATGAAATGATAACAATATGAATTCTATTTAAAAAGTACAGAACATTCTAAATCAAAGTGGTAGATTCGAGTTCTTGCAGATGACAGTCCTATGAGATTGGAATCCAGTGTAGCTGTTGTCTTTCTTGACTAGTTATCTCACGAACCAAGCAAACTTTATGTAATTCCTAAATTGGCATTCATAACTATTGGCCTGTGGCTAGGACAGTACAGATGTGCAAGACCCTGAGGCCAAGGGATATAACTACTTTAAGTGGAGACCTACAAAACTTTGGTTGTATTGATCTCTTGAAACATAAAATGCCAGATGCTCATGGGCTCACTGCATCCGCAGGATAGATGAAAACCTCAGAATTTCTCTACTATAACTGATACCAGTACCCAAGCAAATTACCTTCCTGGTTTTGCTCAATGTTTAGATCTCTTGCCCTCGTAATGTTGAAGAACGTAACTGCCATTCTTTATCATTATTATTTATAATAAGTTGTCTTGATAAGCCAGCTGCCAAAAACAATTTTATCAAAGTATAATCTATTAATCTCTACCTCTTTTTAAAAATATGTTATAGCCTAGGAATTTAACACATTGCTTTGGTTTTGGAGTTAAAGAGACATGGGCTGGAGACCCTACTTTACCACTTCACCTACCAAAATTCCATCTTTAGGTATATACTCAAGAAAAAGGCATGCCCATGTTTCTACAGACATGCATAATAACGTTTATGGCAACAATATAGATCTTCTTTTATTGTAATATTGTAATATTGTAAGGATTAGTAATAGATAAAAACTAGAAACAAAATGTCACTCAATAATCATGAATATATGTCAACAAAAATAAAGGAACTAGAGCTATGTGCAACAACATGGTTGAACCTCACAAAGACAATGTTGAGTGAAAGAATCCAGGCACAAAAGAAGATATATTGTATAATTCCATTTATGTAAAGTTAAAGAAAATAGGCAAAAATAAACTAAGGTTGAGAGATGCACAGTTAGGCATAAAGGTTAAAAAAAAACAATTTCTATAAGACTTTTCATAAAATCAGCATCATGACTATGAAAAGGATAATGGAAAGGAAGGGGGCAGTGATTGGGAAGGGAAATGAGGGGGCACATTTGGGGCACAGGCAACATATTAATTCTTGATGTAGTGTACATGTGTTTGGCTTATGAAAAATCATTGAGCTATACATTTTTGCTTCCTATGGCCTTTTTGTGTGTATATTTCACAATAGAAAGTTTTTTTTTTTTAAAGATTTTTTTTTTTATTTATTTATTTGACAGAGAGAGATCACAAGTAGACAGAGAGGCAGGCAGAGAGAGGGAGGGAAGCAGGCTCCCTGCTGAGCAGAGAGCCCGATGTGGGACTCGATCCCAGGACCCTGAGATCATGACCTGAGCCGAAGGCAGTGGCTTGAACCACTGAGCCACCCAGGCGCCCCTCACAATAGAAAGTTTTAAAAATTAGAACAAAACAAACTTCAGCCCAGTTTGAATGAAATGGTTGGCTCTTTTAATTTATTGGAGCATAAGTTAATTACATATTCCCACATTCTGCTCATGACCGTGAAAAGTGCCTTGATTGTCTCTCTAATATTAAAAAAGTGATATGTCAAGTCACAAAAACAGCATCTTCAATGTATCTTTTAGATAAAAATAAGACATAAGAGAAGTATCACTGATGAAATTATAAATTATATTCATATTTGATTTTTTTCTTTTTTCCTTTTTCTTTTTTAATTTTTTAAATTAACATATGATGTATTATTTGCTTCAGGGGTACAAGGTCTGTGAATTCATTTTTTATTTTAAAGCATCTCTTCAAGATACTGTTTGGGATTCTTTCAGAATAATAAAACAAAATGTGTCGCATAGAGCTATTATTTAGCAATTGAGTTTTATAAAGGCACCCCAACCTAGGCCGTTATTCAATATTATTAGCAATATATAAGCCCAAGTTCTATTGAACAAAATGTATTACATGGTTTCTGACAGTAAGCTATTAATTTTAGTAGAGGTAGTTAGGAACTTAAAATTTCAAATCCTGTTTTCTTCTTTTTGATAAGGTAAGCCAACAGATGAAAAGCCTACCAAAACCGACGAGCTGGGTTCAAACCCTCGATGTGTAAACACTTGCATGAACACATATACTTTTAAGTGTTTTTTTCCCCCTTTCTCTTGAGTCTTGTGACAAGGGCAATGCCACCGGCAGACTGTCTTTAGCCTTTAGCACGAGCTCCGCTGCTGAGACAGAGGTAGGGCCCCATCCAAGCACCAACACGGAGTGCAAAATGGGAGGCACCCAAAACAAATCTAGGCTCTTGCCAGAAAGAAGAGGCAATTAATGTCAAAGTCAAAAAACATGCTCTCCACACATTTATGAATCAGTCTTCTCTTTTCTTTGATACACATCCTTTAGAGAGACAAAGGCCACAGGCTTCTTCTACTTCAAATTATTGATATATAAGTATATTCAGAGACTAACACCCCCCTTGTCTACCAGCTCACGGTGCAAGCTCTCCTGAGCCCAAGGCGTTCTCCTTAACCCCACTTTGACAGAAATCCCACATGATCTGCTTTAACGAAGGAGAACATGGTGCATCAGTGGCAATCCTGCCAACTGGGCCAGCTTTACCTACAGAAGGAAGTAAGTCCCAACTCCTCGTTCCCATTTAGCTCAATGTGAACGGACAGTAGACTACGCATTTGGTCCCAGACTGGCCAGATGAGACAACACGGTTACCACTGATTTCTACAGACATTTTTTTCTTCGATCCTTAGCCTGGCTATATTGTGTTTGAGAGATATGAATGACAATACAGAGGTTGAAAAGACAAGTTCCAATACATCAGACAATAAGGACACAAACAAAGCTCCTTTTACCGGTTTCCATTGACGCATGAAGAAACCCATTATTGGGCCATTTGTATGTTTTCTCTAAAATGGCAACCCTTGGCAGTGATGTCTTGGTAATGATATGTTACAATGCCCTGCAAAGAGCTCATCCAGGAAAAGGCCATGGAAGCGCTGTCTGCCTCCTGTTTGGAGAAAGGTCAAATTCGTGTCGCTCTTGCTGACATGGCATGAGTACTAATCTCTGTGCCTTGTCGTGAACCAGAAATGGAGTGGGCACATTAGACAGCTTATTCAGGGTTCCTGACCGCACTAACGGTAAATTAGCTCAGCACTGTACAGGCACAAGCAAAAAATCCCAGTTTAGACTTTCTTGCCTAAAGTACTGTAATGATAGTCCTAAGGCCTGTCATTACTTCTGAAATTATAGTCAAATGCCCATGATTTGGCAGTCTACCAGAGGATAAAGACACTTTTGTTGGGGGCAGGTTGGCTAGATCATTCTTTACTGTAGGGATGTCGATGAAGACCACCTGAGAAAAACAGAAAAGAGGGCAGATGAGGAAAATGGAAAACCAGATTGGAAATGTTTTCCAAGCCTCTAAGTTGTTTGACCATTTAGAGTTACTGACTCTTTACATGACAACAACTCCAGGCATATCTTAATTTAGGTTCACCTGCATGTGATGACTTCCTCTTTGATTTTAACTTGAGAATTCTTATAAGAATGGTGTACATGGATAATCGAAGATGTCGTTGTCCTGGAAGAGTTCTATTCTTCAGATCAGACAATTTTAGGTAAATGAATATCAATCTACTCTACTTACAATATGCCCTCCAGTTTTGTTTACTTTTGTTTTTCTTTCTTTTTTTTTTTATTACAAATAGTGTTCATATAAGATATTTATATGTATTTTTCAGGCTTCAGGTTGTTTTTTTTTTCTACTTTGTAATAGAAAATGAGCCAACCTTTCCCTTTCTTACATTTTGGTAGTCATTTTTATTGCACACTTTGCCTCTCTAAAGAAATAATAATCAGTGTTTGGAGGGAGTGTGTTCTGTATGGTTAATCCATTCTTACAGTTTCCAAGCCATCTTTATTCCTAGCAGAATTTAACATTCTATTTTTTTATTTTATATTTTTGGGGAAAATTATAAATACAGCAGTGGAACAGCATTTTTTTTCCTATTTGTTTTCTTTTAATTTATGCATAATATTCATATGTGTCCAAAAGTTATTAGTGGTGTTACATTGTGTGACTTGGGAGATCTGTATCATCATGGTTCTCCTTCGTAACCATTGTCTGATATTCCATGACAGTTTGGAAGGAAAAGTTCTCAACCTTCATTACTGTTATTCTATCTATCACATGATGTCAAATCCTTAGGTCACAGCTTTGTTTAACATCCATAAATAAATCTAAGCATTAAAGTTTTTCAGGAAAGTGGAGTGTTACAGCATCAGAAGAAAAAGAGGAGAGGCTAGGACTGGTTCCACGGTGGAAAATGACAAGGGAGAACAGATTGTCCCTGATTTACAAGGACTTGACTTGGGATTTTCTGAGTTTATTATGGTGCAAAATAATATGCTTTCAGTAAAAACTGGACTCTGACTTTTGAATTTGGAATTTTCCCCTGGGCTGGTGATACAGGGAACAATGCTATGGTGATCCTGGGCAGTGGCAGCCAGCTGTGGCTCCCAGTCAGGAGGGTAAACAGATGAAATGCTTACAACCATTCTATACCCATGCAACCCTTCTGTTTTACACTTTTAGTGCAGTATTCAATAAATTACATAAGCTGGTCAACACTTTATTGTAAAATTGGCTTGCATCCAATGATTTTGCCCAGCTGTAGGCTAATGTAAGTGCTCTGAGAATGTTTAAGGTGGGCCAGGCTAAGATATGATGTCAGGTGGGTTAGGTATATGAAATGCATTCTTGACTTAGGATATCTTCAACCTAGGATGGGTTTATGCCCCCCCAAAAGAGGAAGATCTATATTCACTTACAGTTGAGGTGTGGAAAAGGAGTAATTTAGTTCTTGGCTGTTGTTACTGAGTCCTATGACCTAAATAATTTAGGTGTTTTTCAATGATTCATAGAGCCTTGTAAGGGTAACAATTAAACACAAGAAAAATGTTCTAGTAAAGAATGAGAGAGAGAGAGAGAGAGAGAGGGAATAAGAGAAAGGAACACATTCAAGACACTGTTTTTCTTGCTATTCTTTGGTGCCTGCTTGGTTTTACAGTTGGTGGTGACCAGCTTTTTCATATCTGTGAAATACTAAAAGAAGACCTCTATAAAGCTTTAAGCCATTTCAGGAATTTGTGCGTGCTATTACATTCAATCTGGGAGGTACTTCAAGGAAGCTCTGAGTATTTTGCTTTTTGCCCTCTGTCTTTAGGGGCAGCATAATAAAATGGCTATAATAATAGGGAAAGGAAATGGGGAAGAAGTCATGTGACCAAATGACTTATGGAGAAACATGTTTCCCTGGTGTTCGTATTCATTTATCTCTACTGTATAATGCATTTTTCTTGTTTTACTGGGTAATTAAACCTTCAACACTCCCAAGTTTGTGAGGAATCTGAATCCCATTATGGGGAGATGCCTGAGTTTGATTCCCTTGTATTATTATCAGGAGTTGGCCTCGTTCAAAGGGAATGCTTTTGATAATGTTTGGAGAAGTCTCTAAGGAGAGTCCCTACTCTGGGCAAGTTAAGCACTGTCACATGTCTTGGCAAGGTTTGCTGAACTTTTAGGTTAATTCCTACAGCTGTTTCTCCCCCTCCCACCTAAATTTTGTTTTAAACTTATTGCCTTGTCTGCTTCTTTTTTTTTTTTTTAATATTGTATTTATTTATTTGACAGAGAGACACAGCGAGAGAGGGAACACAAGCAGGGCGAGTGAGAGAGGGAGAAGCAGGCTTTCCACCAAGCTGGGAGCCCGATGCAGGCTCGATCCCAGAATCCTGGGATCATGACCTGAGCCAAAGGCAGATGCTTAACGACTGAGCCACCCAGGTGCCCCGCCTTGTCTGCTTCTTAATAGAGCAGGATCATTTTTCAGAGGTAGAGCTATGCTTTTCTTTCAAGTTACATTTTTATGAAAAGGAAAAAAAGAAGAATCCACATCAAAGCCCTTATGGGAGAGACCACAGGTTTTCTGCATGTGTCTCCTCTAGTAGAACAGTAGTCTGATACCAATCCTAAAAGATGAATTACTTAAAAGTTACACTTTCCATTCTGACCCTTTGGATTTAAAGTCTACTTTTGTGTCATGTGTCTTTAATCTGAAACGCACAGCAAGGATCATAATTCACTTTCATTCGTTTTCTGATCTAGGGAAGAGGAAGCTACAAACTTCTGTTTTGAATGTTGCTTCTCTTTCGGGATACTTCTTCGATCATGAATCTTTGTTCAATGTTTAGAAATCATACAGATGCAAAATAAAGTGGTTCTAATTTTTTTTTTTTCAGAAAAATCACTTAAATTGTCAGCTATATGTCTTACCTGCTTACGAATTTACTCTATCTAAAAACTAAGAGACTATGCAATCTCACTGTGGCCATATTTATTTATTTATTTATTATTTTCTGTTAGCCACTGTATAGTACGTAATTAGTCCTTGATGCAGTGTTCAGTGATTCGTTAGATAAGTGTAACACCCAGTGCTCATCACAGCACATGCCGTCCTCAATACCCAACACCCTGTTACCCCCGCCCCCCACCCTTCTCCCCTCTGAAACCCCCAGATTGTTTCTCGGTGTCCATAGTCTCTCATGGTTCATCTCTCTCTCTGATTTCTCCCACTTTTGATTTTCCTCCCTTCCCCATGGTTCTCTGTGTTATTGCTTATGTTCCACAAATGAGTGAAACCATATGATAATTGTCTGAGCTGTTTGACTTACTTCACTTAACATAATCCCCTCCAGTTCCATCCATGTCAATGTAATTGGTGGGTATTCATCTTTCTGATGGCTGAATAATATTCCATTGTGTATATGGACCACATCTTCTTTATCCATTCATCTGTTGAAGAGCATCTCACTTCCACAATTTGGCTATTGTGGACATTGCTGCTAGGAACATTGGGGTACACGTACCCCTTATTTTCACTATGTCTGTATTTTAGGGGTAAAAAGCCAGTAGGGCAATTGCTGGGTCATAGAGTAGTTCTATTCTTAACATCTGGAGGAACCTCCACACTGTTTTCCAGAGTGGCTGCACTGACTTGCATTCCCACCAACAGTGTAAGAGGGTTCCCCTTTCTCCACATCCTCGCCAACATTTGTTGTTTCTTGTTTTGTTAATATTTGCCATTCTAACTGGTGTAATGTGGTATCTCATTGTAGTTTTGATTTGTATTTCCCTGATGACAAGTGATGGCAAGCAGTTTTTCATGTGTCTGTTAACCATTTGTATGTCTTTTTTGTGTCTGTGTCTGTTCATGACTTTTGCTTATTTTTTGACGTGATTATCTGTTTTGTGTGTGTTGAGATTGAGGAATTCTTTATAGATCTTGGATATCAGCCCTTTATCTGTAATGTCATTTACAAATATTTTCTCCCATTCTGTGGGCTGCCTTTTAGTTTTGTTGACTATTTCCTTTACTGTGCAGAAGCTTTTTATCTTGAAGAAGTCCCAAAAGTTCATTTTTGCTTTTGTTTCACTTGCCCTTGGGGACCTGTCTTGAAAGAAGTTGCTGTGGCTGATGTTGAAGAGGTTACTGCCTATGTTCTCCTCTAGGATTTTGATGGATTCCTTTCTCACATTGAGGTCTTTTATCCATTTTGAGTTTATCTTTTGACAAGAACTTTGTAATATGAGGACGATCCCAGAAACAGAAGATGAAATGTGAAAGACCGAATGCTATTTTTTTTTAAGATTTTATTTATTTATTTGTCAGAGAGAGAGAGAGAGAGCGAGAGTGAGCACAGGCAGATAGAGTGGCAGGCAGAGGCAGAGGGAGAAGCAGGCTCCCTGCTGAGCAAGGAGCCCGATGTGGGACTCGATCCCAGGACTCTGGGATCATGACCTAAGCCGAAGGCAGCCGCTTAACCAACTGAGCCACCCAGGCGCCCCCCGAATGCTGTTTTTGCCTCTTCAAAGAAATATCAGGAGATTCTAATGAGATATTCTAAGACTTCAACAACTAAATGAAATAATTAATTAGCAAATGAAGGAAGATTTTTAAATTCTGAAGTCAGATGGTTTTGTTGAGGCATTTATTGAACTACCTGAGCTTTCAGAAATATATGGGGCTTGAACAAAGCCAAATATTTCGGTGAAAAGAAATAATAAGGCATTGTCTTGGGACTGTAGAGCTACATACAGAAACTTTATTAGCATTTAATGATGTTATAAGTAATAAAAAGACTAAATGAACAGTAAAATTCATATTCCTTATATTTTTAGTGAAAATTTCCTGTGCAGCATTTTAATTTTTAATATATTTCTCTTTGGGAAAAAAAAACAATTAAGACAATAGTGAGTTATTAAGAGAAACTGGATTTGTGACTTAATAAAAAAAAATCACTTGACTTTTTGGAAGAACCTGGATTGTGGTGGTAGTATTTCCATGAATTATGATTCTGGATCAGACACTGAATTTCTATGAGTCTCAGTGATCTTATTTGTCATATGTCACGTCAGGCTCTAATCTGTAATCTTATAAATATGTTTTCTGAATACATATTTTCACTGAAAAACCTCATTCCTACTGTGATTGTAACTCCAATTCCAGTTTTTCTCCCTTACATCTGGGATCTGAACTGTATATTGTAACATGAAGAATGATTTTGTCCTACCTCTCCCTCCTACCCTTTTTTTTAGAAAAAAAGAAAAAGGAAAAAAAAGAAATTAAAAAAAAAAGGAAAGGAAAAAGGAAATTCTCTTTCAAAAGTAGTAAAAGCTCAGAAACCAGATGTGGTTTGTATAGGTATTCATTGTGAATTTGCTGCAAATTATAATTATGGAGACAGCCAAACCCAAAGGCACACTTCAGAACAGAGAAATAGAGACAGATTTAAGTGATTCTAAAAGGAAAAGACTTCTTAAGAAATATTTAAATGTCTTCATTATTTTACCTTGGTAAAATTGTAACACAAAGTTAGGAAGAGTTCCCCTTATCCTTTACCCTGACAAGAACTTCTGTCCTGCTTCTAGAATCTGGTCAGGGTGCAAGGCTCACTTTGTTCCCCGGGGAGCAGGACACGTCATGGGGTTACCACAAGGCTCTAATTCCAGCTGAGCTGGGATCAAATCTTATCTGGGTCATTTGTGAAACATGTAACCTTGGAAAAATCCAAACATTCTGAGCTTTTTTTCTTCTCATTCAGTTATGACTTTGGGTAATAACGCCTACCTAGGATCATTGTTAGAATTGGAGATACTCTTCACCTGACACAAATGATATACCCAATGAGGCAGAGATGTTAGTGTATTATTAGTTGGAGAAGCTTGCTATGCGTGTCCTTTAAAGGCTAATTGGAAACCCCTGGAGACTGTTGATCAGGGTAGCGTAAACAGGGAGATCAAAAACAGGAGGCACGATTTGTACTGGGCATGGTTGAAGAGCACACTCCGGCAGCAAGTTTTGGGGAAAGTTTAAACCATGAAAGGTGGAGAAATGCATAAAGTGCAACTAACTGTTTGTAGTGACTCCACTGTTTTATTGAGAGCTGGCTCCAGGAGGCTGCCTTCCTTGTTGGAGTGGGAAATTGCTTTATGTCCTTCATATCCAGACGGTACCGTGAGACAAAAATACACATTGTAACGCAGTAACTTTTCTTTTTCTAATATTACAAATACCTGTGTGTTAACAGTGGATGTTTATGTTTTTTCCTTCTAGGATCCTTTCCATCTCTTCTGGGAGCTCCCCTTGAATATCTTTTAGAAAATAAATTGCTTTCCTTCCTAGTCTCAGCTAACTGGCTTGCATGCGATTGATACATACTCCGCTCCTGGAGATGACCTTGAATAGTTTAAGCCGATCAGCACATTCAGTTACATCTTTTAACAGGAAATGGGTTTGGAATGGGAACCTGAAAACCTTTAAGGCTTGTTAGAGTCTCAAGACTTTTGCTTGGAATGCTGGGCATGGATGCCGTTTACCCTTCTGGACTTGAGGACAAGAAGCCTAGAGCCTTGAGAATTGCCAGAGCCACCTTGGGATTACCAGGGAAGAAGGTGCCCGAGGAAAGGATTAACAGCACGAAAGGAGAAGGTAAAACAGATACATTACTTTTAATGTGAGTGAGCCAATTATTCAAGCATACTGAAAAGATTTCACTCTTATTCGCATTATTTCATAGAAGCTAGTTTTGGTTAGATTTTCTGAAACTTTGTAAGATACTAGTGATATACTTACTAATAGTTGAAATTTAGAAGTAAGGAGAGAGAAGAAAAAACTTTCTATTTATAATTCTAATGCCTATAAAACATCATAGTATTCATGTAATATATACATCTAGTCCTCTATTACTTTGTGTGTATATATGTGTATATGTGTATATATATATATATATATATATATATATATACACACACACACATATGCATTAAAAATTTAAAAATACATCCTTGCAATCTGATTTTTTGCTATGATTATAGGCTTTTAAAATGTCATTAAGTGTTATACTACATACAATCCCATTTTAAATAATTTCACAGTAATCCATTGTATGGATATACCATAATTTATTTAACCAATTTCTTACTGCAGACAATTAAATTATAACTCTACCTTCAGTCTTATAACCAATGTAATGAACTTGGTAGATAAGGCTTAATGCATATTTCTAAATACTTTCAATAGGAAAAATTCATCAAATCTACTTTTCAGATCAACATGTTTGTCTGCTTTTGAGGTATTGATATATTTATGTGGCTTCCAGAAGATATATACTAACTTATACTTTTACTAGTGATTGAAAGTTTTTGCACTCAAAAAACATAAGTGTTACTATTAGAAATTTGCCAGTATGAAAGATATAAAATGCTAGCTTTAGGGTACATCTTATGTGGGGACGTGTAGATACAGAGTAGAGTTTTTGCAGTGTGCATGAAGGATTTTTTTCTCTTAAAGTTGCAAGTATTTTGAATTATGAGCATGTTAACGTGGAGTTACAGGATTAAATAAACTGGTGATCCATTCCAGTTGAGCAAATGGTCTTATATATTTTTACTGATTTATTGTTTATATTAACTATTTTTAAAGGTAGAACACTTCAAACTTGTTGAGAAGGTGGAACAGAAATGAAAAAAATTTAAGTTACTCCATACATTCACAGCTGGTGGTTTATACATGAATATGATATGGTTTACCTTGGGAGAATATAAGATGTGTGGAACCTTCAGGACTGTGTGGTTCTATGCAGCAGACAACATTGTGTATGTCTTGTGGAGCTATTTTCCACTCTCTGTTATTGTTCAACTAGACTATTTTTGTAAGTGATTTGGGAAGAGCTGATCGAGTTCCTCGAAACATTTAGTTTTCTAAGGCCACGACAGACAGGATTTTAAAGATTCTTAGGAGGAGAATGGAAAGAAATGGTGGAAGACAGTGAACATGAGGAGAGGCAAGTTCAGAGTAGCATTAAATGACATGACCCAGTTGTGCCTCTAAGTCACTGCATTTGGTCAAAGTGTGCAGGTCTTTGCTCTCAACCCACCCAGGTTCCCTGTCTTGAAGTCTGAGTGATCGGGGTCACCACATTGTAACACTTCAAAATGCTCATCTGGTTTGGTTGAAATATCCTCTTAGAAACTCACTAATTCTTTTGGGCCAGGGCCAAGGTCTATATGACAGCACTGTTACTGACCAGAGAATTATCAGACCCCAAAAGATGTAATTGCTAGCATTATGAGGGGCTGCAGGAGATAGAGATGATTTTTTTTTTTTTTTAAATAACATTTCAAAAATGGCAATCCCTTTCTCACCTTGACAGGGAAAGTAGATCTTCTTGAAATGCTTCAACCAGCTTCTTTGTCTGGGCGACTAGGAACACTTGAAGACAAAAACCTTCCTGATCCCCATAGCTATTTCCGTTAACTCCTTGAAAACCAAATAATGTGTGCGCTCAGCTGCTGAACTGTTTTAATGAGGTGCCACTGATTTTAATGGGGCAAAAAGATGGATGATTTACACAGATGTCCGTAAGGGCCATTCGGGGATTGCTTTGCTGGACACATAGTACATCATGTTGCTCGTTGAATTCTTAAGGGGTTAACTTGACCTTTCCCTTTAACACAGCACTAAAAATAATGTAATTTCCATTCTCGGTGTCTCTTTTATTTATATAGAAAAGCTTCATGACAAACCCATCAGGCCTCTGAGAGCAAGTTTCTCATTTATGTCTTTGCCATCCATAAACCCCAGTGGGTGATTTTGAAAGTGAGAATAGACACTGGTGGGTGCTTCACTCATGAGCGTGAACCAGGCTTTTATTATCAACACTTCAGGCATTGAATCATTCCGGGATGAAAGGTATTATTTCCTGAAGATTGCTGGTCAGTGTTGTATACCTCATCTCGGAAGAAGCATTTCAGCTTAGATAATCAATACTCGTGCCCCTTGAAGTATGAAAATAAAATTTAAAACAAAGAGAATGAAGCATAAATCTTCTTTTAAACACACCACCACAGGCATTATATAACATTATTATTCCTTATTTTCTAGATTTTGGTGGTAATAAATGCTGCACTATTTAAGTTATCAAGTAGTAAGATATCCTAGAGTTTATAAAATGGAAACTTGACTGACGTTTATAAGGATTCTTACTTCAGAACATTTCTGTTTAAAAATGGAAGATTGAAGTTCTGAGTATTAACATTTTGCCTCTTTCTTGGACTCAGAAACTAGATTTGTGTTCTGCCTGAGGTCCCTGTACGCTTATTTCAACTCCTTATAAAAATAAAAGAGTTTATTTATTTGTTATTATGACCTTTGGATCAAGAAAAGATTCATCTTTTGCTGTATATTTCCTTTGAAAATCAGATATTATAATTGATTGAAAAAGAAATCCAGAAACTCCAATGCTTACAATAATCACCCAATAATGGAGGCACATCATTGTAGAGGATCTAAAGGGTTACCCAAATGATAATTCATCACTTCTTTCGTATTTCTTCTGCTGTGTCTTTATGATTTACCTATCATTTTGGACTCTGGAAGAGAAATATCATTTTGCCTTAAAAGTAGTACAGCAATGTCCACAGAGTCAAAAAGTAAATCCTCATGTTTATCTTGAGAATTTGAATTCTGTATTTTAAAATTATGTCTATGTATTCTTTTGTGACACCTTGAAATATATAACAATTTAACAATCAGGTTGTCTCTTTAAAAAAATCTTGTGCAAACAAAAGAGAAAAAGAGAAAAGAGAAAATACCGCACTGACAAACAGCTATACCTCCCCTTATCTTGCTCTCATATTGTAGGTTGTAGGTTTTTGATTGAGGGCTAAGGGAAGTGCAATTTCTCTTTCTAGTATCCATGTAATATTTACTTTTAATGGAGTTTTCTAGCTAATCAAGCACACTGAGATAGTTCACTTTTGCTCACCGTATTATTTCACTGTTTAGGTACAAAAACCTTTCTTTATGTTAGACAGGACTCCCATTTCACCAATTACTTGTTTTCACTCAGATGAAAAGGATGTGAACTTTGTTACCAATTACATGTAGTGGCTTTACTGTAGTTTTCCTATCTTTGGTCTCACATGTATAGGTATGTGACCTTATAATGCTGTGTTAATGCAAGCCAAAGTTTTGCAAAAATGTGCTTTCTAGGTGTACACCCACCTCCATTTCTTGTAAAATTTTGATCTAATTATAAGTACGTGGTAACATTAGGTAAAAAAGTGACCCCAGATGTCCCCTGACCCTGTATATTCATTCATCAAGAGGTAAGGATGCTTTGTATCTGGACTGATCTTCTTAAGCTATGATTTCCGTTGACCAGTAGAATGCAATAGAACTAATATTGTGCCCATGCTGAGTCTTAAGTCTCCAGAGGCCTTCTGTATATCTGCTCTCTCTCTCTCATCCCTCTTCCGCCGCCAAGAGATTGCACCTGGGATAACCTGCTGGATGATGAGATACACATGGCCCAGTCGCCAACATAGTCCCATTGGGCATTAGTGAGGCTAATCTAGACCAGAAGAACCACCTAGCTGAGTCCAGCCTCATTCTCTAACCCACAATATCATGATCCAAATATGGTTCTTTTCTAAGCTTATTTATGGTGTGTTTTGCTATACAGCAATAATTTTAGATTCAAATAGATTTGGATTTAGATAAACTTAGATTCAAATAGATTCCAAGGAAAAGACTGGACATAATCATAGTCAGCACTGAATTATCCATGTGGTATATGGAACTTTGGATTCACCTAAGACTATTGCCTTTTGTTCTATAGTGTTCTTTCCTGGGCTTATCATTTATCTGCCAAATACTCTCTTTTAAATGACTGTGTATGATTTTATCTTCTCCAGAGTCAGCTACTCGTGTCCGTAAAGGGTTGTTAAAGGCAAGGATGGAAGAATTTCTTTGCAATTCCCAATATTTTATAATTAAAAAGATTGTGTTTTGCTTTTGGTTTTCCTGTGTTATTTATTTTCTCCACAGACAGCTATGTGGTATCCTTCTTTTATAAAATCCCATGAATTAAAATTAATTTATATTCTGGAAACCTATCAAGAGCACTGGCCATTTTTTGATATTGAGGAATAAACTCTTGATTGTCACAAACTTACTTTGGAGAATTACTATTTGGGGAGGCTGAACTACTCAGTGCTACAAAGCCAAACAACACAAAAATTCTGGTTTATTAAGCATAAAGTGAATTATAACAATTCTCATAATATTAATTTATCCCGACTTCACTGATTGGCTGGAAGAAGAAACATCTGAACTCACAACCTTGCAATCAAGGCTTCAGCTGAGATCAAGAGTCAGATGCTTACCTGACTTACCCACCGAATATCTAACTATTGGAAGGAATATCTAACTATTGTTATCTCACCTTCTCAGGTACCCTTCTCCACACTCCACCCTCAATTTTGTTACATTGAAGATAAAAGCTTTGGGAACAATGGCATCATTTCTGTGTAATAAAAAAAAAAAGTACTTATTTCCTACCTAAAAGAATGGTAAAAAGAATCTTGTAATTGACTCTATCAAGCCTCAAGTCTAAGTTTAAGGGTACTGGTCAGGTCTCTGAGTTTGTTCACAATCTGATCTTAATATTCTGTACCTCATGGATTAAATTATGTTTAACAAGCTGTGTACCATATCTTTAATAATAAAGGAAAAAGGAAATAGCTTATGTAACTACATACATGAATAGCAAGAAAAGAAATTTGTGGAGAGGACACAGTCCTTGTTTTAGATTTATTAATGAGGACTTAGGTAGTACTGATAACTTTCTTCCACTTTTCATGTTTTCTTTGCTTTCAGCTAGTATCTCATCTAATTGATACCCCTTGTCCAGTAGGGTGTCCCATATCTTTGTTCCTAAAGAATGGTAGCCCTTGATGGTACTGCCTCCATATGATGCTGTCCAACATGGCTTTTTGTGATCAGGAAACTGGTCCACAATGTGCACTTTCTAATATGGCAGCTACTGGCCACATGTGGCCCTTGAATGCTCGAGATGAGATTAATAAGATGGAAAAACTGAATTTTAAGTTTTATTTATTGTTAATTAAATCTTAAATAGACACTTATTAGATAATACAGCTTCAGTAGTCTTTCATTTCCTTTTATGCCAGATATAGAAATACACAGAGGTACTCCAAGGGATCACTTGGCTTCTATTTCTGTTTATTAACTTTTTTTGAGAGTCTCTTACAGTCTCTTAGAGGACATAATTAGCTTATTGGTGGGTACATGACACAAGATATTCTACCCCTATAATTCCATATCCCTTATTTTTTGGATTTCATCTGAGTCAAGAGACTTAGGAAATTGCATCTTAATTTGCTGTGAATCTGTCTTAGAATTTAGCTACACTACAAAATAATTAATATCACTTCCAGTCATTCAGATAAGCAAATTTATTCCATAAAATAATATCAGTTCAAAATTGGTTCTCTTATCCAATCTGAATCTATTCCCACACATACTCTCCAACATCAAATATCTCCAAATTCTAAATATCTCCAAATAAAGTAGCAAAACTCCAAAATTCATCTGGAGTATAGCCTTCTTTTTCTGAGTTTTATTTCATAATTTCTCTCAGGACTGCTGGATTCTGTATTTATAGTTTAGAAGATGATAAAGGAGAGAGGCATATAGTGGAGGATGGGGAAGGGGGAGCATGAGAAAAACTGATTTCCTCTTAAGAGATCACCACCTCAGGAAAGAGGGGTAACAGAGTCTCCAAGCAATACTGCTCTTTAACTGCGTTTACCTTGAACTCCAACCCAAGATTCTTCCTATTTCCTTGCTCTTCTCAGCATCCCACTCTCTGTTACCAATTTCATTAGGAGTCAGGATTTTTATATACAAACAACAAAAACTGGCCCTGATAAACTTAGGCAGGAAAAAACTTCATAGATACCAGAATCAACAGAACATCTGGAAGACTAGTCAAGGCAAATGTATGGCCAAGATCCCATGATCAGTTGCTAGTGCCAACGTCATTGGGTATTTGAGGGCATTGCTGCTGTTACTGTACCCCTGGGCAATCATGGCCACGTCACTGAACTCTCTTTCTCTCTCTCTTTTTTATGAATATTTTATTTTATAATGGTTTTATTGGTGGGAGGATACGAACTTTCAATCCATTACAGTTTCTAAGTTTGTGTTTTTGTTTTTTGGTATATAGATGTTCATTTGTTCCAGTACCATTACTTGTAAAGACTGTCCTCTCTCCATTGACCTCTGCTCCTTTATCAAACACAGATTGGTTGATTATATTTATTTTGGCCTATTTCTGGTCTCTCTATTCTGTTCCATTCATCTGTGTGTCTGTTTTTTTGTTTGTTTTTCATCAGTACCACATTCTTGATTTTCATAGTTTATGGTAAATCTTGGAGCCCTGGAATGTCAGTCTTTCAAATTTATCTTTCTTTCTCAGTATTATGTTGTCTATTCTTGGTCTTTTACCTTTCCATATAAACTTTAGAATAAGCTCGTTCATATCTACGAAGTAGCTTGCTGTGATTTTGATTGGGATTGTATTTAATGTATAGATGAAGTTGAGAAGATGAATACCTTAATTTAGAGTCTTCTAATGTAAACATGGACTATCTCTCCATTTATTTAGATTTTTAAAATTTCTTTAATGTTTTATGATATTTTGTATGTGGACCCATTTTTTTTAAGATTTATATCTGCATACTACAAGTTTTGGTGCTATTGCAAATGGTATTTTGTTTTTAATTTCAAAATTTCATTGTTTAGTGCTGGCATATAGGAAAGTAATTAACTTTGGCATATTGTACAAGTCCACTGTAACTGTTATTCTTGTTCTTCTAGGTAAGGTGTTTCTTCCTGCTGGCTCCCAGCTTCTTTCAAGATCTTTTTCTTTGTCTTTGGTTTTCAGTAATTAGATTATTACATGACTCTGTGTGTGTGTGTGTGTGTGTGTGTGTGTGTGTGTGTGTGTATTTGGCATACATCCTGCTTTGTGTTCTCTGAGCTTCCTGGATCTATGCTTTTGTGTCTATCACTACTATTGGAAAGTTCTTAGCCGCTATTACTTAAAATATTTCTCTTGCTCATTATCTTTTTTTCATTCTTGTATTCTAATTATATATATATTACATTTTCCAAAGTTGTCTCACAATTCTTAGATGTCTATTCCCTGCTTCCCCCGCCCCGCCCCCAATGAACTCCATTGCCATTCTTTTCTTCTCTTTGCATTTTAGTTTGGAGAATTTATATGGATCTGTCTTTATGGTATCTGATTCTTTCCTCAGCTGTCATGTCTACTAATGAACCCACTGAAGCTTTTCTTTATTCCACTGTTTTTAATTTTATTATTTCTAAAATTGCTTTCTATTTCTTAGTGTTTCCATACTTGTGCTTATATTATTTGTTTTTCAAGTTGTCTACATTTTCTGTTAGAGCACTGAACATATTAATTGTAGTTATTTTAAATGATCTGTTTGATAGCTACAGCATCAGTGTCATTTCAGAGTCTGATTGTGATACCTGCTCTTTTCTCTTCAGATTGTCTTCTCTTGTCTTTTGACATTCCTTTTCATTTTTAATGGAAAGTCAGACATGTTGAATCAGGTATCAGGAATTGAAGTAACTAAGCCTTTAGTGCAGGGTTTATGTTAATCTGACTAGGATTTGAGTTGTGTCAAGGTTTGATAAGGGTTCCTGAGGCTTCAGATTCCTTTTCTGTCTTTGTTTGTGACTACCTATGTGTTTGACTTTGGGTTTCCCTAAGTACTCTTCCTGAGAAAGAGTATGTGTCTTGCAGCTTTTCAGTTGTAATTTGCTGTTATTTCATTGCCGTGTTTGTGAACTGTGGGGGAGAAGGAGCATTCTATATTCTGCCAATTATCTCTCAGTCTTTTAGTGGGCCTATGTCACAAGGCTGTGGCCTTCACAAGTGCTTCTCCAGTGGGATGGCTTTTATCTCCTGCTCCCTACTCTCCTCCCTGGCTATAGTATTCCCAATCTATTTCCTTAAAGACCTGACCACCCTTGACTATGTTTTCCTTGTACCAGTTGGTAATACAGAGGCTAAAGGGCACTAGAGTGGGAGGAATTATCTTCCTCTATCTGAAAGAAGTCTTCAGCAAAGTCTTCTTCTGGAAAGTAGGTTTTGTTCTAGAGAAGGCTTATGGAGAAGGCTCTGGAAGTATTTCTCAATGATCCCACTTTTCCTCTCCTTGTCAGAGCCAATAGAGAATCTTTCTCAGATCTCTACCATGAGATTTTTGGAGGTGAAGCAAACAAAAGTATGAGAGCTTCCCTAAAACTGTGGCTCTCAGAAATTTCTCACTTTCATACTGGCTTCGAACACAGTCTCCAGCAATTGGCCAACACTGCCATTTAAGTTCCTATCCGTTTATGGCACAACCAGCTTCAGCTCTAGGCAAGCAGTTCTCAGCTGTGATTGTCTGGATAGGTCCTCAGATTTTGGTATGGTTGTTTGCCACAAGACCTCTGCTCTCTGGTAAATCTGTGAAATAGCACTGTTTTCATTTATCTAGCTTTTTCTTGTTATAAGGACAAAATGAAGACCCCACCCCCTTATGCTTTTTTCCATGGCAGAACTGAAACCACAAGTTCCTCACTGAATCCATGGATTCATTGAAAGAATTTCTAATGGTTCTTGAATGATTGTGTCACTTTCTTAATCTTCGTAATCCTCTCTTCAAGTAGGCTTCTCTAAGAACAGAGAACTAAGCTGTGCCTCACATAAAAGATCCTTCTGAGGAGGCAAAAGTGCCTGGATTCTGTGTATCCAAACAGAAAACTGTATTGAATGTGTGACAGCAAAATTGAAGGATGTTTTTCTCAATTGAGTGTATACCATTAAACTTACGTAATTATAATTCTGCATGCCTTATACATACTGAGTGACCTTTTGGAACATTTTAGATGTCACTCTTTAACCTAAACCATCATCAGCTGCTTGTCTTTTTTTTTTTTTTTTTCCTGTTAGGCCACAGACCAAAATGTTATTCCCTGATCCGGTCCTGCCTCCGTACAGCCTGATGCCACTGTTCCCTTCATTCAATAACTTCTACATTTGACTAAGTCTGCCTAATATACACTTTCACAGAACCTTGTATATTTTGGGGGGAGGATATTACATCTGTATTTATTTATTTATTCATTTGTTTATTTGTTTATTAAAGATTTTATTTATTTAGACAAGAATGAGAGAGAGGAGAGAGAAAGAGAGCATGAGAGGGGTGAGGGTCCGAGGGAGAAATGGACTCCCCACTGAGTAGGGAGCCTGACTTGGGACTCTATCTGGGTACTCCAGGATCATGACCTAAGCCAAAGGCAGTTGCTTAACCAACTGAACCACCCAGGTGCCCCTGTAATAAATTATTTAAATTGTCATATAACTCTTTGTTTAATATCTTTCTCTCCCATTGAACATATATTCCAGGAGGTCAGGGAATGCCTGTCTCATCTACGGTTATATTCTTTGCACCTGAAGAATATTGGAAAACATTTTTTACATGCATGAATTATGAATGAATGAAAATTCCACCTTCATTTTCATTTCATGGCAAACCAGATACTTGATTTGGTCTTACGGATGAGAAGCATAGAGAGGTCCGAACAGCACAACTAGAGGTTCCTGAGCAGAAAACTAGGAGCTGAAATTTAGTTTGAGTAATGATATAAAATCTCTCCCCTCAGGAAACTCAGACATGTTCATAGTTTCTTTTTTGCTATTATACAGATGTGGGTATGACTTGATTCCTTTGGACACCAAAAGAAAGGATAAATGGGGAATGTTGACAAATTCAGGGGCACTCAGATTACAGCAGCAGTAAAAATGTGATTGTTGTCATTATCAACTAGCTGATCTTTTTAAGTTTCTCAGTGATTGGAATGAAGCAGGAGAGAATTACTCAAAGCCACTGACAACAGAATGATTCACTGGGCGAGTTCTGCTCTCATTTTAGGCCTTCAAACTTGAAGATGGCCTTCCGTGACCATTTCTGATGCGTATCACCCTTCACTTAACTGGTGGGGTGAGCTGTGGCCACACAATTCCCTTCTTAATAACACATGACATGAAAGGTTTATTGGATAGAGATCAAAACCCATTAAATGGATCAAATAATTACGTCGTACTTGGTGTGCTCTCGTATATATCACATTTGATTTTCAAAAGAATTCCATTGAGTAGGGCAGCATTTCCATTTTCCACAAATCACAAAACAGGTTTAGGATGATTGAGTAACTTAGCCACGATCATAGTTAATGTAGTGCCACAGGGAGGGTGAACCTGTTTTCTAAGATCATTGAGGTTGGAAGCCTCATTTTGTGAACAGCTTTGTAGTCATATCAGTATCTACAGAATTTTTGGAATTTTCTTCTTTTTTTTTTTTTTTTGGTACTGATTTTCAAACTTAATCTCTTTAAACATTGATAACATTAAACCTGTGTGTTCATTGAGCAACAACACAGATTAATACTTTTTGTGCCAAATTTTATGATCCATCGTTGTCCCAACCTCAATCCAAAGAAAGAATTCCCTACCACTAACACCAAAATTCTCAAAACATGTGCATTAAACAACAAAAACCATGGAAATATGTAAGATATCAAGGTTCTTAAAGCAGCTGTTATGCATAGAAAGTGAGCACACTTTATAGCAGTTTTTAGTATCTGTTCCAGCTGCAAATGTGTAATATAATCTGAAAATTATACAGCGTAGTATTCATTTAAATGTGTAAATTTTATTGACAAGAAGACAGCTTCAAAAGAAATAGAAAGAGCGCATTTTGTCAATTTTGTTTGGAAGGATTTCTTGGTAAATAAGGACAACAACAGAGCTTGATAACTTATATGACACTCTAAATTGCATTTCAAGGCATCCAGCCAATTCTGCAACTTGCATAGCATGAATAAGAAAGCAATCTTGTCTAATTGGAACACAAGACAATCTTGATAAGCATGTTATGTATTGATATTCATATATATGATGTGAATGTATATTATTAGATATACTTGTTACACACACACAAACACACGCGCGTGTGCGCGCATGCTCTGATAATACAGTATTTGGTTTTGTTACAAGAAAAACCAAGTGAGAATGCAGGTGATTCTGGGCAAACCATTACTGGAAAAATGCAGTTTATTCCCTACAGGAATTAATGTCCTACAATCAGCATGGTATATAACCATTTTTAAATTGATAAATTTACCTTCTATTCATTTGCTAATAAGACTATTTCCTCCTCTGCCTATATTAAGACAATCATAATCTCTTTTCTACTTAATATATTAGCACTGTGAATAATGTCAATAGGTTTTTTTTCATCCTTGCATAAAAGAGAAATTATATATTATCTTATTCCCTGAAAATTGTAAAATAGACTTCACCTAGAAACCAATTGAATCTCAGTTTTGAAGTTATTGGCTTTGCTTGTTTTTTCATAGGTGTATTTATTTCCCTTGGTTTTCAAACTTACTAGCCTATAGGCTTTTTGATATTTTCATTATTTTAAAAATCCTTTAAAATCTGGATTATTTTTCTTTATATAATTGGAATTTCTTTTTTTTGTATTCTTTTTTTTTGTTGAATCCATCTTACCAGAGGTTCATCTTAAGTATCAACTTCGTGTTTTATGAGTATTCTCTATCACTTTTTTTTGTTCTCTATTTTATTGTGTTTTTTTTAATCTCTATTCTTTCCTTCTTTTTTGTTTTTAGTTTTGTTCTCTGCCTGTTCAAACTTTTTCTAGTTTTTCTATATTTGTTATATATCACAGATTTTGGACTATGTAGTTTTTACTGTTGTTTAATCTTAAATATTTTATTTCTTTTGTACTTCCTTTTAAATATGGAGAAATATATTACATATCACATATACAGAATTTTTAGCTAGTCTCTTGTTAATTTACTGTATTGTCTTCAGAGAACATACACTAAATGATTTCATCCTCTGTAATTTACTGAAGCTTCCTTTATGACTAAATAGAGGAACAATTTTTGTAAATGTTGTATGTATGTTCAAAAAGAAAATATGCATTCTCTGTTTAAGCGAATACATTTTTTAAGTGTATGCATATTTTAAGATATGATGTTTATAATTAGTTGAATTATTTATTTAACATTTTCATTTCATTGTTTCCTTTGCTATACAGAAAGTTTTTGTTTACATTTTAAATTCCAGTATAGTTAATATACAGTGTTATAATAGTTTCAGGTGTACAATACAGTGATTCCACAATTTCATACATCACCTGGTGCTCATATAACAGGTGCCCGTAATCTTCATCACTTCTCTCACCCATCCCCCCACCCACCTCTCTACTGGTAACCATCAGTTTGTTCTCTATAGTTAAGAGTCTGTTCCTCGGTCTCTCTTCCTCCTTTATTTGTTTTATTTCTAAAATTTCACATATGAGTGAAATCATATGGGATTTGTCTTTCTCTGACTGACTTATTTTGTTCAGCATCATACTCTTTAGCTCTATCCTAAATTGTCATTGCAAATAACATTGCAAATGGCTGAATAATATTCCATTGTGTCTATATACCACACCTTCTCTATCCATTCATCTATTGATGGACTCTTGGGCTGTTTTCATAATTTGGCTCTTGTGAATAATGTTGCTATAAACATAGGGAGTGCATGATTCCCTTTGAATAATTGTTTTTTGTATTTTGGAGGTAAATACCCAGTAATACAATTACTGGATCATATGGTGTTTCTATTTTTTTTTTTTAATTTCTTTTCAGCATAACAGAATTCATTGTTTTTGCACCACACCCAGTGCTCCATGCAATACGTGCCCTCCTTAATACCCTTCATCTGGCTCCCCCAACCTCCCATACCCCTGCCCCTTCAAAACCTTCAGATTGTTTTTCAGAGTCCATAGTCTCTCATGGTTCACCTCCCCTTCCAATTTCCCTGAACTCCCATCTCCTCTCCATCTCCCTGTGTCCTCCATGTTATTTGTTATGCTCCACAAATAAGTGAAACTATATGATACTTGACTCACTCTGCTTGACTTATTTCGCTCAGCATAATCTCTTCCAGTCCCGTCGATGTTGCTACAAAAGTTGGATATTCATCCTTTCTGATGGAGGCATAATACTCCATAGTGTATATGGACCACATCTTCCTTATCCATTCATCCATTGAAGGGCATCTTGGTTCTTTCCCCAGTTTGGCGACTGTGGCCATTGCTGCTATAAACATTGGGGTACAGATGGCCCTTCTTTTCACTCCATCTGTATCTTTGGGGTAAATACCCAGTAGTGCAATTGCAGGGTCATAAGGAAGCTCTATTTTTAATTTCTTGAGGAATCTCCACACTGTTCTCCAAAGTGGCTGCACCAACTTGCATGTCCACCAACAGTGTAAGAGGGTTCCCTTTTCTCCACATCCTCTCCAACAGATGTTGTTCCCTGTCTTGCTAATTTTGGCCATTCTAACTGGTGTAAGGTGGTATCTCAATGTGGTTTTAATTTGAATCTCCCTGATGGCTAGTGATGATGAACATTTTTTCATGTGTCTGATAGCCATTTGTATGTCTTCATTGGAGAAGTGTCTGTTCATATCTTCTGCCCATTTTTGTATATGATTATCTGTTTTGTGTGTGTTGAGTTTTTTAAAAAAATATTTTATTTATTTATTTGACAGACAGAGATCACAAGTAGGCAGAGAGAGAGAGGAGGAAGCAGGCTCCCTGCCAAGCAGAGAGCCTGATGCGAGGCTCGATCCCAGGACTCTGGGATCATGACCTGAACTGAAGGCAGAGGCTCTAACCCACTGAGCCACCCAGGTGCCCCTGGTGTTTCTATTTTTAATTTTCTGAGGAACCTCCATACTGTTTCCACAGTGACTATACCATTTTGTATTCCTACCAACAGTATAAGAGTTTTCCTTTTTCTCCACACTTTTGCCAACACTTGTTGTTTCTTATGTTGTTTGATCTAACCCCATAAAAGGAATATGTTAAAATTAACAACAATGATTGTTTTTTCTACTTTTACCTGTGAATTTGTTAGTTTTTGCTTCATATATTTCTACACAGTATTGTGAGTTGCAAATGTTACCTTCACTCTATATAGTACCTCTTGTATTTTGATTTTTTTTGCCTTAAATTCTCTTTTGTCAGAAATAAGGATTATTACCTTAACATTCTGTTTATACTTGTCTGACACATTATTTCCATCCCTCAATTGTCAATTTTTTTTATATTATTAAAGTGTGTACCTTGTAGTAGTGTTTCTCAAAACAATTCTGGGAAAGGACCAGGTTTTCTCAACTTTCTATTCTATTTCCATTGTTCTTTATTTCTGTAAAATGTGGTAAATAAGTTTTCTAGCAAAGAAAATAAAGCCATACAAAATACATGACTACATTTTAACTATTAAACTCAATAGACAGGAAATTCTCTGCCAGGTTTCTATTAAACTTTATAAATGATCTCTATTTTTCTATTAATTTAGTCACAAAATGGTAACAAGTGGCTACAGATCAATATTCTGCAGACCATACTTTCAGTAGCCCCATTATAGGCAAATATTGCTATATCTTGGCTGTTTTTTTAATCTATCTTAATTGGTGATCTATGTTAATTGATGAGTTTAATCTATTTAAATTTATTATAATTACTGTCAAGATTTATTTCTACTACCAAATGTCATATATTTTTTAAAATGTTTTATTTATTTATTTGACAGAGAGAGACACAGCAAGAGAGAGAATACAAGGAGGAGGACTGGGGGAGGGAGAAGCGGGCCTCTGGGGGAGCAGGGAACCCGATGCAGGGCTTGATCCCAGAACTCTGGGATCATTACCTGAGCTGAAGAGAGATGCCTAATGACTGAGCCAACCAGGCACCCCAATGTCAAATTTTTAATTTATTGTTTTTTCCCTCACTATGAATATGAGCACTATCAATTCAGACTGATAAATGTAAGTTATATTTGAAATTCAAATACCATAGTCATTTTGCTGATGTGATATTTCTGAAATAGTGAATAATCCTGGGTAACTTTCTGAACAAAACAAAGCATGTTGATTCCTGGACACTATAAACATATACTGAAATTATGCAAAGATACTTGGTTTATAAAAAATTGTTATCTTCTGGCTTAGATAATTATATAAATATACAGCAGAATTTTAACATGTCATTTGGAAAAGGAAAATTAATTTTGTGGATTGTTCTGTGTATTGTAGAACATCCATTATCTTTGGCTTCTGCTTACCAAATGCCAATAGCACCTTCCAATTATCGTGGTAATCAAATATACCCTCACAAATTTCCAAAATGTCTCTTTAGGGATTGTATTCCTTTTATTGAGAACAGTTGTTCTGAGATGTGACACAAAAGTTGAACTAGATCAACAGGAGTCCTTCCCCCAGGATTTGAGATAGGCACTGTTCAAGCTGTGAGGATGAATGTGGAAACCATAATGATATGGCCTTGGCTTTGTGTAAATGGTTAGGTTGCCACAAAACAGATTAAAACTAACACACAGAAGGAGAGGTAACAGATAGAACCAGAGTATACTTACTGGTATTTCCCTGCCTCCCCCTTGGGGATATTTCTCCATTTCACTGTAGCTAGTTCTGGTTGGGTTTCTGTTGCTTGCTACTAAAAGAATCCTAAAATAACATAGTTACTTATTTGTGCACTATTATTTTACATCATGTGTAATCAATTATCACTATGATATCCTGGAAAGAACTGAATAAATGATGTTCAATAAAACCAAAAGAATGAGAAAAACAACAAATAGTCATTTAGGTGGTTATGAGAAACTACAAAAATAAACTCCCAGGAACGCTTACTAGGAGAAGTTGAAACTTTGTTTTGTATTTTTAAAATGAAAATAGAGGGGCACCTGGGTGGTTCAGTCAATTAAGTGTCAGATTCTTTCTTGATTTCAGCTTACATCATGATCTTGTGGTTATGAGATCAATCCCCACGTGGGGCTCCATGCTGGGCCTGGAGCCTGTTTAAGATTCTCTCTCTCCCTCTCCTTCTGCCTCCTCCCCTTTTACTCCCCTCCTCCTCACACCCTCTCTGTCTCAAAATGGATGAATGAATAAATAAATGGATAGATAAATATAGAATATAGAAATTACTCATTTTAAATATTAAGAAAGAATATATATCCAAAGATGACTAAAACTTTATATCTGTTCCATGTAAACCCCTGTCTTGAAATGGAAAGCTAGAGAATTTACTTCTCACATAAATTTTACTAGGTCTTATTAAGTGCTCTCTGGCATGGCCAATGTTTTCATTGGAAATGCCTACCTTATTAAAGAGTAGATGTTTTCTGGATAGCATTGTCTATCAGAATTTTGTCTTTGGTCCAACTGTAGTATGGATATTCTTTGGAAAGTCTACAGAAAAGATTTACATTATAGAGAATGTTTCGTTCTGTAGAGATCTGCTATAAAATGCATACTAGGATGTCTAATAATGCACCAATTCAAACAAGGAAACATTAAAGAATGGTACATAACTCTAATTATGTCTTGTGTTATTTCTCCAGTAGAGTATGGTATACATAATCTCTGAAAATCAAAATCAAAAATCAAAATCAAAATCAAAATCTGTAGTTTGAGATAAAGGAAATGGATATTAGGATTTAAGGGGAGAAAGAAAAAATATTTAAGGGGAGAATCATTTAAAGGAAACGTTAATGAATAAATTCATAACATATTCTCAGTTTTTGTTTTAAAAATACTTAATATTCACATACATGTACATATGGACTTGTGAAGACCATAAAGTAAAAAAAAAAAAAAAAATCTAACATGTTTATTTTTATTTTTTGGTTAATTTCAACTTATCCTTCTTTCTTTTACTGAGCTCGCTCTTTATTGCTGAGAATCATCAGTGTCCCAGCTCTTCCCTATTCCCTTGACCCATGATGATTCTCCCGACTTCATTTGTTTTTCCACTTTACCTGGATCTCTAGGTCAAACTTTAAAAATTGGCACACGTAGGAGCAAAAGAGAAGTTGCATAAATAATAGGTATCAGAATGGAGCTCAAAATCAAACACTCCAAGGCCTTTATAACAGCTGCTACTACTACTATTTCCATCCTTACTGCTGCGATGTATTACAGGCTCTTCCCAGATAAGAGCTGAACGTTCATTTTTATCTTTTTCATAGAGCAGAATAAAACACCTGACATAAACCAGGAAACAACAAATTTTAGAGTAAGGGAATGATATTGTCTAGTTTTATTTTAAATGCATACTTCACTAAAATATTTTTGAATATTGATTAATCAAAATTCTGATTACACACACACACACACACACACACACACACACAGATACACACACATTCTTTTTATCTACCTGGCAATTTATTAATACTATGAAATGAAAGCACTGGATGACAGAAAAAATTCATTTATGTAGCAAATGATTATGAGAGATAGAATAATACTCTTAGAATATTACTTAGTAATAAGCTTTAAAAGCTCATTATGTAAGCTTTTTAAAATATCAAACAGGGGACAGCCACATGCAGAAAAATGAAATTGGATCATTTCCTTACACCACACATGAAAAGAGACTCAAAATTGATGAAGGACCTCAATGTGAGAAAGGAATCCATCAAAATCCTTGAGGAGAACACAGGCAGCAACCTCTTCGACCTCAGCCGCAGCAACATCTTCCTAGGAACATCGCCAAGGGCAAGGGAAGCAAGGGCAAAAATGAACTATTGGGATTTTATCAAGATCAAAAGCTTTTGCACAGCAAAGGAAACAGTTAACAAAACCAAAAGACAACTGACAGAATGGGAGAAGATATTTGCAAACGACATATCAGATAAAGGGCTAGTGTCCAAAATCTATAAAGAACTTAGCAAACTCAACACCCAAAGAACAAATAATCCAATCAAGAAATGGGCAGAGGACATGAACAGACATTTCTGCAAAGAAGACATCCAGATGGCCAACAGACACATGAAAAAGTGCTCCACATCACTCGGCATCAGGGAAATACAAATCAAAACCACAATGAGATACCACCTCACACCAGTCAGAATGGCTAAAATTAACAAGTCAGGAAATGACAGATGCTGGCGAGGATGCGGAGAAAGGGGAACCCTCCTACACTGTTGGTGGGAATGCAAGCTGGTGCAACCACTCTGGAAAACAGCATGGAGGTTCCTCAAAATGTTGAAAATAGAACTACCCTATGACCCAGCAATTGCACTACTGGGTATTTACCCTAAAGATACAAACGTAGTGATCCGAAGGGGCACGTGCACCCGAATGTTTATAGCAGCAATGTCTACAATAGCCAAACTATGGAAAGAACCTAGATGTCCATCAACAGATGAATGGATAAAGAAGATGTGGTATATATACACAATGGAATACTATGCAGCCATCAAAAGAAATGAAATCTTGCCATTTGCGATGATGTGGATGGAACTAGAGGGTATCATGCTTAGCAAAATAAGTCGGAGAAAGACAACTATCATATGATCTCCCTGATATGAGGGAGAGGAGATGCAACATGGGGGGTTAAGGGGGTAGGAGAAGAGTAAATGAAACAAGATGGGATTGGGAGGGAGAAAAACCATAAGTGACTCTTAATCTCACAAAACAAACTGAGGGTTGATGGGGGGAGGGGGGTTGGGAGAGGGGGGTGGGGTTATGGACATTGGGGAGGGTATGTGCTATGGTGAGTGCTGTGAAGTGTGTAAACCTGGCGATTCACAGACTTGTACCCCTGGGGATAAAAATATATGTTTATAAAAAATAAAATTAAAAAAAAAATCAAACAGGAAGAAAAATGGGGGTATTGTAGGATTTATACAGCTTGAAAATAATAAAATGGTTGGATATGATCAAATTCAATTACTGGAAAGCAAGGCAAATAATTTTAGTATGAAATTTGATGGAAGGTACTATTTACCTTTCATTGGCTTGTTTATTTCTCCAATTGATCCCATGAAACCAACTCATTTTTTCTTCACTGTGTGTTATACAGGCATTAAAGTCTTGAACAAAACTTGGAATTCTTGAATATAAGCTGTAAGTTATGGTCTAATTCTTAAACAAAGAGTATTATGTCCCATTATGCATTTCAGTGTTTTGCTAATTAACTTTAGTAATTTTTTTTTAAAGATTTTATTTATTTATTTGACAGAGAGAAATCACAAGTAAGCAGAGAGGCAGGCAGAGAGAGAGGAGGAAGCAGGCTCCCTGCTGAGCAGAAAGCCCGATGTGGGGCTCGAACCCAGGACCTGGGATCATGACCTGAGCCGAAGGCAGCGGCTTAATCCACTGAGCCACCCAGGCGCCCCTAACTTTAGTAATTTTATTGCTGTTATTATGGTAACATACAATCGTTTATAAAGTTTCATTATAACTCTATTTGCCATTAATAGTTGGGAATGATATGGATCAATAAAACTTCTCTTTTGTTTATATGTCTTTATTATTTAAAATATAATAAGTCAAGAAAATATAATAACAGTGGAATATATTTGATGACACAGCCCTTTCTTCAAGAGAGATGTTAGAAAGCCTGCAGTTTTCGTCCTGTAAAATTAGACTAGGAAAAAAAAAACCTTTAAGGAATAAATGTTATAAAAAATTAGTGTTTAAAGAAAGTGGCAAAATGACCAAACCAACTGTCTTCCCATATTTAAATTTTGTGGTACCTTTCAAATGGTTTAAATGGATTGTTGTATCTTATTTATAACAGGCTTTAACTAGTTTGTTTCCAAGCTACTATTAACATTTAATATTATAGATAAGAAAAGGTAATCAGAACACTAGAAATAGCACCTTTGACATGGCTTACGAGCTTATAAAATTATTTCATATAGTACTGCACATGTACAACTAGCATGAAATCAGTAGTTGAAGATCTATGTAAAGTATGTGATTAATATAGACCAATAATCTGATTCTTTCAATCCCAAGATTTTAATCCTGTTTTCCACGTCAAACAGTATTTATTTCTGGAATCATCTGGAGAATCATCTTAACCCTCTACTTTGTTTGAATAAATGCTACCTTACCATGTTCACCTGTGTTGGTGTGTTATCAAAAAGAAAGCTCCTTACAGATATTCTCAGAAAATATATCCATCTCTTTGAAGTATTCTTATTTGATTCATTTTACTTTGGAAATATAATGAGATAGAATTGCATTTGAATGGTATTTCTTTTGAAAAGTTGGTTATAAGTGTATGAGAAAAGTCTCAAAAAGATTCGAAAGTCTTATCATTCTAACTCCAAAAAGATTTGCGTTTCCATCTAATCTAGATTTTCCACATCAGCTTCTTCTATGTCTCTATCACATATTCTGTGCCATTGTTTCCCATATTTACATTCTCTCTCTGCTTTACATATGTATGTATGTAAGTGAATGTATGTATTTGCTTGCTTTTTGATGCTCATCTCCATTAGACTGAGCATCATGAAAGCATGGACTCTTTGATCTTACTCACTGCTATGTTCCCAGCGTCTTGTCTAGAGATTAGAATATAAGGATGTAAGGGAGGGATCTTTGTCTGCTTCATTTGCTGCTACATCCCTAACACGTAGAACAGTGAATGACCCCCCCCCCAAATTAATAATAATAATTCTTGAATGAATCAATTAAATTATTCCTATGATTGAAGATTTTATTTCTGGACAGTGTTTTTAGGTATAGATTGCATCCAGATTTTGGTTGTTCACAGAGTAGCCATATATTAGTTTTGCAAAACAATGCTGCAGTCCTGTCCATCTGTATAGGCCTGTACGCTTTTGCAAAGTGTTGCATTCAGAATTCAGAAATTGTTTTAGATATTTTATGTTCCATAGAGGTAGAAGACTTTTACAGAAGAAAACAGAGTTGTCCCTCTTTCAGGGGAGGTTGTCTGTGGGCCTTGATTCATGAACTGAGTTTAAGAAACTATCTCTAATACACCTGCTTACTGGTAAAAGGCAGTGGTTCACAAGCCATTATCTATTTTTCCAATATCCTTGAGAAAATCTGAGGGAGAGAGTGGGGGAAATAAGTCATAGCTCTTTCTAGACCTAGAATTTCTACATAGTCACCTGGTATTTTCTGTATTCCCAGGAAGGTTATGAGCTGGTATCGTGGGCATAACTATGAGAGTTCTCCTGTTTAATAAGAGTTTTCTGTGGGGAGGAACCGTTAATTATTTGGTAACATAGAAGATTTTCTAAGAATACACTCACTGGTTTAGAGTTGTACTTTAGACATTAGTGCCAGGTAATAGATGAGAAACCTCGCCATTATAAAATTAAAATTAATCAGTTCTTAGGGCCCTGGGGTAGCTCAGTTGGTTAAACCTCTGCGTCGGGCTCAGGTCATGATCTCAGGGTCCTGGTATTGAACCTCTAGTCTGGGCTCCCTGCTCAGTGGGCAGTCTGCTTCCTCCCTCTTCCCCTCTCACTCACATATATAAATAAAGTCTAAAAAATTTTAAATTAATCAGTTGTTAAAATTATGCCCACGTGATCAACAATTATTGCTTCTTTGTGCCAGTAAGAACATGGTTCAAAATAGTAATTTGGGGTAAGAAAATATAATTCTGCCTTTCTCCCTGCTTTCCTCTCTTTTAACTTTTTAAAAAATCCCTCTCTATTTGCAACTTGAATGATTATTTTTCCCTGGTACCAGTGTGGAAGAGGACATGAATGGCTTGAAATGAAAATGGGAGGGAAATGAATGAGAAAGGAGGAAAAATTAACTAAGTTTCTCTCCTAAAAACAAACAAACAAACAACAAACAAAAAACAAAACAAAACAAACAAACAAACAAACAAAAACCCCAGCAGAATAATTTAGTTGTTTTCAGTGGATTATGGGCTATCTGCCTACTGAATCCCACCTTCCCCCCACTCCCCAGTTCACTCACACTCAGGAACGTTTTTTGAAAATGAAAGAAGAATGCATGCTGAATATATATGAAGTCAAGTTATGTTGATGTTTTTCTTTCTTCATTTCTGTAACTGACTTTGGCACCTTAATACAAGGATGATAGCATGCAAATCTTTATGCAATAACCTAGTTAGGATTCCTACAATAAATAATTCCCATATCCATCACTTTTAAAGCATCATTGCAAAGAGTAGAGTGTAGCAATGTGCCCTTATGTTTCTTATTTTCCAGATCAATCTGTTTTTCTTAATTTTAATTTATAATCAGCACAACTGAAGCTTCCTAATCATATCAGACATGCCAATCCTTTCAGAAGCAAATCTGATTTAACATCAAGGAGCCTGGCTTGTGTTCATGAAGGAGTCTTTTCTCCCCCTGCTCTCCAGAAGTTTTTGTTGGTACTTAACACATTTATACAGCTGAAATTCAAAGCAGTTTGCTAATACTTGGTGGACAAAAATCTCTCTCAGTTGAGCATAGCAGAGGTTGTGCCCAGGCAGGTGACTCTGGAGTTTCTTGTTTATAGTTTTGGTGGAAAGGAAGAAAAATAAATATACACATAAAAGGAAATTGCTCTTGAAAAAGTCTGGAATAAAATAGAAGAAGCTGCTTTGAAGATGCGAGATGTGTTTACCATAAGCTTTAAAGAGATGTAGAGGGTTAAAGCCTCTGCCTTGGGATCAGGTCATGATCCCAGGGTCCTGGGATCAAGTCCTGCATCAGGCTCTCTGCTCAGCAGGGATCCTGCTTCCCGCTCTCTCTCTGCCTGCCTCTCTGCCTACTTGTGATCTCTCTCTGTGAAATAAATAAATAAAATCTTAAAAAAAAAAAAAAAAAAAGGATGTAGAGGGGAGGATAGATTATAGGCCTTTTGTCCGATTTTGTTTTGCATCTCAGAACAGTTTAACCTAACAGATACCGGTGATCCTATCTTAAGGGCTACACGATTTTCCAAGAGGGGACTTTGGGTATTTTTAGCCTATAAAACAGATAGCCGATGAGCTTTCCTTGCTAGCTGCAAGCTGGAGCTTGTGTCAGGCTTCACTAGGCACACAAGGCTCTGATTTTGTATCATTAAAGACTCATTATCTCTTTTAACTTCTGTTGAAAGCATTCATCCATAGCTCTAGCTACTACTGAAACAATAGAGGCTCCTAGCTCGGTAATAATGTCCCCCCACCCCCACTCCCAACCCCAGCTTAAAGAGCCTTTAAAGGATGGATTGGCTTCCACAATGCAGAAACAAAAAGCTACTGCCCAGGAAAATAGGAAAGGTTATTTCTGTAAGGAAGTTCAATTTTAAAGAGTGGAGGGAAATCATCTGATGCTGGTTTCTCAGAGCTGGGAGTTTGAGTCTACCTGAATGTTAAACTCCTGTTGGGGAAATATTACATTTTCCAAAGGAGAATGGCGTGCCTTACTTATGCTTCCTCTCAAAGAGAAAAATACTTTAATAAGAATGAAACAGTCTTGGTGTATTGATCTTGCCAATTTGTTTGGTATTAATATATATTTGGCAGGGAGCTAAACTCTCCATTGAATTCAACAGTGGATTATATGAACAGTAATTTCTACATTTACTGGCTTTGTTTACACTTTCATTATACCTCTACTGCATTATCTGATGCCTTCATACAGTTTTCAATCTTATAGCCACTTTAATCTCCTCCTGCACTCAGCATATCTGAGTGAGCTTGTTGGCATAAGGGAATTTTGAAAGTTATATTACAGTACATGAATCAACAGAAAATGAAATGCACTGGAGACACGATCAGCCAGTTTTAATTCATTGCAGAAAGTTATAGATACCAAAATGCATTTAATGTAATCTGATCTCTTTATTCAGCCCTGAATTTACGAGCAATTCACCGGGAGTCAAATGACAACTTTGTTTTAAAAATAGTAGTCTATATCAAATGCCATTTTAATATATCTCTGACATATTTACATTTAAAGAGTAGGGAAAAGTGGAATCTTTGAACATAAATTTCTCTTTTCATAGAAAAGAGAAGCCTGAGAAGGATGCTACTTTGTTCATTGAAACATTATTTGTCACTGTAACATAGGTCGGGTTGGTGATAAGAGTTAAATAAATCCAGCTCATCAGTACAGCTGGTAAACAGATTAGAAGCCCCCTAGATTACTGAGCATTTCATTTTAAGGTGGAGGCAAATAGCATCATTGTGCTCAGCTCTATAAAAAACATTTTATGTCAATAAGCCTGCTCTTTGCCTAGAATGATCAAATGTTCTTGGTTCAGGCCGGTCAACGAGAAGAGATGGACAGTGGATTCCAGACAATTTCCCGTGCAACAACACAAATGGATGTTAAACATCAGTCAATGATTATTTGGTTATAAAGACGTGATCTTTCACTTGGGGTCTTAAGTCATTTTTGGTAATCCTGACCCCATCAAAGTCACACGTCTTACCTGGGAGGAGATAAGGTAACCCCTTCTCATTCATTTGAGGCATCTCCTTTCTCACACACCATAGCACTGACATTTAGGTTGACGGGCAAATGTGGGAATAGTAGTTGCTATTTTTATTTCAACATACAAAATTTGTAATCTGTTCCAAAGCCAATAAAAATTTTTGGGTCCCTGAAAGTTTCTTATTGTTCATATAGAAAAGCGTATGCCATTTTATTAAGCACAAAGAAATAAATTGTGTTTTTGCAACTAGTACATTGATAACATCTTAGCTTGTCAAATGTGGAAATTATTGTTATGCAAAGAATATATAGTGCTTATAGGGAAGATAAATGTATTTTAAAAATTATGCTTCTTTTAGTTATAAATATAATTCTATAAATAACATGCTTTTATTAAGTATGTGAATTAAAATTTTAGGCCATACCACAAATTTTATATAATAATAATAGTTTTTGGATGGTGGTCACTTGAAGGGATTGTTTTAATAGATCAATTTTATAACTAGAACTAAATTCTGCATTATTTCAGAATTTCAACATTCATGGTAAACATTTTCCTAACTAGAGTCAAATGGCTAGTTCTTATTTATTGGATGTAAATTTCCATTCCATGAATGTTCCAAACCCAAAATGGACTGCTTTGGAATACTTTTATTTTGTTAGTTCATTTTACTTTGGAAAATAATGAAATGGTACTACATGTCGTTTATATTTCCTGTAAAAGTCGATCAGAGGGTTGGGAGGAGAGAAAAAAGAGTTAATGCATTTGAGGGGGAAGAATTTATTTATTTATTTATTTATTTATTTTTATTTATTTTTTTATTTTTTATAAACATATATTTTTATCCCCAGGGGTACAGGTCTGTGAATCACCAGGTTTACACACTTTACAGCACTCACCATAGCACATACCCTCCCCAATATCCATAACCCCACCACCCTTCTTCCAACCCCCCTCCCCTCAGCAACCCTCAGTTTGTTTTGAGAGATTAAGAGTCACTTATGGTTTGTCTCCCTCCCAATCCCACCTTGTTTCATTTATGGGAAGAATTTATTTTTAGAATCAACAGCCAGATACCCTAAACTTTTTGGTTCACAGAAATCAGGAGTCAAAACAATTTATTAGAATCCATCCAAACAAGTCTTACACTCCTAGAGGGAAAGCTTGATCGAAACAAGTTTAAAAGAAGAACAAGAAAGGGTTTTACCCTTTCCCTTGAAAGAGTCCAACCAACATCTGTGTTAAAAAATACTTCTTAATATATAGCCCAAGTATTTCCTTGCTTGATTTCGTCCAGTTCCATTTCTTGTGTGTTCCCTTCCACAACAAGTTGACTAGTCATACCCTCCCTCAGTTTCCATACACTCAAGCTACATTTAGTTCTTTGTGTTTTCATTATGGTTCAATTCCTCTAATCAAAGGTATTTAATTTTTTCTCATTTTTAACTTTTTTTGTTTGTTTTGGTAAATCTGTGTTAGTGTTCTAATTATGTTCTTTAAATGATGCAAAGAAGGAGGCTTTTCTAGGTTATAAACACTGAATCTCTATTAATGTAGCCCAACTAGTGATGCCCAGGAAAATCACGTACCAAAACTTTTCATAATTAACAATTTGTTGCATCTCTTCCTTTTGAATATCCATATACTTTGAATTTTTCAGGATAAATCTCAAGTGATCTCTATTCCCTGTATCTGTGTAACTTCTCTTGGTAACAGATTGAGAATTTTATATTGTTCATCTTTGTTCCTCTGAGCTGTCTTTTGAAATCTTAGTAAGTATTTCAACTATATTTAAAATATAAAAGTGAACATAGCAAAAATATACATGTAAGAGAAAAATAGAAACATAACACCATCTTTGGATATAAACCTTAAAATAAAAATCATAAATGACTTACAATATCATTCTCTTGTGGTCATGGAATCATAGGATCTTGAGATGAACTGGCAAAAGCATTTGACCTCAAAGTTGATTTTCTTTTATTTCCAGGGCAAAAGAATGTTGGTGCTGTTGGGATAAAGTGATTGAGAACAGGTCAGTTTTCTTATGAGGAACCATGAGGATGGAGCAGTTTGGAGAGGATGTGTCCTTCATTTAGGAATGAGGACTTAAAACACAGAAATCAGTGTTTGTGGAGGACAAGAGTCTCTGTGGTCCACTTACATAATCCCAAAGCTCAAACCAACAATCTCCCATCCCATCCTATATCTTTCATTCCTCCTCCTCAGCTGCATCTTCTCCAAACTTATCTTTGCACTTGGATTTTTTTTTTTTTTTTGCAGTTGGATTTTTTTTTTTTTTAAAGATTTTATTTATTTGACAGACAGATCACAAGTAGGCAGAGAGGCAGGCAGAGAGAGAGGGGGAAGCAGGCTCCCCGCAGAGCAGAGAGCCCGATGCGGGGCTCGATCCCAGGAACTTGGGATCATGACCCGAGCCGAAGGCAGAGGTTTTAACCCACTGAGCCACCCAGGTGCCCCGATTTTTGCAGTTGGATTTTAAGGGAAGATTTTATCCATTCAAGCAATGTTCAAATTTTAATAAGATCTTACAGATAAAAAGATTTCAAGGTTTCAGGTGTGCAGAAGACACTTTTAAACAAGACGTTATTTGCATAGATCATTCCAAGGTTCTTAGGGGTAGAGTCTGAAAAATTCAGCTAACCCATCCAAATGTCAGTTGTCTTCCAAATGTTCAAAATCATCTAGATATGGCTGGAAAAAACTTGTAATTGTCAGAAATGTGATAGAAATGATCTAACTACATGAAACTAGGTATGCAAATTGACTAAAGATTCTCCAGTTCCCCAACGGTGTTAACACAGAAATATTTTTGTCTTGGTAGAAAATAGCAGCAGGGAAAAACCTATGAGGTTCAACTATTTTGAAAGACCAATCATTATCTTGTCCTGATAGCTTGGGCTTTCTCCATTTTTGTTTTGTTGTATGTCCATAGTATGCTGTCTGGGGCACGCCTTAGATTTGCCACATGAGTAGTCATTTGTTTCTTCTTGAAAACCATAGGTCTGCTCATGGAAGTGAATGCTAGGAACAATGATGCTTTCTGTGGGAACAAATGAAGCAACAGTCAATGGAGGACACTCATAAAGGAATAAACATACACATGTTAATCCAACTTGTGGTCCTCACACCACACTCTGAAATTTGGTTTTGCCATTGGTCAGCAATTAGATGCCAATCACCATTGTTCCATTCTGTGGATATTAATTCAAGTATTGATAAACTCTATTGCATTGGGAAATTTACTCTTTTGTCAGTGCTGTCCCAGGATGCACAAAGGAAAAAAAAACAGACAGAAGAGTCAAAATAGAAAGTAAAACTGCGACATTGAGGCTGAAGGTTGTGGGGCAGTGGTGTGGAAAGGAAAGCTGTGTACAAAATGATGCCTGTTAGTTCATATGGCAACTGCCTTCATCCATTCGAGGTAATTCAAATGCATGATAAAAGTAAAATGACCAAATCCAATTATATGCATCAATTCTATCTTCTTGAGCAATTATCGTTCTTTCGTAAACTGCCATTTTGGCCGCTTGTGTGTACCAACACTTAATTGTCAGTAATTCTCTAGTTTTCTAGCTTTTTGTAATGAGACATTTAGTATACAACATGGCTGCTGCCAGCTATTCATGTTGTAGAACTGAGTTGCTAGACATACAAAAATCATGGGAAGCAGCCACTTGAAGCATTCTTAAGTATTTTGGTCTTTTAGTTGATATTTAAATACAGAAAATTGTTGAAAGAATCAATAGGAATCTTAAGGGTCTGGGCAATGGCTACGGTTTCCTTTCCATGGCATAATCTCATCAAGAATTATGGAGAGCTCTTTCCTGTATTAAATGATACCAGAATAGACAAGGAAAATCATGACCACTTCTGCTGTGGTTATATTCTCCATTTTTCTCAGAAATATAATTTTAACTAAATAACAGGAATAGAAACTAGTCAAAATGTACAAGTAGTTTTAAAAAAATGACTGTGTGGACTTCCTGAAGACTGTGGTCTTGGACAAAGTTTTCCATTCAGTCAAGTCAGTAGATTGGTGACATTTTTCAGGAATTTCTAATGTCATGGAGAATCCAGGATAGGCGTGGTTGGGAAGACTCACTGGACTGACTCACTCTTTCTTTAAAAAGCCAGCCACTGGAAACCTTAAGTGCATGTTACTAAGTGAAAGAAGCCAATCTGAAAATGCTACATACTATATGACTCCATTCCTATGACATTCTGGAAAAGACAAAACCATGGAGACAATAAAATCAGTGGTGGGGTATCTCAGTGACTCAGTCAGTTAATCCGCTGACTCTAGATTCCAGCTTAGGTCATGATCTCAGGATTGTGAGTTCAGATATTTCTTCTTCCAGCCAATCAGTGAAATCCCATGTGGGTTCCAAGCTTAGCGGGGAGTCTCCTGGAAATTCTCTTTCTCCCACTGCTCCTCTCCCTGCTCTCTCTCTTAAATAAACAAATAAATCATAAAAAAAGATCAATGGTTGCCAGAGGTGCGGGTGGTAGGGGAGAAATGAACAGGTGGAGCACAGCGGATTTTTGTGGGAGTGAAATGCATTCATTATGACCTCATAATGATGGATATGTATCATTATACCTTTGTTCAAAGCCATGGAATGTACAATACCAAGAGTCAACTCTAGGGTAAACTATGGATTTTGGGTGATTGTGATATGTCAGTGTAGGCTCATCTTTGATAAAACAAACAAAAAAAACTGTACCATTCTGGTAAGTGGATGATGCTAAGGGGGGGGGGCTGTGCATGTGTGAGGGCAGAAGGTTCTGTTCCTCCCTCTTAATTTTGTTGTAAACTTACACTACTCTTTAAAAAAAAAAAAGTCTTAAAAAAAGGAAGCTATTGCACTGCTTCTTCTCAAAGATGCCTCATAGGTGTTCAAGAGGGACCTTTAATGATACTTTAATTGGTTAGTAAAGATAATGCTGATGGTTAATGGAAAAGAGCTAGCCCTGGACTCACGGGTTATGCAACTTGTGTACCCTGCCTGGGGTTGTAGCTTCGCATCTGTCCAATTAGATTTGTAAAATATCTTCAAGTTTTTTTTTTTTTTTTTTTTTGACTGCCAGTGATCTGTAAGTTGTATATTCTCCCAAGAATTTCTTTGCTCATTGTTATTTGAAGCTATTTTTTAAGAGTATCTTTACTGTTTGTTTTTGTTTTGATTGCCCAATCTTGTGTTTGTTGATTTAAAAAAAAAAAAAAAAGTCTTGTGATATCTGGCTGGCTCATTCGGTGAATCATATGACTCTTGATCTGGGAGTTGTGAATTTGACCCCCACATTGGGTGTCAAGATTACTTAAAAAAATAAAAATCTTTCTAAAAAGTCCAAATATGAGCCATTTTGGAATAAGTAGTTTCTTCTCTTATTTCTTTTATTATTTGAACCACCCTTTTCTCCTATTGTTTTTGGACTGCTGAAATGAAAACACTTTAAAAAAACTTGTTTCCTGATCTCTCCCCATTTGGAATACCTTACTTTTGAGTCTGATCTTGTTTGCCAGTTTCCATGTTTCATTTAGTCCATGGATATCCCTAGAGTATCTTTCAGAAACCAGTATACTATCCACTTTATTCTTTTTGCATTTTCCTCATGGCATACTTATCAAAGCTTAGGATCTCCATTCAGGTCTGGAATCTCTTCTAAGTTATGTTGTAATTTATATTTATTTTTTAGTTCTAATCAACATTTGACTTAGTTCATTTCTGTCTGGATATCCATCATCTTATGCCAAAAGCTAAATGTCTTATCTTTCCATCCTAACATGTTCCTGTGCCCTCTTCCCTCTCTTGAGAATGATGTCATTACCCACTACATCTTCACTGCTAGAAACACTGGAGACATCTTTCTTGCTCCTCATCCAGTAGGTCACCATTCTCATTGTCATAGTCTCACTTTATACATCTCATTCCATTTTAGATCCTATCATCACTTCCAGAGAAACAGTCTTTATAAAGTAAAACTATGTGAAGGGTTCCCAAAGATCGAGGATGCTTACAAAAAGGGAGATTGGAATCTTGCTTCTCAGTTAGTCATTTGGCTGGCAGCTGACTTGGTCATTTGCCCTGCATCTACATGGGCAGGACAAAAGCAAGTAGGGAGAGATGACAGAGCAGGGGCACAGAGCAAGACAGCCTCTGTCAGACACAACAGTGTATGTGTTCCTTATGGGTCGCTGGGCATTGCAAAGGACTGGAGGCTGGACAGAGGACTCAAAAAGAGGTTGTGTGGTATTATGATGGGAGCAGGAGCTGGAAGATTTGGAAGAGGATGATGCCTGCACATAGAGATTCACAATAGCTAGAAGAACAGAGATGGGCAGCCCAGACAGATGGCTGTAGAACAGGCCTGGAAAATGGAGGGTGCAGAATATGTCCCAGAGCAGATGACAGACATCCTACAGCCCCTACAATAAGATCAGGGAGAGGGAAGAAAATGAAGGACTTTCTCTTTCCTTCTTTAGGTCCCTGCAGCCACAAAGCTGGCCTAAACTGGGTAAATGACTGTGCTTAAATGTGATGGAAGGCTCAGTTGGCTGAGTGTCAGACTCTTGATTTCAGTTCTGGTTATGATCTCAGGGTCATTTGTTGGATCCCTGGGTCAGGCTCCACACTTAGCACAGAGTCTGCTTGAGGTTTTCTCTCTCCCTCTCCCTCTCCCATCCCCACCCTGCTCACTTCTCTCTTTCTCTAAATAAATAAATAAATAAGTAATCTTAAGAAATAAATAAATGTGATAGAAAAATAAGTTTTAAAGTGGATAACAATTGAAAATGAAAAAAATTGTGACTTTAATAACTAGAAGCACTTGAGAGATTTTGAGATCTTCCCAAGACATGATTTAGTATATATCCATAAGATAGGGAGGTTTGACACAGAGCAAGGGGCAATGGGCTTACGGAAGAAAAGTATATCATTTCACCATCCACCCATCTGAGACAATAATTCAGTAAATCACTTAGCTATTACCAAATTGCTTGGCATTTTTCTGTTTACATGTTTATTTCCCCTCCTAGGGCATCTGTACCTGTATTTCATATATGCTCAAAGATATTTGTTAATATCAGAGAAAGACAATTATCATATGATCTCCCTGATATGAGGAAGTTGAGAGGCAAAGTGGGGTTTTGGGGGGTAGGGAAGGAAAAAATGAACAAGATGGGATTGGGAGAGAGACAAACCATAAGAGACTTTTAATCTCACAAAACAAACTGAGGGTGGCTGGGGGGAGAGGGGTAGGGAGAGGATGGTTGTGTTATGAACATTGGAGAAGGTATGTGCTATGGTGAGTGCTGTGAAGTGTGTAAACCTGGCAATTCACAGACCTGTACCCCTGGGGCAAATAATATATGTTAATAAAAAATTAAAAAAATTTAAAAAAGATATTTGTTAATGAATGATGGAATATATGCATGAACAAATCAGTGTTCAAAGCAGTGCACAAAGGTACATGTGAGGCACTCAAAAAGGAGAAGAGTTAGGCAAAAAAGAATAATCTGCATTCCTATGGTAACAGGTGCTATATAAATACTGAAACATGTGTATACCTCACTAAAAATGAAATTCCCAATAAGCTGCCTGTCTGTACTCCATCCTACTCTCCTTCTCATCCCGACCTCTCACTCTTGTAATCTAAATTCTTCTATCCCTGCATACAGCATATGATTGCTATTGTGCTGTAGAATGCCCCTTGTGTTTCTTGGCCATAGGCTATTGACTGACTTGTTCTAGATATTAACTACTGTTTAATTACTCTGAGGATGCCTATGTAAAATTTTGAATTAAAACAGGCCATTTTTTCTTTCTGGGCCATCATTTTTCCCATCCACATTTCTTCCATGCAGTTCTCTCAAAATCATCTGATATAGTTGCTTAATCAGGTTTTGAAATTGCAAACACAAACTTTTCATGGTTTTAGACCCACGCCCATGGGAGGCTTGTTCAATAGACTGAGTATATGCTCCTTTTCTTCTTTTAAAATAAATAATACTTTTCATTGCTTTCTGCTTTAGAGATACAAACCAATACTGCCATCCACTGTTCCTTTGGATAATCTTTTCCCCACAGTTCTCACCAAGATGTTTTGAAAGAAAGAAAGAAAGAAAGAAAGAAAGAAAGAAAGGAAAAGAAAGAAAGAAAGAAGGAAGGAAAACTGACAACAAAATTAAGTTCTTTGAAAAGATGGGGACTTTGTTATTTCTGAGCAAGTGCTGCACAGAAGATCATAAAGGAATCAAACATCATGACTTATCTTCTTTTTCCAAATGCCTTGATGGAGAAAACTTTGCACTCTCAAAGTGTGACCAAGTAAATGAGCGATCTATGGAGTCAAACTCTTCCTAGACATCACAGGGAGGGAAAAATCACTGAGATCCACTTTGATCACAGTTTCACTTTGCTTCATTCAGCTCCCTAGGCTCGAGGCCATTTTTCATCGTATTCACATTCTAATGCTTTGGGAGGAGAATCTGTCTCCTCTTCCAACCCCATAAGCTGGGTATGTCTGTTTGTCTCATCCTGCTGTCCGAGAAGCCCTCCAACTCTTTGAGAGAGAAGCACATATTCCCAGGGTCTAATACTTACAAGTGATTGTACTCCATTTTGTGCCACTCCATGCTGGCTCCACACTATTATATATCTCCTTTTTGCCTTACTCATCCTCTTTTTGGTTCAGTTTCCAACTAATACAGCTGTAACTAAGATTATGAAGAATTCCTTATTTTTCTCTCACATGAACTAGAATCGACCTTTCAGGTAATGTAGACAAAAAAAATATCAAGGGCCCAAATTTTGAGGCAGAGCATGTTAATGTTGGAAAGCCTTAGAGGTAAGCTGGTCCCATTTCCTGACTCTGTGAGGGAAGGAACTGAGACCCAGAGAGGAGATGTGAAATGCCTAGAGCTATGGAATCAGGAAATGGCAAAGCCAGTGGTAGAACCCAGGCCTCTCAACCCCTGGTCAAAACCTTTTTACTGTAGAGTGTTCCTCCCAGAAGCACAGTCCATCTCTCCATCCCTGGGTTACAAGACATCATAAACGACCCTTTAAAAAATAACATAAACACCTCTGAAGTCATTTTTTGTTTCTCTGTTCCTTTTATACTCCTCTTGACTCTGGCCTCCCAGAAGCCATGGGATGTCTAGGTTGGGAGCTCACAACAGTAACATCCTTCTTCTACCTCACACAGGAGAGGAGAAAGTACGTGAGCATGATGATCTGAAAAGGGAAACAGAGAGGATGACAGTCTGTCTTAGGCCTGTTTTCATATGAGGACCATCAAATGTTATTTTACTTATCTAGATTTATAGCTCTTACATTAGGAGATCTCAATTCCTTCATTCATTCAGGCACCATTTACGTTTGAACTGTTCTTTGGGTCTATGCAGGTCATATCACTTTATTATCTCTTGAAAGAGCCCCAAAGCAGGCCACATGATAATTTTAGAAAGCTGAGTAGCTCTCTCCATGTTTGTTTAGTGCTATTCATTCAGCAACCACAATCTGTTGAGAAAACACACCAATATGCAGTTTCTATTCCCATCAGATTCCCATTCAAGAGGGGTGGTGGCACTTTCCACTTTATGGATTGTCATTGTGTGGGTGTGAGGCTGAGCTGTACAAAGTTTTACTACAGAAGAAGATGATGTCAAAATGCTTCAAAGAAAATTCTTTCTCTAAAAATATTTTTTTTTCTAAATAGATGATTTAAAAAGATAAAAGAGATTTAGAAAAGTTATTGGAAGATGGGAGGTATAAAATACACTGAGAAAAGGACCCCACTGGGCAGAAAAGGGTAGTGATCCGATCATTACAAAACAAAGGTAGTAAGAAAATAACTATCTCCCAAAATCATATTAGGTACCAGGCATTGTGTTAGGAAATTTGAATGTATTATCTCATTCTCGTGAAGCTCCAAAAGTAATTATAATCATACCCGTTTTTCTGGTGAATAAACAAAGATTGGGATCACAAGGGGCTTTCCTGAGATCACTTAGAAGAGTCGGTAAAGAATTGGGGGTGTGTTAGAATGGAAAGCTTACAGAAGCAAAGGAGCTTAGGGCATACACTAGCAACAGGAAGTTGATCTACTTGTCTGGAGTAGATAATTATAAAAAAAGTATTTGGATAGGGGCCTAGAAAGATAGAAAGTCTGAATGCTAAGTTAATTTTGTTCTGTAGACAATGAAGAATTATCGGTGCTTTTAGAGATAGGAAGAGTCATCAAAATTGTGTTTTACAATGAGAAATCTGGTAGCCGTGTAAAAAACAAAACTTGCAAATAATGTGACCAATTTGAGAGCTATTCCTGTAGTCCAGAAACGATGCTAAAGGGAAGATGAGGAGAAACAAGTTTTTACAAGGTGGCCTTAAAGTTTAACACAAAAAAAAAAAGTCTTAAAAAAAGGAAGCTATTGCACTGCTTCTTCTCAAAGATGCCTCATAGGTGTTCAAGAGGGACCTTTAATGATACTTTAATTGGTTAGTAAAGATAATGCTGATGGTTAATGGAAAAGAGCTAGCCCTGGACTCACGGGTTATGCAACTTGTGTACCCTGCCTGGGGTTGTAGCTTCGCATCTGTCCAATTAGATTTGTAAAATATCTTCAAGTTTTTTTTTTTTTTTTTTTTTTTGACTGCCAGTGATCTGTAAGTTGTATATTCTCCCAAGAATTTCTTTGCTCATTGTTATTTGAAGCTATTTTTTAAGAGTATCTTTACTGTTTGTTTTTGTTTTGATTGCCCAATCTTGTGTTTGTTGATTTAAAAAAAAAAAAAAAAAGTCTTGTGATATCTGGCTGGCTCATTCGGTGAATCATATGACTCTTGATCTGGGAGTTGTGAATTTGACCCCCACATTGGGTGTCAAGATTACTTAAAAAAATAAAAATCTTTCTAAAAAGTCCAAATATGAGCCATTTTGGAATAAGTAGTTTCTTCTCTTATTTCTTTTATTATTTGAACCACCCTTTTCTCCTATTGTTTTTGGACTGCTGAAATGAAAACACTTTAAAAAAACTTGTTTCCTGATCTCTCCCCATTTGGAATACCTTACTTTTGAGTCTGATCTTGTTTGCCAGTTTCCATGTTTCATTTAGTCCATGGATATCCCTAGAGTATCTTTCAGAAACCAGTATACTATCCACTTTATTCTTTTTGCATTTTCCTCATGGCATACTTATCAAAGCTTAGGATCTCCATTCAGGTCTGGAATCTCTTCTAAGTTATGTTGTAATTTATATTTATTTTTTAGTTCTAATCAACATTTGACTTAGTTCATTTCTGTCTGGATATCCATCATCTTATGCCAAAAGCTAAATGTCTTATCTTTCCATCCTAACATGTTCCTGTGCCCTCTTCCCTCTCTTGAGAATGATGTCATTACCCACTACATCTTCACTGCTAGAAACACTGGAGACATCTTTCTTGCTCCTCATCCAGTAGGTCACCATTCTCATTGTCATAGTCTCACTTTATACATCTCATTCCATTTTAGATCCTATCATCACTTCCAGAGAAACAGTCTTTATAAAGTAAAACTATGTGAAGGGTTCCCAAAGATCGAGGATGCTTACAAAAAGGGAGATTGGAATCTTGCTTCTCAGTTAGTCATTTGGCTGGCAGCTGACTTGGTCATTTGCCCTGCATCTACATGGGCAGGACAAAAGCAAGTAGGGAGAGATGACAGAGCAGGGGCACAGAGCAAGACAGCCTCTGTCAGACACAACAGTGTATGTGTTCCTTATGGGTCGCTGGGCATTGCAAAGGACTGGAGGCTGGACAGAGGACTCAAAAAGAGGTTGTGTGGTATTATGATGGGAGCAGGAGCTGGAAGATTTGGAAGAGGATGATGCCTGCACATAGAGATTCACAATAGCTAGAAGAACAGAGATGGGCAGCCCAGACAGATGGCTGTAGAACAGGCCTGGAAAATGGAGGGTGCAGAATATGTCCCAGAGCAGATGACAGACATCCTACAGCCCCTACAATAAGATCAGGGAGAGGGAAGAAAATGAAGGACTTTCTCTTTCCTTCTTTAGGTCCCTGCAGCCACAAAGCTGGCCTAAACTGGGTAAATGACTGTGCTTAAATGTGATGGAAGGCTCAGTTGGCTGAGTGTCAGACTCTTGATTTCAGTTCTGGTTATGATCTCAGGGTCATTTGTTGGATCCCTGGGTCAGGCTCCACACTTAGCACAGAGTCTGCTTGAGGTTTTCTCTCTCCCTCTCCCTCTCCCATCCCCACCCTGCTCACTTCTCTCTTTCTCTAAATAAATAAATAAATAAGTAATCTTAAGAAATAAATAAATGTGATAGAAAAATAAGTTTTAAAGTGGATAACAATTGAAAATGAAAAAAATTGTGACTTTAATAACTAGAAGCACTTGAGAGATTTTGAGATCTTCCCAAGACATGATTTAGTATATATCCATAAGATAGGGAGGTTTGACACAGAGCAAGGGGCAATGGGCTTACGGAAGAAAAGTATATCATTTCACCATCCACCCATCTGAGACAATAATTCAGTAAATCACTTAGCTATTACCAAATTGCTTGGCATTTTTCTGTTTACATGTTTATTTCCCCTCCTAGGGCATCTGTACCTGTATTTCATATATGCTCAAAGATATTTGTTAATATCAGAGAAAGACAATTATCATATGATCTCCCTGATATGAGGAAGTTGAGAGGCAAAGTGGGGTTTTGGGGGGTAGGGAAGGAAAAAATGAACAAGATGGGATTGGGAGAGAGACAAACCATAAGAGACTTTTAATCTCACAAAACAAACTGAGGGTGGCTGGGGGGAGAGGGGTAGGGAGAGGATGGTTGTGTTATGAACATTGGAGAAGGTATGTGCTATGGTGAGTGCTGTGAAGTGTGTAAACCTGGCAATTCACAGACCTGTACCCCTGGGGCAAATAATATATGTTAATAAAAAATTAAAAAAATTTAAAAAAGATATTTGTTAATGAATGATGGAATATATGCATGAACAAATCAGTGTTCAAAGCAGTGCACAAAGGTACATGTGAGGCACTCAAAAAGGAGAAGAGTTAGGCAAAAAAGAATAATCTGCATTCCTATGGTAACGGGTGCTATATAAATACTGAAACATGTGTATACCTCACTAAAAATGAAATTCCCAATAAGCTGCCTGTCTGTACTCCATCCTACTCTCCTTCTCATCCCGACCTCTCACTCTTGTAATCTAAATTCTTCTATCCCTGCATACAGCATATGATTGCTATTGTGCTGTAGAATGCCCCTTGTGTTTCTTGGCCATAGGCTATTGACTGACTTGTTCTAGATATTAACTACTGTTTAATTACTCTGAGGATGCCTATGTAAAATTTTGAATTAAAACAGGCCATTTTTTCTTTCTGGGCCATCATTTTTCCCATCCACATTTCTTCCATGCAGTTCTCTCAAAATCATCTGATATAGTTGCTTAATCAGGTTTTGAAATTGCAAACACAAACTTTTCATGGTTTTAGACCCACGCCCATGGGAGGCTTGTTCAATAGACTGAGTATATGCTCCTTTTCTTCTTTTAAAATAAATAATACTTTTCATTGCTTTCTGCTTTAGAGATACAAACCAATACTGCCATCCACTGTTCCTTTGGATAATCTTTTCCCCACAGTTCTCACCAAGATGTTTTGAAAGAAAGAAAGAAAGAAAGAAAGAAAGAAAGAAAGGAAAAGAAAGAAAGAAAGAAGGAAGGAAAACTGACAACAAAATTAAGTTCTTTGAAAAGATGGGGACTTTGTTATTTCTGAGCAAGTGCTGCACAGAAGATCATAAAGGAATCAAACATCATGACTTATCTTCTTTTTCCAAATGCCTTGATGGAGAAAACTTTGCACTCTCAAAGTGTGACCAAGTAAATGAGCGATCTATGGAGTCAAACTCTTCCTAGACATCACAGGGAGGGAAAAATCACTGAGATCCACTTTGATCACAGTTTCACTTTGCTTCATTCAGCTCCCTAGGCTCGAGGCCATTTTTCATCGTATTCACATTCTAATGCTTTGGGAGGAGAATCTGTCTCCTCTTCCAACCCCATAAGCTGGGTATGTCTGTTTGTCTCATCCTGCTGTCCGAGAAGCCCTCCAACTCTTTGAGAGAGAAGCACATATTCCCAGGGTCTAATACTTACAAGTGATTGTACTCCATTTTGTGCCACTCCATGCTGGCTCCACACTATTATATATCTCCTTTTTGCCTTACTCATCCTCTTTTTGGTTCAGTTTCCAACTAATACAGCTGTAACTAAGATTATGAAGAATTCCTTATTTTTCTCTCACATGAACTAGAATCGACCTTTCAGGTAATGTAGACAAAAAAAATATCAAGGGCCCAAATTTTGAGGCAGAGCATGTTAATGTTGGAAAGCCTTAGAGGTAAGCTGGTCCCATTTCCTGACTCTGTGAGGGAAGGAACTGAGACCCAGAGAGGAGATGTGAAATGCCTAGAGCTATGGAATCAGGAAATGGCAAAGCCAGTGGTAGAACCCAGGCCTCTCAACCCCTGGTCAAAACCTTTTTACTGTAGAGTGTTCCTCCCAGAAGCACAGTCCATCTCTCCATCCCTGGGTTACAAGACATCATAAACGACCCTTTAAAAAATAACATAAACACCTCTGAAGTCATTTTTTGTTTCTCTGTTCCTTTTATACTCCTCTTGACTCTGGCCTCCCAGAAGCCATGGGATGTCTAGGTTGGGAGCTCACAACAGTAACATCCTTCTTCTACCTCACACAGGAGAGGAGAAAGTACGTGAGCATGATGATCTGAAAAGGGAAACAGAGAGGATGACAGTCTGTCTTAGGCCTGTTTTCATATGAGGACCATCAAATGTTATTTTACTTATCTAGATTTATAGCTCTTACATTAGGAGATCTCAATTCCTTCATTCATTCAGGCACCATTTACGTTTGAACTGTTCTTTGGGTCTATGCAGGTCATATCACTTTATTATCTCTTGAAAGAGCCCCAAAGCAGGCCACATGATAATTTTAGAAAGCTGAGTAGCTCTCTCCATGTTTGTTTAGTGCTATTCATTCAGCAACCACAATCTGTTTGAGAAAACACACCAATATGCAGTTTCTATTCCCATCAGATTCCCATTCAAGAGGGGTGGTGGCACTTTCCACTTTATGGATTGTCATTGTGTGGGTGTGAGGCTGAGCTGTACAAAGTTTTACTACAGAAGAAGATGATGTCAAAATGCTTCAAAGAAAATTCTTTCTCTAAAAATATTTTTTTTCTAAATAGATGATTTAAAAAGATAAAAGAGATTTAGAAAAGTTATTGGAAGATGGGAGGTATAAAATACACTGAGAAAAGGACCCCACTGGGCAGAAAAGGGTAGTGATCCGATCATTACAAAACAAAGGTAGTAAGAAAATAACTATCTCCCAAAATCATATTAGGTACCAGGCATTGTGTTAGGAAATTTGAATGTATTATCTCATTCTTGTGAAGCTCCAAAAGTAATTATAATCATACCCGTTTTTCTGGTGAATAAACAAAGATTGGGATCACAAGGGGCTTTCCTGAGATCACTTAGAAGAGTCGGTAAAGAATTGGGGGTGTGTTAGAATGGAAAGCTTACAGAAGCAAAGGAGCTTAGGGCATACACTAGCAACAGGAAGTTGATCTACTTGTCTGGAGTAGATAATTATAAAAAAAGTATTTGGATAGGGGCCTAGAAAGATAGAAAGTCTGAATGCTAAGTTAATTTTGTTCTGTAGACAATGAAGAATTATCGGTGCTTTTAGAGATAGGAAGAGTCATCAAAATTGTGTTTTACAATGAGAAATCTGGTAGCCGTGTAAAAAACAAAACTTGCAAATAATGTGACCAATTTGAGAGCTATTCCTGTAGTCCAGAAACGATGCTAAAGGGAAGATGAGGAGAAACAAGTTTTTACAAGGTGGCCTTAAAGTTTAACACAGGATAACCTGACGATTGTTCATTCACTCATTCGTTCCACTAGCATTTATTACTGTAACACGGGATAACCTGACGATTGTTCATTCACTCATTCGTTCCACTAGCATTTATTACTGTAACACGGGATAACCTGACGATTGTTCATTCACTCATTCGTTCCACTAGTATTTATTACTGTGCTGAGTATTTGCATCTTACACTTCAATTCAGGAACATGTACTTTTCTTATGAACATTGTACTTGGAAATATTTGTAGGTTAACATACAATTAGAAGAAATAATGCAGAGATATCCTGTGCACCCTTTACCCTGTTTCCTCTATTGGTAAACATCTTCTAAATTTCTAGTATAATATCACCCCAGGATATTGACATTGATCCCCTGATCTTATTCAGATTTTCCCAGGTGTACTTATACTCCACAGGTTTAAAAAGCATTATTTATTCTATAGGCTTAGTAGGCTATTGCTATGCTCAGTTAATCAGTTTCTATCATAAACCCTCCCCACTTCCATAGCTCTCAGCAAGGAGAGTCTAAGAACATTGTTAAAGGTGCCCTACACCAGTCCTTCCCTTACTCAGGTCTGAAACTAACAGGTCTGAAACTGCATTTAAATCTTACTTCTTGTGGTTAAAACCTATGATTTCCTTCAGCTGGCTTTTATCCAACATGAAAGTTACTGGGACTTGTTAGACATTTTTCTTCTATCATTGAAGTAAACACAGTCCATTAATATACTGAGATGGTCTTCATTCTTAGAAAGGTAGGCATTCTGCTATGCTCAGGATTCATCTTCTCCTCTAAACTGTATGGATTTGTCTACTTGATGACTTCCAAATGGAATATACCAGACTCACAGATGTTATTTCTGACGAGGCATGACTTTGGGTGATATTCTTAACCTCTCTGGGCCTCAGGATTGTCTCTTCCACTTATGAGTCATGATGCTGGAGGAAGCAGACCCTGCATTTTCTGTCCTTTTCACCTTTGTTTTGTACCTGCTTTTTCTCCTTTCAGGCTCTCATTTTCCTTGCTGATATCCCCTGAAATCTTCTCTTAGGAGAGGATTTGAGGACGTAATGCCACCACATACATGGCTCATGCAGCTAACAAATAGGAATAAAGGTATGGGTGTCCACCAGTGCTTTGGGGATGGCATTTGGGAAGATCCAGGATTTCCTGTCTATGGGCAGAACACTAGACCATGAAGACAGACTTCCTGGATTTGAACCCAGGCTGTGCTACTTAGTGGTTATGTGATGTTGGGAAATTATTTACCATTTCCGAAGCTCAGTTTCTTCATTTGTGATATGTGACTAGTTAATAGTACCTTCTTCATAGCATTAAGTATTAAATGAGCTAATTTAACTAAAGGTTGTAGTATAGTGCTTGACACATAATACACATTTAACTATTAGTGTTATAACTTAGAAAGTCATAGATATGAATGGCAGATGGCATTTATGTAGGACCTGTAGACCTCCTGATGGGTGGATTATTTTTGAAAATTGTCTTATTTCCCAAATCTTCTCTTCTCTTCCTCATAATTGTTGTGTTGCTAGATGATATGTCAAAATTTGACAAATATATGAATTTTTATACCTAAAGAGCAACAAAACACATTTTTAGTGGAAACTTTCTTGCATCTATGTCATGCCACAAAGCTATCTCAGTGTGTTTTTGGAAAAAAGGGAAGGGGACAGTGTAATTGCACACATGTTACCTGTAGTCTTGTGTTAACACCTTAGACTTGTTAACTCAAATAATCTCTAAAATAACTCTTTGGAGCAGGTATCAAATTTTGCATTATTTAGAAGAGGATACTAAGACTTGGAGAGATTACATAACTTGTCGGAGGCGAGAGATCTAATCCCTGGCAGATCAAAAGTAGAACACAGTAATCTTTACACTATAATATATCTCCTCCTTTGTTTATTCCGTGCACTTTTGGAGAAGCTTCAGTACAAAGAAATAATGGCTTAATATAGATTTCTTAATGCAACAAAAAAAGGTCAAATATTTGGTGACCATTTCATGGGAAAATAGTTTTTAAAGGTCCATTTTGATATGGGACTGCCAAGCCTATATTTTCATTACCAATTCTAGGATTTGGGGACATTAAATCAATTAACTTTCTAGAAAAAAAAATTTTTAAGCTTGAATTAGAATAATCTTAATAAATCAATGAAAATTATTCTCTTTAAAATCTTTGTGTATCTTGCTTTGGGTCTTCTGTCTATGTAACAATCACAAAATAATATTTGGGAAAGGAAATGAAAACAGTAGAACCAATGATTTTGTGGTCTTTAAGATCACCAAAATGTTTTCAACAAAATGCTGATTCTCACCATGTCTATCCCCATTTCTTTTCTGCCAGTGATCAAGCTAAGCTTAGGAAGATTACCAGATTCAGCAAATGCTAACCAAAACTGAATTACGATCTAGACAAAATGCCCTCTGAATAAATTCTTGTCAGGGTCAGGGGGGATTCCTAATTCTGGAAGGGGAGAGGTCCTTTTAATGAAAGAAGGTTGGAGGTCAGCAGTTCCTGAATCCATACCTCAACAGGTCCCACCCTGTCTTTCAATCACAGGCAAACCGAGTTCATCGCCCTGTGGTCCAAGGCCTTCAGGATTCTGGAAGTCCTCACAGTCTTTGCCTGATTCTTTGTAATTGGTCTCTAGTCTCTTTTTCTTCTTTGGTTATTTGATCCTGATTTTTCTTGTATCACCTCTGGTTTAGCTTGCTTGTCTTATGTGACAGAAACTCAAAGAAAATTCAATTGTGTGAAAAGAGAGGAGTTTATTGGATCATGGAGTCTGAGAAAAAGTTGATCACTAATTAAACTTTGGATCTAGCTTAGGTTCCATTGGCTTCAGCAGTTACATTTGAATTATTCACTATATCTTCAATGTTCAGTTTGTACCCTTCATATTCTGCCTAAGATTTTTAGGAAAATAAATATGTAACATTTTGCCTGTTTATTTATCAGGACTAACATGGTATCCTAACAAATTTGAATCAACTGCCAGATACCACCATCATGTCATTAACTAGATTTCTTACCACATGATTTAGATCTTAGAATTTTTGCCATTGAAGTTGTATGTAATCTATTCAAATTTAGTTTAACTAAGATCATAATATAAAATTTAATAAGGACCTTACAATAATACTGGAAAAAATTAAGAAGCAAAGCTCCACCTGTACTTGAATTACGTTGAGCCATGGCTGATGTGTTTTTTTAAAATAATAGGTTAATAGTCTTCCATCAAGACTTCTGAATATATATCCCATTCTGAAAAATGTTTCTGTACCCAATTATTACTTAAGAGTGCCCAGTTCATCTCAACCTACAGTTTAATAAATACCCAGAAAAGCTGAATTGCTGACATATATTCAGAAGATAGTCTTCCCACCAAATAATCATTTACCTCTACAAATGTTTTTGCTACTATTGTATAGGTGAGTGATAAAGATAGAATTTTAAAATTGAGATTTTGGCTTCATCATACTCATTTTTAATGTTCCTTCAATTTTGAAATGAATTATTTTTGGTTAAAAAAAGAAAATACTTTGCTGTCACTGTACGTTCTACATCAACATTTTATTTTCATGTGGGCTGGCATTATCTGTCAAATTTTCAAATAAAATTGTACATTTTAATAAAGAGCTCTCTTAATCCAATCAAAACATCATTATATGGACTTTCATATGAGAGGAAGATGGAATAGTTGTTGCCATACCAAAGCTCCCATTGAGAACAGCTAGAAAAAATAGATTAATTAAAGGATCATATGTTTAACAGGAGTAGACAGCTACTGAAGCAAGGAAGAACAGTGGGATTAAGAATATGGAAAGGGGAGAGCCATGGAGTAGTGGGCTGACATTTTGTAGTTTTACTTTGGTTGTATTTGCAAACTAGGGGTGTAAGCAAGAAACGGAGTTTGCCCAGGCAGAGAGCAGCTGCTACCAGACTTAGATGTCAACAGGGCATTTGGCAGTCTTGCAGGATTGCATTAACAAAATTGGAAATTTGCAAGACCTCCGATTCATGGTCAGTTTCCTCATTAAGACATTTGCTGAATTCTGAAATTTGGGATGTGGGGGAGATAAATAGCTAGGTAGAAAATAGAAAAGCAGAGTAGATTTTTCTTCATTCTTTCTGTAAGGAGACAAAAACTTCATGTCCTGCAAGGGAAAGGGGCTCTGATAACACACTAGGCTCTCATTGAAGGCCCTGGTGAACTATACCATAAGCAGAAGAAGTGTGAATTAAAATTAGACTGAATTCAGCTCGCTCCCTAGTTGAATTTTCTTGATAAGTCTCCACATTGCCTAGTTGAGGAAAGGGTTAAATAACTCTAGAGGAGAAGCTCATCCATAACCCCTACCATGTCTAGATGCAAATTTATGGCATTAAATCTAAAGTTATTAGGACTTCCAAAAGATAGCGCCATGAGACCTAAACTCAAGAGGAGAAACCATGTACAAGGATATAAGAAACCCAAAGGTAATCCATACATTGCAGGCAGCAGACATAAACTTTAAAGTTGGCAAAGATGAATAGTTTTAAGAAGCAGGTCAAAGATGAAAAAATATAGATGAAAGATAAGGAATTTTACTAGACAATTTAGAATCTGTAAAATAAACTAAATGGATATTTTAAATCTAAAATCATAACATCCAAAATCAACTCAATAACTACATTCATCAAACTATTCAACAGCAGAAGACATTTTGAAACCCAGAAGACAGCTTATTAGAAAATACCCCAACTGAAACATAGAAAGAAAAATGATTGAGAATACAGAAAAGAGTACAAGAAATACGAACAGAGTACAAGAAATAGAACAACGTCCAAAGCTCTAGCATACATGTAACTGGGGTTCCTTAAGGAGAAAGAATGTGGTTGAAGTTGCCCTTGAAGAGCTAATGGGGGAGAATTTTCCAAAACTGGTAAGAGATAATAACTCACAAATTCAAGAAGCTCAGTGAATTACAAGCAAAGTAATACAAAGAAAACAAGATTTAGGAATACTATAGTTAGACAGTTGACAACCAAAAACAAAGAGAAAAATCTTAAAAGTATCCAGAGAAAAATGACACTAAATAATGTCACAGTTGACTCCTCAACATAAATGATGAAAGCTGAGAGAAAATTGAGGAAGGGTAAAATTATCTAGCAATAGTGCAAAAAAGATAAAATAGAATACACTAACCATCAATGAGTGAAAATAAAATAGTGAAAATTAAGTTAAAGAGGCAGTCTGATCATTAGTGAAATGTTTTCTCAGGAAAATGGAAGCTGAGAGATTTTGTCACCAGCAGATCCTCACGAGAACAAATACTAAAGGAAGCTTTTTAGCAAATTGTCCCACATGTAAATGTCAAAATGCAAAAGAAGGAGATAAACTAAATTAAAGTATTCCAGAGTTCTAGCATTATTGGGAAAGATAGTAGTCCATTCTAATTTAAAGATGTATATTGTGATCTTTTAACATCACAAAAGATAAGAAAAGAATGAATAACTAAGAAATTAATGGTGTCAGATAAATAATAATCTTTTATTAACCCAACGGAAGACAGGGAAGAAGAAAAAAATAAATATGAAACAGGTAGGTCAAATAGAAAACAAATAGCAGGATAGTAGATGTAAATTTAAGTAGATCAGTGATTACATTACATACAAAGAATATCTCTAAATCTTTAAGAAAGGGATACAACCCCATAGAAAAATAAGCAAAACATTTGACTAGCCGCTCACAGAAGAGGATTACTCAAAGGCCAATAGACATGAAAAGTTCTCAATTTTATTAGTCACCATGGAAATATAAATTACATTTCGCTACCATTACACATACTCCAGGATGGCTAAAATTGAACAAGTAATGTTAAAATTGGTGACAGTGTGGACAAATTCCAATTCTTATTCACAGCGTAGAACTGTAAATTGACAAAAGCAAATTGAAAACCTTTTTGGCAATTTCTTCTAAAACTAAACCTAGTAAACTACATTATCTAGTAAATAAGAATGTAATAATTCAATTTCCCCAAGTTTATTCTCAGTAGAAATGTATACACAAGTTCATCCAAAGGCATAATAATATTTAAAACAGTACTATTTATAACAACCCACATACTATAGAATGAATAAGTAAATTGTAGTATATTTATAGAGTGGAATAATAAATAGTATTATAAATGAAAAATAAAAAAAACCCACAGCTATTTGCATAAACACCAAGCTGAGTGAAAAAAGCTAGCTGTGAAAGAGTACCTATTGTATAACTCCATTTATTTAAAGTTTAAAAACAAGCAAAATTAATCAATGCTATAAGAAGGCAGGATACTGGTTATACTTTGTAGGGGGGATGGGTATGGACTTGGGAGGATGCACAAGAGGGGCTTTTGGGATGCTGATAATGTCCTGTTGCCTAAACTGGTTGCTGGTTCCACAGGTGTGTTCACTTGGTGAACATTCCTTTGGGCTGATCATTGGAAGTACTTGCATGTTTCTGTACGTATGTTATAAAGAGTCAAACGGTGAATTATTAAGTACTTATTGAATGCATGGGACTAAGCTATGTGAGTCTCTCTTATAAATTGCTTTTCTGTTGTAAGTACTCTGCTAATAATTGCCCATTGTTATATGCCCCGAAGTATCAAAGAATGGAAAAATAATAATGGTGATGATACATTGTTTATGTGTCACTTACCATTCCATGACAATTTACATATATTTCTCCTAACTTCACAACAATCCTGCTTTTAATAATATTACACAAGATGCTGTTTATTTCTTCAAAGAATTAAGAGTCACAAAAAAGACAAAACATTTCATAACGAAATAATAAACCATACCACCAAAACTTGGGTGATCATCAAAAAGTTGAAATCTGCTAAACTAAGTAGCCCAGGATCTAAAAATTTGTGAATTGTGTCTGCATGGCAGTTAATCAGGTTAATTGCTAAGTATTGCAGTAGTTACAAAAGAACTATATATTGTGGTTTCATCCTTCAAGAATCAAATAATCCATTCAGGGACTCAAGAGTTAAATCTACAAAGCAATGAAAACAACAGCACAAAGAAATGTCGTCTAAACTTCTACATTGTGTCAGGTATTCCACGGATAGAACAAAAATGAAAGGTATGGATGTAGGATGGAGTGACAGAACGGCTTATTGGAGGAGGTGAGGCCGGAGCTGGGCTGTAAGAAGGTGATAGACTAGCAAAGTTTCTTGGAGATCTAATTAACACATGCTGTATTGCACAGTTGAAGATTACCTTTTTATAATAGTATGAATTGATATCATGGATGGTTCTGATGTCATTATGATGTATCTTGTGTGAATAATTCATGCACAGACTAATGGAACCATACAATGGAACTGCAGGGGTGTTACAAATTAGAATTTATGGGCATTGACATAGCTGTGAGTAGAAGCTGGTATAGTGTTTGCCCCCTCACTAGTGATTATACCTCACTCTTACCAGGGCTAGTGTGACTGCGTGTGTATGTGTGTATGTGTGTGTGCATGCACACATGTGTGATCATTAGGAAAACAAAATCCAGCTGTGCATCGAATTCACAAAAATAATTCTCAAAATAATTTGTACAGAGTCATACAATGTATGTCCATCGAAGGAAAATTGAAGGAAAGGGACAGAATCACTTGAGGCAGAGTTTTATGAGAGACTGGATCTTTTGAACATTATTTTTAACTTCTCTTAGAATTTTAGTTGAGAATATAAATTGTTTATTATTATTATTATTATTATTATTATTTTGAGAGGGAGAGAAGGAAGTGGGGAGGGGCAGCTGGATAGGGAGAATCTTAAGCAGGTTCCACGTCCAGTGTAGAGTTTGATGAGGGGGCTCGACCTCACAACCCTGAGATCATGACCTGAGTCGAAATCAAGAGTCGTTCACTTAACTGACTGAGCCATTCAGGCACCCCCCAGTTAAGTTATCTTGAAAGACTAAGTTTTATTAGAAAATTTCCTGAATAAGCCCACTGTTCATTTCATATTGCCATTGGATTTTTCTTTTTGCTTCTAAAATTATCAAAGTTAATGTATTATTTGCTAAGCCTTTTTTTTTTTTTTTTGGTGGGGTGAGGGGTGCCAGGGGCATAATATAAACCATAATAACTAGTATGTGACTATCATTTATCAAATTATGACATTTTGTATTTTAGTTTCATTACCACAGGATGGCAAAACACACGGTAAATGCTATGCTTTGCTCATGGTATAGGATTTTGCCACTTGTAGGTAAATGAAGTCATTTAGAATAATAAATTCACATGGCAGAACATTTTGAAGATAGCTTTTACCTCTGTTATGTGCCTGGAAGAAGAACAAAATCCATACTTCGGCACTATTGTGTTCGCTCAGACTCAGAGTCTTAAAATTGGGAGGGACTTTAAAGGTTCAGAACTTCCCGAATGATTGAGGGACTCATGCTAATCCATAACAGGGTTTTTGCCATTTTGTAACAAAATGAAAAAAATAAAATTCATGTCATCTCTTGATTTAGCTAGCTAAATTTTGTTCAATTAAATTAGGATCTATGCCTTTTACAACTTTTATTTTTGCAGACTGCCTTTAATTTTAATATTATGTGTTCTTGTGTTTTCATCTAAAATATAATTTATTTTATGAAATGAGATTGGTTATTGGTTTTGGTTTGAAGGTACTTACTTGGCATTACAAAAAATTAGCATTATTTTTTCAATTTCTATAGAATATATATATATTCTAGGTCCATGAAATTTCTATTCAAGGATCATTGACCTAATCAAATGACCCATCTAATTCTTGAATCCCCTGATCTATATGCACACCATACTAAGGTTAAACATCCCAAATAAAGAAAGATAGATTGGTTACTACTTTTAACATAGTCTTTTCCATCCTCAATTTTCTTAGAAAATCCTTTTAAAAAATTTAGCTGAGATTTTCTTAGAAATTTACCTTTTGGTTTTTACTTCTGAGATCATACTAAAGAAACATACTTCATATTCTAAATGCAGCCCTTTAAATATATGAAGAAAAGTATTATTTTCCCTGAGTCTTCTCTTTTTTTGACTGAACAACCTCATTTTCTTGTTCGTCACACAATAATGTTGCAAGTCACTCAACTCTTTCTCTCTTCCAAACCTGTTTTAGTTTATCAGTGATACTTAAATTCTTGATATCCAGAACTTAATTAAAAATACAATAAATATAAATATGTAGGGACTATCATTTTCCCAACTCTAGACACCATGTTTTAGCGCCATTTACTACTTTATTAGCCATTTTGTCCACTGCAACTCATCTCAAAATTTTCAGTTAAGTGAGTCCTTACGATTTTTTCTGCCTCTGGCTTATTGTTTTCATCTGGAAAACTAGACAGTATCATACTAAGAAATGACAGTTAAAAATTCACTTGTGGACAATTTATAGCAAGCGAAGTATAGAGCTTTTTTAAAAAGAAAAGCTACAAAAATTCTTTCCTCAGTGTCTAGTACCTTCTGAATGGCCATCTCTTGTGAAAATCAGTTCTTGATAAAGAAAATAAAATTGGTTGGTAGTTAAAGAGCATTTTTCCACAAGCCTCTTTGTTTTAACCAAGTTTAGAGCTATAGACTAAAGCTGCGAACAGCACACTACAGCCAGGGGCCAAATCCACCTTGTCCGCCGATTTTCACAAATAAAGTTTTACTGAAACACAGCTATACTTGTTCATTTTATATTGTCTATGGCTGCTTTTGCACTACAGTGGCCAAGTAGAGTAGTTGCTACAGAGGCTAAATTACCCACAAAGCCTAAAATATTTATTATCTGTCCCTTTTAAGAAAAAATTTGTTGATCCCTGAAGTTGCAAGAGCATTTCTGCTACAGAAATTTTGGAATAATAAAGAGGTCAGAGGAGCCTAAAAGAGGGTGAGAGAAGGTTTCATGGATGCCTAAAATTAAAGCTAGTTCTCCATCTACCCAGCAAGAGGTCAGTATGAGTTGGGAGAAGAAATGAACAGCACTGACCTAATTATTATGGATTTGACATTTGCTTAAGAAGAGATCTGTTCCATATGGTAAAGCTGAAAACTTCCATGTCAGTGCTGAGTTGTTGCCGAGGAGGCTGGCTGTCTTGAAGTAGCGTATATATTGTCATTTATGGCAAGAATTACCTTAAAGTTCTTTTTGTCCCCATGCTCAGCCCCTTTCAATTTGGAAAGAAGGTGGACCAGATAATCCAATGCTTCACTTTTGAGTGTTCACCAGAGAGATTTGTAAGAGCTGACTCAACAGATCCAAGAGAAGTCGTATTAACATTCATACATACTGTGCTGCTTTGGAGGTACAGAGCTAGCGTCTGAAGAGACGCCACTATGTGTGATGAAGTCAGCTTCTGTTTATCAGCAACATAGCAACAGGATGCTGATCCAGCAGATGTAATTTATATCTGAGTGGTGGTTTTTAAAAAGATCCTTTTATATTATAAGAGTCTGGGCTTTTTCCAATCTGGAAAACAAATAAGAAACCAACATATTCTTAATTTCTTTCTATGAAATGCATCCCAGCCTCCACAAAGGAAATGCCAAAAAAAAAAAAAAAAAAGATCAAAATTTGAAGTGATGTTAAAAATGTCTGTGTAGGAACTGTCCATTTATTAACAAACAATTAGACACATAAAAATCTACCTTTGCAGTGAAAAGAACTAGTATGGAAGACCAGAAGCTGAACTGTGACCTTGGCAAAATTATTCTCCACGCTTCATCTTCCTCTCTCCATTTTCGGAGTTACCTCGGCCTTTCGCTTTCTTGGAATTTGATACACTGTGCTGCTCAGGGTGGTCAAGGGTGTCTACAGTCCTGCTGATTAGGCTTGAGCTCTAGTGATTCTGGATACTTTCCTTTCATCAGAACTCGATGTCCTGGATGCCATTCTCTCAGGGCCTCCAGATGATGTCATGGGTCCTGCCTAGGAGACCCCAGAAGTAAATGTCCTTGTGTAACACTAACATAAGGAGATGACTAGAAAGTCCAACTCCTACGGAATACATAATACCTACATCACATGATAGCCCTTGACTGTAGAAGTTATGGATCTACAGTGCCTTGCTGAGCCATATTGGTGCCTGAAGCTAAAGGTAAAACGTGGGTTGTGTACACATGTGCCAAAATATCTTCCCACAGTTTTAACCAAGTGGAAAACTTAATAACTGTACAGCTTAAAAAAAAAAAACACTACATGTAGAACCCTGTGTTGCCCAATCTCTTTTTGCACTGTTAACCCTTAAAACATGCCTGGAGGAGCACATAATTCCCATGTTGTCAGGAACCCCTCTGATTGGAAATAACTGTTTTTCTCTGTACCATAAATGCATTAAAAATTCTAATATTACTCAAACTCTCATGCAAATTAAGATTTTTTTTTTTTTTTTTTAACTCCCTGCTTCCTCAGTGCAGGCTAAACACAGTTCAACTTTGAACTGCATTTCAGTTCACCTTTCCACACTTTGTTCCCAACACCCTGTGGTGACTTTGGCTTCTCCAGGATTTGAAAATGGGGAGAGAGGCCAGAGACATAAAGTGTCTTGCTTGACTGGCACATTTGGTAAACTAGTATTGGTATCATTTGAGTTGTATTGAATTTCATTCAAATAAAATAAGATAAAAACAGAGAGGAAGGCAAACCATAAGAGACACTTAACTCTAAGGAACAAATTGAGAGCTGCTGGAGGGGAAGTGGGTCAGGGGGTGAGGTAACAGGGTGATGGGCATTAAGGAGGGCGCGTGATGTAATGAGTACTGGGTGTGATATGCTACAGATGTATCACTAAACTCTACCCCTGAAACCAGTGCTATACTGTATGTTAACTAAATTGAACTTAAATGAAAAGTTTAAAACAACTCTTTCCTTCTTTCATGAGTCTTTTGTGGATCTTTTTGGAGATTCATGTACACACACATCCATGTGCACACACTTTTGCACATTTCCCGTCTTCTTGCTGAGTTTTTCCAGCATAGGTATTGTATCCGCTGCTAGCTGCTTAGGACTTGGTACCTGACTCATGGAAGTCCCCTCGCACAAATTTATTTGTTGAGGTCACGTTGTCCTGCTGATGTTCCTCTCAGGCAGCAACCAGGATAACCCAAGCCTTCCCTGAGGTCACATCTTACTGCAGCACTCATGCATTGTTTTGCTTCATCAAACTATGGAGGTACGGGCTTTTTCCTAGGGCGGGTAGTACCTAGGAGTCACCCAGCCAGCTTTCTCCATCTGTGAATGCCCGTGAGGACCCAGCATGCTATTTTAAATGTAAGAGTACTTAGATTTCCTAACTCTAGGGTGTCAGCCCAGATAGATAACAGGCAAGCTCTCATTTTAATACTCTTTACAACCATGTAACTAGTTTTTAAAATAGATTTGGGGCAGGAAGCTTTTGCCACTGTTCCCCCCCCAATTCTTCTTTTTATTAACCCATCAACTCTGCTTATCTCAAGGTAGTGACTTCTGTGAGTCAAATCTATGACTCAGAAGAGTGTGTGTTAAACATGGGAAATTAAAAAGAAAGTAGAGTTCTTGTCCTTGATTTGTTTGTTATCAAATGGTTGTGGTAGAGCTATCAAAAATAGGTTCCCAGGGGCGCCTGGGTGGCTCAGTGGGTTAAAGCCTCTGCCTTCGGCTCAGGTCATGATCCCGGGGTCCTGGGATCGAGCCCCACATTGGGCTCTCTGCTTGGCAGAGAGCCTGCTTCCCCCCTCTCTCTCTCTGCCTGCCTCTCTGCCTACCTGTGATCTCTCTGTCAAATAAATAAATAAAATCTTAAAAAAAAAATAGGTTCTCAGTAGCATGATTGAGAGACATCCATACAACGATTGGTAGCTCACCTTTTAAACATATTCTTTATTTGAAAGGGGGAAATGCAAGACATCAGAGAATCAAAAAGTTTGAGATCTAAAAGACTTCTTGAATGAATATAGTCCAACTCAAAATATGCATTGTTAGCCTACTTTGTACCAGGGATATAGGATTAAACTATGGATTTATGTGATACAAAGATCCCTTAAGGAGTTTATAATTTGATAGAAGAGATGAGATACATAATAACATATAAAGATATTGTAAATTTAATATTAATTTAGATACTGCATTTTTCCAAACACAGCTTGCTTCTTCAAAAAAAAAATGACAAGAGTAGATCATTAATACAATTTTAGACTCTGAACTTAGAGGTACTTTGATCTTTTAAAATGGAAATGGAACCACTTTCTTTACCTGTTGGGACAGAGGCTTCTGACCTTTGAACCGAACCAAATAGTCTTTCTTAAGGTTTATGAAAGCTACTTGGTACAAAGTGTTCCTTTATGGATTTCAAAAATACTTTAATCAATAGTATAAACCATTCATACTTAATTTTAAATGATCTCCTTACAACTGCCTTCTATTTCTTTCTTGCCTCTTCCAAAATCCACCTCTAATGTATCCATTTTTACGTGTGGTTGTAATTCTGGTTTCCCTCCATGCATGTTATTCAACAGTGTAAGTTCAATGCAGTCCGTGAGTCAGTTTTATGACTCGACAAATGTTACCCTGGGAGACAGGTAACATTCACTGGTTTTATGGTTGCCATATATATAAATATTGAGTTCAATTTTCTAGTCTAGTCCTGTTACTGCTTCAGGTAGTGGTTAGGCAGCAGACGAGATTGGGTCAGCATATTTCCAAATCTGTAAAAGCTGCTCTTTTTTTAAAAGCAAAATTTAAAAATCTTGATTTTTTAATATGTTGTTTTTTTGGTTTTTGTTTCTGTTTTTGTTTGTTTTGTTCTGTAACTTATGATCTGGCTTTATGATGTAAGTTCTATCTTAAAGTTTCAGGAATTTTGCTGGAATTATATTCAAAATCTTTAGAGTGGCCCACCAGTTCTTGAGTAAAAGGACATCATGCTTTTGTGGTACCAAAAGAAGGCCAATGATAAAAGACCCAAAAGCAAGCCTTGAAAAGCAGTCTCTCTCTTGCCTGAGAGTTAGTCAGGCTGCCGGGGGTTTTCAGGAAATGCCAAGAAGACCCGAAGAGAACACAAGCCAACCGAGCAAGGGGGTAGGGTTGGAGACAGTGAAAGCTAAGTTGGGGTCAGATCGTGTCAGCATTCAAAGACATCTGTGGGTGTTTGGTCTGTATCCTGTAGGCAGTAAGAGGACTTCAAAGAATTCTGAGTGATGGTATGGCATGATCAAATCTGTGGTTGACTGCGATGTGGGAGAAAGAGTTGAAAAGTAAAAAGCGAGGGGCAAACAAGCCAGTGAAGTGGCTGCTGTAACGATGTTGGTAATGTGGGACAGACACATTATTTAGTGGACTGTAACCTTGATTTATTACCATTGATAATTAGCCTATAATTTTTTTAAAAAAGTATCAAGAAGTTTCACTGGTAATTGTTTTCTCAAGTGTCATTAGGGACATCAGACAAGTTTTATCCCTGGTCATGAGTTAATAGCCAATGATAATTCAGACATGGGTCAAAGATTTTGGTGCAAAATCTGAAGAATTTTGCTGCCAGCCAACCTCTCTCTGTGCCTTGCCCTTGGCCTCCAAATTTCATGGTCAGAGATGTCTTGGCAATGAGAAAGTCCCGAGTTAGGAAATGTTAGAGTTTAAAATACAACTATTGGTGTTTCACCTGAAGGCTGGGAAGTTTCACAGCAAGTGCTTTCCTTCTAAGGAATATTTATGGTTTCAAGGTTAGGAGTAAGAAAAATCTGAACACTTGGATGATGTAAATAGAGTATGGTATTGATAGATGAACACTGTGTTTAAGTGGTTACAAGGCCTATTGGGGCATATATTCCTTTCTACTTTAGTTATTTAGCAGATAATGATAGACTTTTATTAGGTTTTATGCAATGATCACCCAAAGGAGTATTAAGAGAAACATGATTCAAAGAATGATAGAACAGCATGTTGGAACAGACAATAGATATGACTTTGATATCACAAAGATCATGGATCTAGATAAGGCACTTAAATAATAATGAAGGCTTTAGATTCTCTTGTTGAACGATTCTGTTAAGCACTATAAAATCCCAGGATATTTTGGTCTTTACCATGTGAAGTTAGAAGAAATGGAATCAGAAACATCTAGGCTTTGCTTTTATACTTAAAATCATTGAAATTCTATCTTCTGAGAATAAAAAGATTTAGATTCAAGTGTTTAGAAGGACCAGTGTGTGTGTGTGTGTGTGGTGTGTGTGTGTGTGTGTATGTGTGTGTGAAATATTAGCTTTAGTTGGCAAAATACTGATCTTTGATGAGGGAGACCAAAATTGTTTCAAATTATATGTCACAGACCTCAATTGCTCTGCAGAACTATTTTCCAGTTTGGTGAGTTGTTTTATTCCTTGATTCCTGTTTATGCTTTTCCAATCCAGCAAGGGAAAATGAAATGGATCCTATTCAGCCAGAACCCCGTCCTGAAGTCTTATGAACTCAGTGGCTCATTAACAGTGCCCCAGCACAAAACAAACCAGTCTTTCTATTGGAAAATTTCTAAGCAGGCTTCATCTCCACTCTGTTCTATTAAGGGGACCCATAAGCATTTTCAAGGAGCATGGATTTTATGACTGCAGCTTGAATGCAGCTGTGTCTTTTCCAATCTACAGCCAAGAGACAAAATGCAACATGAGATTTTTAAACATTCCAAGGCCCATCTGCCATGTAACCCACTTATCTTTGTGGCTGCAAGTTCTTTATTGATCCAAAATGGTAAAGAAAAAAAAAAAAAAGCAACAAAGGGGTAAAATGTAGGGGGAGAGAAAAGCCATAAATCCATTCTTTTGTTGTTCTTCCAACAGCATCTGTGAGCAATTGTCACAATTACTAGTCAAACTGTATTTGACTTGTTGCCAACATGAATTTTCCAAAAACCCAATGTAAACAAACTCTGCAAGTACTTCCTCATTTGCCAAGCCAGTAATTATTTACTTTGTTTGGGCCTAGCATTAATGTCAGCTCAGCTTTACAGCCTGTAATGTGTTTGTTAATGAAACCGTGAGGTCTAAAGCTACATATTAACCTTGCCACCCTTCAATTTTGAGCTCAATAAAGTTGCACCATGGTTTTGTAAACTAGTGTTGGGGGACAGGCAAATGATTAATTATATTTTTCCTTTTTCTTTTATCCAGGCAAATTGTTAATCTTTAAACCTGCCTCTCATTTTAAAGTTAACAAACCCAAATCCAGCCACCGAGAGATATGATATCATGTCGACAAGTCACTGGGGCTCTTGTGATGCCATATTTGGAAGTCATCAGCGATGGCGTGTGCACTCATATTTAGTAACCTTGCGGGCGCTGTGCACTTCTTGAAAAGCAGAGAAAATTCCTCAGGGAGTTGGGGAATATCAATTTGGTAGGGAAGTGATGGAATGCATGGTTGGGACAGAGTATTCATTTTGTGGAGACTAAATGAAAGTCAGGTGGTTTGAGGATGTCTGAACAATTCGGCTAGCAAAAGAGATAAAAATTCCTGATCTGGGTGAGGAAGTAAAGAGGTTGGGGAGAAGGAGACTTAGCCTAAGGATATGATAGTTTTCTTCCAGACACAACAGAATCTGCCTTTGTCTCTGGTCTATTAGACATATATGGTGCAATGCTGGTGACTTAGAATGCAACAGAGGGCAGGTAAAAGCCCCATTCTCCTAGAACTCATATTCCAGTGGGAAATTACAATGCCAGATAATAAACAAAGAAATAGGCAAAATGGTCTCAGATCATGAGGACTTTACAAAGCCAGTGAGACAAAGGGATGGGACATGAAATCTCTGATGAAGGCACTTTTGATGGGTGGCTAGGGTAGGCCTCTAGGGGAGGGGGGGGCATCTGAGCTGAGACTTGAACAACAGGATAAAGCCCTATCAGAGTGTATGCGGACCAAAGTTTTCAGGAAGTAGCCAAGCAAGCACTAAGAAGGGGAGAAAAAGGCAATGTGGGTGCGCCCAGGAAGGAGGAAGAGGGGGTGAGGGGTCAGGGAGGAGATGGGCCTACGTATTGCTCTCCAACAACTCTGGATGTGAAAGGAGAGAAGTGATAGGGTTTTGGGGTGACACCTTCTCAGAAGATGAATTCTGTCGAAAACTAATTGGCAGTCTTGATTTGTTTTGAGGAGGGACAGACATGAAGGGTAAAGCATCTGGCTAATACTAGATAAAAATTCCCTGGAAAAAATATCACTTTTCATAAGCTCTTTCATGACCACCTCCTTTGAGTATTTGAAGGTTTAAAAGCCTCAGGAACTGTCTAGAAATTTGGCTTACAGATGAAATTTAGTTCTTCACTGTGGAGCTATGACTATTTGATTTACCTGACATGGAAATTGACTCCAGATAGAGGTGTCTGCTTTATCTAATGTAAAACTATAATGTTTGAGGAAGTTAGATGATTATTTTCCCCTTTATCTCCAGAGAAGGTGTGAATAAATCCCCCCAAAGGGATAATTTTGTTTAGCATCAGAAACTGATGGTTGTGTTTGATTATGTAGTTCTGAGCTCAGAATAGGCATTTTATGCAAAAATCAATATGAATTATGGAAAGAATCTAGCATTTTAGTTACACAGTGTAAGGGTTTTATAGTTAGCTACAGTGAGGAAGGAAACTACAGAAGGCAATTTCAAGACTCTTTGAGGAATCCTTTTTTTCTGGGGAAACACTTTACACTTAACAGTGTAAGTTGATGAAAAATGCACAAATTGGACATTCTCAAAATAAATGGTGAGAGAGAATGTAAAGAATCTTATGAATAATGTCAATTCCTTATGAAGAATTATATTTTAACTTACTTGTATGCCAAGAGTGCCTGCATTCATATCTTGTGGATTTAATTTAACATATTTATTTTGAGGTAATCTTAGCTTATGAGCTAAAATTTTCAACTTGTCATACCAAAAATATTTTTAAAACAACAACCCTCCAACCCTAGTATACATAAATCAGGAACAGAACCGAAATTCGTGGATAATTGGATTGAGCGCTGAGGCTTAAAGATGAAGGAGACAAAAGCATGTCCCAAAGCAGCATTTGATAGTCTTAGTCTTATCTGTGGATGTTTTACACCAGGCGTGGAGGCAGTATTTGTTTGCAATGATTTGTGCTATTTGTGGTGACATTTTATTTGAGCTAGTATTCTGTATCCAAGCCAAAACATTTACGTATAATGGCTTGTTTTTCCTCTCTCCCTTTGGTTCAAAAGAGATACTAAGGAACATTGCCTATTCTGATGACCATGTTGGCAAACCAAGAAGGTGGATTTTGATGCAGGGACACAGGCTGTAGAGCAAGGATGATAACAGAAGACAATGACATGTCACGGGGGCTCTGTGACAGCTGTAGCCTACTCGGGCAGAAACAGCGCTGTGGGCAACCTTTGCAGATGGAACGTACGGAACTCAGTAAACTCAAACTCACTGGATTTGGGAGTCACTGAAAACTGACTGCCTCCGTGCTGATACTTCTCATGTAAATCTTGAAAATCCCCACTGGTGTCTGAATGTTTTAAAAGCATTGTACATTGTGATAATGATCACTGGAAGATACACAGTGAGGCAGGCTCTTCCGTGCTGTTTACGGCTGGGCTCTGAAAGAGCCACTGCTTTCCCGTTAATGACCCTGAGCTACACGTGTTTTCATGCATATCACTGAGCCAGGCTCTACAGATGGGCACTGAGTAATGCTCAAGGCATTTCCCACTTTTTTCTTGTCCACAGCCCTTCCTATCTTTTTGTCCTCCCTCCTCCTCATTTCTAGCTGTTGTTTCTGAAAAGTTCTTTTCTAAGTCAGTGGTGACAATCAAGTTGAAACTAACATGAGGAGATGTTGTTAGGCTCAGTGGTCAAAGAATTAGTGTTTTTCTAAAAAATGTTAATTTATACTGATGATAATAAACAATTTTCTGTTTGTTTTTATAAATTTGTTTTTGAAATTTCTACCCATCTCTGTAAAGTTAAGAGTATGGACAAGAGAGAAAGGCTCAAACACAGAGAAATGGGAAATCATGGTGAAAAAAAAAAAATCTGTTCAACAAAAAGGCTTGCTTGTGTTCGAACCTTATTTATGGAAACCAATGACGGTACCCATATTTAAACTAGGTTAAGAGTCATCCCAGAATTATAACTGACTGTATGAAAGGCAATGGCTTGACTTAATTGGTGTTGCAAACTTGAAGAAACTCCTGGAGGTAATACAAACATTTCTTGTTTCTCTCTTTCTCTCTCTTTTAAAATTCTTGGGCCTATGTCTTTTATTAAGAAACCCACATGTCACACATGTGGTTTAATTACCTCAGATCAAAGTTACGGCATTCTCTATCTTGCTCACCACACGCCCTAGTTGTATGTTCTCCTTTCAACTGTCCATCTGCCAATCTATCAACTCACTTTCAGGAAGTGCCTACTTTGAGAGAAGTACGGCGGATATAAGAAAAAGTAAGACCCAGCCTCTACCTTCGGGGACTTACGACTTAGTGCACACTTGCATGTACTCACATATGTGCTCACACATACACTTGCACACACACATATATTGCTGAAGTGTTTTATCTGCCAAATGACAGCCTTGTTTATCTACTTGTCATCTGGTGGTCAGAGTGTGAAGAAAAACTTGTTTTCAGCCTTAGGCCCAGAAAGTAACAGATTTCTCTGACGAGATATAAAATAGTAATGAGGATTTGAGACAGAATTCCCTTTTCTCTTTCGAACAAACAGTATTGAACCTATTGAGTAAAAAAAAAAAGAAAAAAGAAAAAACAAGTTAGGTTTATATGTCTTCAATTATTCAGGTCTCAAAATAACACTTTTGTTTAAGTGCTAAATAGGTTATAATGTTTCATTTTGAATACAGACATAGACAGACTCCTTCCCAATACTGCTTCTCTAAAACCTTTAAAAAACGGAAGGAACCAAGGTATCTCAAATCCCACAGATATGTACACGGGTACGTGTGATTTTTCATAGTCTTTCTCTATATAGCTTCTGAATTGCAATTTTGAATAAAAAACCTAGCTGTTTTCAGTATTAGTAACCCAACATCCTAGATAAAAAATTCTTTTGCTCTTTTTGGAGAGAGGTGTCTTTACACAGAAATGTTTGAGAAGTACATTTGTTTACACCTTGAATTCTTACACATATTATTTGAAGATACTGGACTGAGTATAGTCTTTAGCTCACATCATGTCCATGCCTATTTACATAGATTCAATGGCTTCTCTGTGTATGTGCGTATTGCGGTGGGGGTTGCGGGCATTTGATTTTAAAAGTTTAAGTGTAGGGCGCCTGGGTGGCTCAGTGAGTTAAGCCTCTGCCTTCGGCTCAGGTCATGATCTCAGGGTCCTGGGATCGAGCCCCGCATCAGGCTGTCTGCCCAGCAAGGAGCCTGCTTCCCCCGCTCTCTTTGCCTGCCTGTCTGCCTACTTGTGATCTTTCTCTCTGTCAAATAAATAAAATCTTTAAATAAAATAAAAATACAAATGCTTGGGTTTATCCCAGCATTAAAAAAAAAAAAGTTTAAGCGTTAGTGGGGTGCCTGGGTGGTTCAGTCCTTTAAAGCATCTGACTTTGGCCCAGGTCATGATTCTGGGGTCCTGGGATCAGGCCACGCATGGAGCCCTTGATGAGTGGGGAGTCGTCTTCTCCCTTTCCCTCCGCCCCTCCCCCCGCTTGTGTGCGCGCGCTCTCTCTCTCTTTCTCTCTCTCCCACATAAATAAATAAATAAATAAATAAATAAATAAATAAATAAATCTTTAAAAAAAATTTTTAAAAAGGTATTATTTATTTATTTGACAGACATCACAAGTAGGCAGAGAGGCAGGGAGAGAGAGAGGGAGGAAGCAGGCTCCCTGCCGAGCAGAGAGCGCGATGCGGGGCTCTATCCCAGGACCCTTGAGATCATGACCTGAGCCTAAGGCAGAGGCTTTAACCCACTGAGCCACCAGGTGCCCCCAAATCTTTTAAAAACATTTTTTAAAAAGCTTAAGCATCAGCTCATGTCTGCAAGATGAATAACTTCATAATCATGTGTCTTATACTGCATTATAATTCTACTTTTACCATCAACATGACAGTGAGCTCATTGAGCACAAGGATTGTCCATCACTCATTACTATAGCATCTAACTCTGTGCCAAAACATAAGAAAACCTTGACTCAATAGGATCTGAAACTAAAATACGAAGGGCCACTCATGAAGGTGGCGACAAAGTGTAATTCTCAATGTAAACATATTTTTTTTTAAAGATTTTATTTATTTATTTGACAGACAGAGCTCACAAGTCGGCAGAGAGGCAGGCAGAGAGGGAGGAAGAGAAGCAGGCTCCCTGCCCAGCAGAGAGCCCGACGTGGGGCTCGATCCCTGGACCCTGAGACCACGACCTGAGCCAAAGGCAGAGGCTTCAACCCACTGAGCCACCCAGGCGCCCCTCAATGTAAACATATTTTTGAAATGCGAACACACTTTCAGTTCCTGAGAAGGAAACTCTCTCTGGGGAATAGCATCTACTGAACATACGGAACTTGAATATTTGCTACCATTTACTGAGCGCTTGAATTAGAGTCTGCATGCCAAGTGCTTACTTCTATCTCATTTAATCCTCTCGATGACTGGATAGGTGAAGGCAATTCCAGTAAAAGAAAAGAGCTCTGTGATAGCTAAATAGGAAGTATCCATGGGATCAAGGAACTTTCTCCTTCTTACTCTGTTACTGGTTTGTGTCTCTGGTAACAGAACAGTACCTGGCACCAGCGATGGATTTACCAGAAAGGAAGACTGTGCTTGGAGCTTGAGGGGAATTGAAATGTGTAAGAGAAGTTCTCTACTCTGGAGGCCTGGATAAAGCTTTCTGAACATATCTGACATTTAAAAGAGCATTTATAAGCTGGGGGAAAAAATTCATCAGGCTATTTGGGATTAAAGCCAGACGGCCATGGGCTGAGAATAAATTCAAGCTGCAGAATGTATAGCACATTCTTCCAAGAAGTTTGATGAAAAGAGTAAGAGAGAGGGCAGTCATCTAAGAGAAATCGGGGTTGAAAGGTTTTTCTTCTTATCCATTTTCTCAGTAAGGAAATTGAATTCTTCACTGGTAAACTGAGAGCAAAGAAATGATGGAGATAATACAGTAAAACTACAAGGGGGGTGGGTAGAAGCCAGTTATGGGAAGAAGCAAAAAGATGAGAACAAGATCACGGATATACAATTCTATTTCAACCTTTTTGAAAATTTAAATCTCCTTTCATTTTATATGTCTATTTATACCCTATGAGATATCCAGTGGAAGGGTTTGCTTAGACTTCTAATCCAACATTAAGTTTATTATTTATTATGATTCCAATGACTTCTGCAAGAGAGTTAGGATGCTTTTAAATAATATTTTATTAAAAATAATCACTGTTCCCCAAATCAAATAACTCAATTTAAAAAATGGGCAGAAGACATGAATGGACATTTCTCCAAAGAAGACATGTATGTATTTCATGTATGGCCAACAGATACATGAAAAGATGCTCAACATCATCAGGGAAATGTAAATCAAAACTACAATGAGATATCACCTCACACCTGTCAATGGCTAAAATCAATAATACAAGAAAGAAGTGTTGGTGAGGATGTGGAGAAAAAGAAACCCTCATGCACTACTGATGGGAATGCAAACTGGTGCAGCCACTATGGAAAATAGTGTGGAGGTTCCCCAAAAAGTTAAAAATAGAACTACCATACAATCCAGTAATGGCACTACTGGGGATTTACCCCCAAAATACAAAAACACTAATTCAAAGATATTCATGCACCCCCCTATGTTTACTGCAGCATTATTTACAATAGCTAAATTAGGCAGCACAAGTGGCATCAATACATGAATGGATAAAGAAGGTGATATATATATATATATATATATATATATAAAACCCAGCACCCTCATATGTGGAATTTAAGAAACAAAACAAATAAAGGAGAAAGAGAGACAAAGAAATGGACTCTTAACTATAGAGAACAAACTGATGTTTACCAGAGGGGAGGTCAGTGAAGGTTGGAGAAAATAGTGGTGTGGATTAAAGAATACACTTAACTTGATGAGCCCTAAGTCATGTATAGAATTGTTGAATCATTGTATTGCACACCTGAAATTAATGTAACACTGTATTTTAACTACACTGGAATTAAAATTAAAAACTTAATAAAAGGGGATGCCTTGGTAGCTCAGTCAGTTAAGTGTCTGCCTTTGGCTCAGGTCATGATCCCAGGATCCTGAGATCAAGTCCCACCTTGGGCTCCTTGCTCAGTGGGGAACCTGCTTTTCCCTCTTCCGCTCCCCCTGCTTGTGCTCTCTCTCTATCAAATAAATAAATAAAATCTTTAAAAAAATAAAAAATACAAACTTAATAAAAAAATTTTAAAAAAAGAGTCTCAGAGCAATATTAGCATAAAGTTTCCTCATATGCTAGGGGAATGAGCCAGGTTAGGTTAAGCAGCAAAATTCAGTATTGAATAAGGTCAAGAAGACCATTTGCCTCAAAACCTAATGTCCCCAAAGTGCATATGGATCATAGATTTAAATAAACTGCCGTATTTTGATAAGGCTGGAATCATAAGGGACGAACATGGCAGCGCACAGTTGTGGCCTGGGAGCGGAGACTGAGTTCCAGTCCCACCTCTGTCACCAAATAACTGTGTGACACAGAAAATCATTAACCTCTTGACTTTCATTGACTCATGTATTGGGTAGAGGCCATTGTCCCAGCTGATATCTGAGGTCATTTTGTAAATATTACAGGAGCACTGATGTGACTGGAAGTCAGAACAACAGTTTGATTTTATTTCTTGCATTCTTCAGCAGGCAAGCCGGGAAGCATCAGTCAAACCCCTTATCCATTCCGTTAGACCATCATTGCATAAGAGGGTAATATGCAGAGTCCAAAGAGGGTGTTTCTGTCTAGTGTGTTGGGTTCCTTCTAGCCCATTGAGGAGGATTTTGACACTGAACTATGAATGGGAAAACAACATAGCATGAATGATACACCAGAAATGCAGTTTCTTTCTGGGGAAAATTGGGTGTAGTCAAATCCCCCAGTTGCTAATGATGAGAATGGGCTGGATCCCGGGGAGAGGAATCTGGCCTCAGGGCCCTGCTTTCTGCCTTCTTATTTAGGAGAGCCCTGGAAATGTGCCCTGAGAGCTCCAACTGCAGGACAGAAGATAGCAAATCTGATGAGGCTTCTGCCTCACACTGTGGAGTCCTGCCCAGGTCCAGACCACAGGGAACAGCCAAAGCCACTATCTCTTGCTCTCAGTCCATCCCACCCATCCACAAATGTGCTGTAGAGAAACTCTGGCCTTGTGTGCAAGGACAACAGGGAGGAAAGATAGAGACTTTCTCAGACTTGTTGCCTAGACTCCTGAGTAAAAGTAAGGTGGGTAAGGATTTGCCCAATAGTGGAGTTTTGGTGTAGGGACACAAAAAAAAACCAGGACTAGAGAGGTGGATAAAAATAATAATAGGGACACCTGGGTGGCTCAGTTGGTTAAGCAGCTGCCTTCCGCTCAGGTCATGATCCCAGCGTCCTAGGATCGAGTCCCACATCGGGCTCCTTGCTCAGCGGGGAGCCTGCTTCTCCCTCTGCCTCTGCCTGCCATTCTGTCTGCCTGTGCTCGCTCTTCTCTCCCTCTCTCTCTCTGACAAATAAAAAAAAAAAGAAAGAAAAATTATAATAGTAATAATAATAATAATGCAATAATAATAATAATTGTTGATACAAGTAATACATGGTTCTTGCAGAAAATTTAGACAATATAGATGAGCCAAATAATTTTGTATTTTAAATTCATTCTAAATATATTCATTATTCTTGCTCAATAGGAATTATGATGATCATAATCACCACTGAACCAGTCTCTCTCCACCATTTATCTATATTTTGAAAAGTTCTATTCTTTTTTGTAAAACAAAAATGGTGTCATATATCAAACTATTCTAAATCTCTTCTAAAATCTGTTTCTTAAACAATATTTTTTAGCAACTTTTCATGTCATTCCACATAATTGTCTCATCATTTTACTTGCTGAAGAGAATTAAATTGTATGTATTTATTGTAATTTATTGAGTCATCTCTTACTGTTAGATTTTTCAGTGCTTTTAGATTTTCATATTGTGACCCACCATCCATGACTATCTTTAGAGTACCAGGAAGTAATTGTTAAGTCAGAATATGCGTCATTTTATGGCTTTTGTAAAGCTTTTTCTGATGGTTCTCCATAGAGGTTGTGCCAATTTACACAATCATCAAGAGAATATGGGAGCAGTTGTTGCCCACACCCTAGCTAATTCTTGGGCTTAGCATAAAAAAACCCTTTTGAATATCAAATTTTTTGATGCATTCTTCATTATAGTCCTACTTTGCACTTTTACTATAATATTTCTAGTGGCTCTTTGTCATTCCTTGCTCACTTACTTATATGGTTGTTTGATACATTTTGCATTAAGGTTAAATTTCTCAGTGTGTTGCAAGTACTTTTTAAATATTATATATTGAAATATGAACCATTTATTAGGCATTTATATTCGGTAAATATTTCCCCTTTTTGTCATTTGCAATTTACTCTATATGATTTAGGTCATGCATAAGTTTCAAAAATTTGATATATTAAGCCTTTTTCTTTATGGTTTCTACTTTTCCTGTGAGGCTAAAGGCTATAAATATTCACCTCATATGTTTATGGTTTCACTTCATATATTTGAATCTTTAAACCATTTGGGATTAATTTTGTTGTAGGGTATCAGATGTGCAGTTAGAATTTAAGATTATTTTTATGTTTGGCCAGTTGTCTAAACACTATTCATTGGATAATGAATTCTCTTCCTCACTGATTTAGGTGTCACTCTTACCATATATTAAGTTCTTATAAATACTGCATTTTAGGTCTAACTATTGTAATTTTCCTTCACTGATATGTCTGTCATCTCTTGTACTAATATTGCATTTTTATATTATTGTAGATTTATAATGTTACTGGATAAGACTCCCTCATCTTTTAAAATTTCAAAAAGTTTTGGCTCTTTTGACATATTCATTCCATCAGTAACCTCACAGTTGTTTCTGCAGTTAGGTCATACACTGGAATACTATTTAGCAATAAAAAGGAACAAAGTACAGGCTCATGCCATACCAAGGATGAACCTCAAAAACATTATGTTAGAGCCACCTGGGTGGCTCAGTGGGTTAAGCCTCTGCCTTTGACTCAGGTCATGGTCTCAGGGTCCTGGGATCGAGTCCTGCATCAGGCTCTCTGCTCAGCGGGAAGCCTGCTTCCTCCTCTCTCTGCCTGCCTCTCTGCCGACTTGTGATATCTCTCTGTCAAATAAACAAATAAAACCTTTTTTAAAAACAATTATGTTAAGTAAAAGAGCCAGACACAACTGTATGATTCCAGTTATATGATATGAATAGATAAGGCAAATTTAAAGAGATGGAAGGTAAATTAGGGGTTCTCTGGAGGTGAGGTGGGAAAGGAAATTAACTGCATGAGAGAAGTTTTTGGAGTGATGAAAGTATTTTCAAACTGATTTAGGCTGATGGCTTCACCATGCAGTGAGATTACTAAAAATCATTGGATTGTGTGCTTGAAATGAGTGAACCTTATGATATGCAAAATATATGTCATTAAAATTGTTATGAAAAAAGAATCCACTCTGAAAACTTCATCAAAAATTATTACTATGTTTTGTTTGGAATGGGACAATACTTATGTATTAGTTTCGAAACTGACATCTGGAAACATTGTTTTCTTTTCTAAATGATATTTATCTCTCAGGCAATATTTATATTATTTTCTTATAATTTTTCCATTAATCCCTTGAACCATCAGGTTTTTCATTTGTTTGTTTTACTTTTAGGTGGTTGTTGATGATATTACCCCTATTAAATAGAGTACCTGGTTATTAATAATATAGTAGGAGACTGCTTGATTTTTATGTATTTATTTTATAAATAGTCCCATTAATGAAATTACTTATTAGTGCTAACTTTCCAGAACACACTGAAAGGTGTGAGTTACATTAACAATCTGACTGACCTCTGGCCCAGAGACTTTAGAATGACAGCTTATAGATCTAGCCATGAGTTGCATAATTTCACTGTGAATTTTTCCCCAAAGTTGTTAGACAAAGGTTACTTGATCCTGGTGATTTATCAACATTCAGTCTGTCAATTTGGTTTAAATTTAGACTATCTACTACCAATATCAGCCCTTAAACCTCTGACCTACCAACTTGAAAATAGAGCTTTAGAGCAGGAAATTTTATAACAGCATGTTTAGTAAATTAACTATCTAATGTATAACGGTGATTAGAATTTCATTGAATTCAAGCATATGTCAAGAGATCATAATCAGCACACTGGCCATCAGGTAAATTAACAAACCATTTGGCTGGGAATAGTATGATTAGCACAGAGATAATCTACTCTGTTACTGATGGTTATTGGACATGAGACAGTTATCTGATATCTACATGTTTCAGTAAATACTGACCAAACCTTTGCCACTAAGAAAAAAAAAAATGAAGATTTTAGTTGCTCACACTTGGTTGCTGACATATTTTCTGTTTAAATGTACTTTACTGTACACTCTAATTACCAGATAAAGGTATAAGAGAAGTTAGAAAGGGTAAGTGGTGGTAAATTTACAAAAATGATTTAAAAAAAAGAGAGTCTATTATCTTGGATCTCACTTAGATGTATTAGGGAGTGCTTGAGAATGGAAGGGAATTTGGGCAAATTGTAAAGCTCTGGGGAGTGTAGCTTTAGAGAGATAAGGTTATGGGAAAGAGGGTCAGAATAGTGATCTTAACCTCAGCCTTCCTGGCACATCTAATATATTTAACCTAAAGAGTTTTAGTCTATGAATTAAGTAGGAAAAGTTTATATTGCTGTCATATTTTGGGCCCACTAGGCCATTACATTCTCCTGCTAGTATGCACATTTTTGTAGCGGTCAGAATTTTTATTCCAAGCAACAAACAGTGACCCCAGAATACTTGAGCAGAAAAGATATATATATATATATTTTTTTAAAGATTTTATTTATTTATTTGACAGAGAGATCACAAGTAGGCAGAGAGTCAGGCAGAGAGAGAGAGAGAGAGAGAGAGAGAGAGAGAGAAGCAGGCTCCCCACTGAGCAAAGAGCCCAATGCGGGGCTTGATCCCAGGACACTGAGATCATGACCTGAGCCGAAGGCAGCGGCTTAATCCACTGAGCCACCCAGGCGCCCCAGAAAAGATATATATTTAAAGGATATTGTAGCATGATAGTCCCGCTTGATTAAAGTTATAGTGACTTTCACTGACTTATCACTACGTGTTGTCATAAGAGAGGCATTTCTGAGATCTGCTCGTCCCATCCAAACACTTTCCATTGTATGGCAGTTACAGAACATTTCCCTTCATAGTTAGGATTATCATCCTAGCCAATATTGTAATCCTTAATGGTTGCTGTTTGCCTTTTGGCACGAAAGCTCCAAAATTGCTAGACTGCAGTCTTAGCTTATTATTTAGTTGCCGATGCTTCATGGCAGAAGCATATATCTCAGAGGTACTAAACCTCTAAGCCAGTAGAACCAAGAGTTGCAAGGATGGGGTAAAAGGTTTTTAATGAGTCGTCACTTGGGCAGGCAAGAGCCACAACTTTTATGTCCTTTGCTTGGTTTCCAGATGCTTGGATTTGGCTATCAATGAGACAGCATCATCTATTGTTTCTGTCTTGGAGCATGTATTTCTGTTCTGTGTAAGCAGTCTCTGTGCAATGAGACTGATGATGGAATGTAGCCTATGGTGCATCTTGTTTTGCTGCAAAGTTTGTTCCTTATTCGGGAGCAATATTGCGTAGCATACTATAAGGGAGTATAAGTATTCAGAAACTCCACAGATTCTACAGCTGGATAGAGCATGACAGCCTAGAAACACTCACATCCAGATTAAGTGTCTAATCTGTGTCACAGATTGGATTCTGTGGGAAGTAGGTTTTGAGACAAATTTGTATGTAGCATGTTTATTGAGGAGTGCTCTTGGGATCATCACCTATGGGAGATTGAAGGAATGAGATTGGAAGGGACAGGGTGAACAGCAAGGCAGCCACAGCAAAGTCCTTGGTCAATCCCTATAGGGAGTTCTGGAGTGGAAGTGGGGTCCTAGGTTTGTCCTGAGTTGGACAAACAGATGCACCTCAGTTTGTATCAAATGTAATCTCAATTCAATCCCGGTAGGACTGTTTTAATACTCAACAGCTAATTCTAAAATGCATATGGAAATATAAAGGGCTAAGAGTATAACAGAGATTTTGAAGAAGGGAAACAAGGTAGTAGTACTTGGTATTCTAGATATCAAGATTGAAAATAAATCTACACAAACTGTGAATTGGCCTAGCTAGAAAGAAGAGGTGGGAGAAGGATCCATGGGTGCACGGACACTTGATATGTGACAGATATAGCTTAGTAAGTCAGTGGAGAAATAAAGGCCTTTCCATAAATGGCACTTCAGGAATTGAGTAGCCACATAAAAAAATAAAATTGGACCCTTCCTCATATCATACACAAAAATAAACTTCCAATGCATTAGAGAACTAAATATGAACAATAAAACTGCACAACCTTTGAAGATGCTGTAAGAGAACGAATTGCACTGTTCAGATTGGTTGGTGAGCATATGAAGCAATAGGAACTCTCAGGCTGCTTGTCAGGGTGGAAATTGGATTCATCCAGTTTGGAATACAGTTTGGTAATATGTATTAAAGTTGATGGTAGGCATACTCTATAACCCAACAGGCCCACTGTTAGGAGCAACATTTGTAATAGCCAGAAAACCAGAAGCAAGCCCAGCTGTCCGTCAATAGTAGAGTAGTTAAAAGACTCATGGTTTAAGTTCATACTCTGGAATACTATACAGCAATGAAAATAAACTACAACTACATGCAACCTCATGGATTAATTTTAAAAACAGAATATTAAGCAAAAAGCAGCAAATACAAAAGACACTATACAGTATGAGTCCATGCACATCAGGTTCAAAAGCCAGGGTTGTGACTACTTCCAGGGGGGGAAAAAGAGTTTTGATTCCCAAGGGACATATGGATGTTTCTATGGTGTTTGTCATGTTCTCCCTCAACCTGTGTGGAGTTTATGTGTGTTTGCTTTAAAATTATTTGTTAACTTGTATAAATATTTTTGTACTTTTTCTTCTATGTAGGTTATATTTCACGCAAACACAAATTTGGAAAGCAAAGCACCAAAAAAGAGATGTTTGGGCACCGACTTGTGAGTTAACGTTCACTTGCACTTTTTCTGAGCTTTAAGGGAAGACAAAACGTATAGCAGTGGCCTTTTGACTCTGAAATCTCTCTAGGAAGTTGGCATCCCGGACAGTTACTCAACCTGAATTGTCCAAGCTGCCACAAGCTAGGAATGGACTTTATGATGCCTTGATTTCAGTAATTATGCATATTTATATCCTCAGCACCTAGCTCAGTGACCAGCATATAAACACTGCTTACAGTTATATTCTCAATGGATGATTACATAAATGAATGAGTGAAGGAACCGTGCCTGTTTCTGAAGCCTGCTGACTGATCGCAGAGCCTCCTTTCAGATTAACACCTTGTTAGAAAACTTTTGAAAATAAATATTAAGACATAATGACCTTCTAATCTTTGGACTTTGAAGTACCTTTCAGAATCATATATGGACCTTTAAGAAACAAGGGAAAACAGCCTCACCCAAGAACCACTGAATTTGTTTGTTGCGGTAGGACCCTACCTTTTAAGAAAGGTCCAAGAATATTTTAATACATTTCTCCGGTCAGACATGAGGTGTTAAGAATGGCAAATAACCAAGTCTGCTCATCTCAAAATCTCTGAATATTTGGGATTTCTTTTTTTCCTTTTTATGTGTATCTTCTGATAGATTTCTGTAAAATATACCACGGCAACTCACTTTCTACCTTTTGTCAGTTACAGACTTCCATTCAGAAGCCAAATGGCTCTCCATGGTAAGCAAATATGTAATTAAGATTTACTTTGGTTCAGTGAAAATACGCATTCTTTCTATGGAAGGCCCCAGGCTAGGTTCAGAGAAGGCAAGGTTAGATATGGTGGATTTCTTAGCAAATTTAGCCCAATTTAAGAGGCATGCTTTCAAATTTATTGAAGATGGTACGTAAGTGATATTCTGTGATGTCTTCTGCCTCAGGATTTGGGCAATTCATGCAGTTTACTTGAGCCTTGAAAGTGGATTTATAGGCGAGAAAAGGAAAGTGCTGAGAATTTTTTTTCGTTTAACATCCTCCCTTTGACCACATAATAGTCCAAAAACTCACACAAGCAATTCCATATGGAGATGAGGAATGTCTAGCCAAAACAAGTTGTTCAGCTTATTAGCCTTGGGCTGAATAAATTACTCAGAATATCTGGCGTGGTTACCCCATTTAAAAGGAAGGGTGGGATGGCTGTGTTTGCCTTTTCTTTCTCTCCCTAGAGTTTTAGATGAGAAAACAAACGGTTAGTGGGGCGACGCTGCGGGCCAGAAGCCCCGTGCTTGCCTGTTTTCTCGGAACATTTGAAAAGCCTCACAAGTGCAACAACGCTGATTTCTTTGCACTTGACTGGCTACAGAGAAGGGCACATTGCACAATTTTCACTGCCGTCTAGTTTCACATTCAATCCTTCTTGGGCAAGACTATCAAGTTGCTTTGGTGTGAATCTTGGCAGAAAAAACCTCTTCTCTCCAAGAATCTGAAATACTGTGAAAGGCAAAATAAATTGGCTCCAACTGTAAGCTCTATTGTACAGGAGATGCAAGAGAGCAGAAGGAGAATTAGAATACATTTTATTTTTGAGATCTTCTAGAGATTAAATTTAAAATTTTTTGTAAGGGGTAGGGAGTATAAAATTGCATTCAAATCTAATTGTAATGCATCTGAGGATTTTTTTTTTTTCCCTCTCAATCAGGCCTGTAGGAAACTCAGTTGATCCCTTTGTCTCTAGTTCAAGTATTAATTGGAACATCATGCAATTATTTTCCCTGCCCATTTTGGCATCATTCAGATTCACAAAATAAAGGACGAGTCATTTAGTATTGCTTTTTCCACCAACTCTAACTCGTTGTGCCCATATGTTTAATCTTTTTGCCTTTCTGTTTTTTTCTCTCTCTCTTTCTCTCTTTCTCTCCCTCTCCTTCTCTCTCTCCCTCCCTCCTGTCTTTCTTTTTAAAAAGCACAAACGTTCACTCTCAGATAGATGTTAAGAGAGACTTTGAGATTTAAAGATGTATAATATAAAACCCCTTTATAAAAGTAGTTCATAAAAGTGAATTTTCAAAAATTTCTAGATGACCATAGATTTCCATATTTCCTGCTTTTTTCTTTTTTAAGCTATTGGCTGTCTTTTGAGAGAGACCATCTAGTAAATAATTCTGATTTCTGCCGCTTGTTAACTTGGCGAACCCAGCATGACACCCAAATGGAAGACTGGTGGTAGAGCATGATAAGGTAAACTACACATTCACTAGCCTGCAATGTAATTTTATGTCACATCAATCCAACCCAACAAAACCCAAGAGACTGAGAGAAACTTGTAGGCAGCAGTTAAGAACGATTGTGGCAACCACCCACAACAGGGCTCATTTTGTGTGGTTGCAAAGCATTTTCATGGTATACAATTTGCCAATAATTGCCTTGATATTTTGACAGGTCCTGACTTGCATATTTGTAAATATTTGTGGTTGCTAAGTTACCAGCTATACTTACTTGAGTTTGTGGACCATGTCATTTTGTGGCAAAAAGAGATGTTTAGACTTCACAGCAAGGGACTTCCTACCTTCTAATGGATGCCTTCTTAGGAGTTTCCAATAGAAATCTTTTATACCATGGTGTGAACTGAAAACTTCCAATGCTTTTAATGGATGAACATTTCTGGCTTATTATGTTTTCTGTTGTTGTTATTATTGTTATTGTTTGTAATATACAGACTGTTTCTGTGGAACAAGATCAGATCATCTCTTATTCTTTCTTTCATTCATTAATTAATTTAAATGTAATTCTTTAATTTTTGCAAAACCCTATATTAGGTTCTTTGGGCAGTTTGAAGTGACCAAACTTCTCCAAAGAGCTAAGAGGGACGATAAAATCCATACAAATAAATCAAATACACGTATAACCTAATTGTTCTCAGTCCCCTCTGGCCAATGAGGCCTGAAATCTCTCACCTGCTCCCATGGGGATTCTAGACCAGCATTCTTTCAAGCATTTCTAGGAAAGCCAAAAGAGTGCTCCCCATGTATTCCCAAACTGCGTTGGCAGCTTTAATTAACTATGAGGCATCTATGAAAACTTTCCTTTTGTGCTAGTTTTCCTTTCTTCTTTTCCTGAAGCTCCTGGAGAAGTCTTTACATTCTTTGATTCCTCATTCAAGAATGTTATCTGCTTCTTGTGGTGATTAAGAGATGAACACATCAGGAAAAGCCCTGGACGTGGGCTTGTGTGTGTGGGTGTGTATCTGGTGGGGGAAGTTGGTATTAAAGAAAGGCAAATAAGATGATTTCAGATAGTGACAAGAGGTTCAAATAAGGATAAATAAGGACAAATAAGGATAAATGGGGCTGGTGGAGGTGTTAGAAAAGGTAGTCAGAGCAGGCTTTTGAGAGACGAGAAGTTGCTGATAGTGTCAGTGTCTTAAGAGAATGCCAGTTGCCTGATCCAGGGTAGCATGGGTACCTGTTTCTATCGCTGCTAATCCTCATATTGCTAGAATAGTCATGGATTGTGGACACACTCCCAATTTTTGCCACACTTTGTTATCCAAACTCCAAATAGCCCATTCATTTCTAATCTCATGATGTCTTTGATCAACATAACTCCTTCAGCTCTGGGTCCCTTTGGTGTCCTCATATGTTCTTCTTATTCCCAGATGCTAATCAGGCTCTGTGGGGACAAACACCCATACAATTTAGGGACCCCTTCGAGAGAGAGAAAACACAAGCACACAAAATTAGATACAGGGAATTGGAAAGGGACAGGATTACTCTTCTTTCTGTCCAAACACGAGCCCCCAGGCAGAGTAACCCATGCACATAGACCACCCAAGGGAGTCCTCTGCCCTTTATTTTGACATTTGCCATAATATGCACCTTAACTTGATGCCCCGCAGTACACAAATAGAAAGATTTCTTCACCATATGGTAGACAAGGGTGAGGTGAGATAGGAGTTTAGAAGAGGGAAAGATTGCATTGTGGTGGACACTTAATGCCAAAGGTGCTATCTGAGCTATATCTTGAAGGGTGAGTAAGATTTGCATGTTCAGAAAAGATAGAATGACTTTATGGAGTGCTTCTCTGTGAATGGTCCTTCCATCTTCTACATTACCCTTCTAAGAACATTGCAGGATGAGATGCTTCACTGTACAGATGATTAACTTAAAAGCCCCAAATTACATAAATATTGCATTGCGTAAGTCACTTAACTTGTTTAAGCCATGTTTCCTACTCAGGCCCATCTGAGTTCAATGCTTTTTCCATTGTCCCAGGCTGCCTCTCATTTTGAGTAAAGGCCTAGGATTGCAACAACCTAGGAACAAGCGTGGGGAACAAACAACAGAGGGGTTGACTGAATCTCGGGAAGTAGTGATAGACAGAATTTGGAAAAATTGTCCAGGATCAGGTTGTTGAGGGTTTAAATGTCATTTAGTGAGTGCTGTTTTATTTTCTGTTAATAATATAAATAAACAATATCACAACTAAGAGTCAAGTTCCATCAGCAGAAGCTCTTGTATGTGTGAATAGAGTAATGGTAAATCACTGTGAAAACACAGTTTGCACTCACTTCCATCAGGGCTCCTCACATACTATGATTTTAGGAATGCCGAAAAAAATAGCCTTCACAATTTTACCAATTTTTGAAATACCACACCTCAAGTTTCACCTTTGCCTGGCTGTTTAACTCTTGCCTCTGAAAGAGGCAAACCATGAATGTATTAGCCATTGTTAGCTTCTTCTCTGGGGGCAGCTTTAAAAAAAAAAACGAGGAAACCCAAAGGTAGAGGGTGAGGGGAACTTAACATCATGGAAGAAAGAAAACTTCAGGACACCTGGGTGGCTCAGTGGGTTAAGCCACTGCCTTTGGCTCAGGTCATGATCTCAGGGTCCTGAGATCGAGCCCCACATTGGGCTCTCTGCGCAGCAGGGAGCCTGCTTCCCCCCCACCCCGCCCCGCCTGCCTCTCTGCCTACTTGTGATCTCTCTATTTGTCAAATAAATAAATAAAATCTTAAAAAAAAAAAAAAAAGAAAGCGTCACAACTTTTTGTTGTATTTTGCCCTCCAATCCTTTGGATCAACCCATTCTTGCTCTACTCAAAGAAGACAGTCCAGAGCCAAAGCCACAGAGATAAATAGCGCTGAGTTTAGAGTAAGGAGCTACTACTTTGTTTTGTTGAAACCATCTCCAAAGCTTCTTTTCATTTAGGGCAAATCCTAGCACGGGGAAACTGTGGAAAACAAAGAGGAGGGAGAAGTCTGGTAAGTGGAGGATGACAGCAGAAGCCCTCCCAGCAACAGATCCTGTGGTCTCATTGCTGGTGGGCTGTCAGCATCTTCCCAGCTGTTTCCTAGCTCTTGCTGGGCGTGTCTGGGAAGCTTCATACACTTTGATTCAAATTGCATTTTGTTATTCTCCTTCAGAGCTTTCTCATCTGGGATCCCATGGGGGAACTGGCAGAGGCATGTGGTTCTACTTTTAAGACTACAATAGATGTTGAAAAAAATGTGAAAAGAAATGCAAAGACCAGGTCTTGTGGCAGAGAACCTTTGGCCTACTTGGTAACTTTAAATGGTGCCAAGCTCCATCTGGCTGCTCAGCCTTGATTTTGTTGTCAACTAAGAGTAAACAGCATTCCACAGAGTTGTGCAATCTCTTTTGAAACAAGGAAAATTGATTGGACTTCATGGAGTCACTAAAATTACAAAGAGGGTGGAGGTTCACAAAAGTATGCATAATTATACTTTAGTTACTCTAGAACATGACCTTCAGAGATCAAGGGCCACATCTTTGAATGGACCACTGAACCTAGTATAGCATCTTGATTTAAGTTTGTGGGGTGAGTACATAAATGATCAGATTCAAACCCTGATCGAAATGAGTTTTGGCATGGAGTTCTGCAGTGGTCTTAACTGTGTTGATGCAGATGTAAGAGTCTATCACATTGTTCATAAGATAAAGGCATACAACATAAAAAAAATCTTAACTGGAGCTTAATTCGGGGTTTTGATTGTAAGTCAAAAAGAAATCCACCCACTCCATCACTTCATGATGATTATTGTCAGACACTTGCCGTTACAAATGGAGTAAATATGGTGAAATGATCTGTGAATTTCATTTTTGCTACTTTGCCATTCAAAATGCTTTAGTGGCTTTCCACTGTCTCCTGGAAAACACCAAACACATGGGTTACTCCATCTTGGAGTAACTGCTTTTCATCTGAAGGGCGATGTTCATTCAGACAAACATGGGTTCAAATCCTATCTTCTCTTACTTCCCAACTATGTATACCTTGGCAATTTACTTATCTTCCTAAGCCTGTTTCATTGTCTAAAAAGTATTGGGGTGGGGAAGATCCATTCTTTATCAGGGATTTGATTTTGAAAGATTTCATATGACAAAGCCTAGAAGAAAAGGACCCAACTCAAATAATAAATTCAAAACTTATATCATAATCAGTATCAGCTCTGTTCATTTGACATTAACTACTGATTGTTTGAAAATTAGTTATTCTTCCATAATAATAGGAAATAAAAATGTCTACTATTTACTGAGGTATGTAGTAATGATCGCCACAAGTACTGGCTTTGCTGTTTACTAATCATATAACTGTATCTTTTTTTTAAATTTTTTTTAATTTTTTTAAAAGATTTTATTTATTTATTAGACAGAGATCACAAGTAGGCAGAGAGGCAGGCAGAGAGAGAGGAAGGGAAGCAGACCCCCTGCTGAGCAGAGAGCCCGATGCAGGACTCGATCCCACGACCCTGAGATCATGACCTGAGCCGAAGGCAGCGGCTTAACCCACTGAGCCACCCAGGCGCCCCATATAACTATATCTTTATTATTCCATGCATCTGTTCCTTTATTGACAAAATTAAGGTAAAAATATACCAGTTGTTTAAGTTCATGTAAGCTATCGGTTGCATGGGAAATATTTGATAAATGTTAGCTACTATTAACATATTTACTATACATCAAGCACTGTTTACCTTACCTCATTTAATTTCACAATGACCAATGAAATAGGCATTACTATTCCCACTTAAAGATTAAAACAAAGCAAAACTGTAATTTATGAAAGTTAAATAACTTGTTTAATGACACTATATTAAATGGTGGAACCAGGATTCAATCTCAAATGTATGATTTCAGTGCCCTAGAAGTTGTGCCTCCAGACTCCTGATTTTATTGGTCTGGAGTAGGGCCAAAGCATTGATACATATTAAAAATTCTCCTACTGATTCTATATATAGAGAGATGTTGTTGAGAAACACCAAACTTTTTGGCCCCTGCCTCCCCACCTTCCAAATGAATTAGAACCTCTAGGAGTAGAATCTGGAAAACTATATTTTTAACAACCACCCCGGGGTATTCTAATGATCAGACAGTTTTGGCTACCATTTCCCTATGCATGTTTTTCTCCCCTACCAGGTGATCAGTTGCTTAAGATCATGTATATTTGTCTTTCTTTGTCTCCATAGTGCTTATTTCAGTGTTGAATGTTTGAGAATATGGTAAGAAGGAGGTATCCAAGAAAAGCTTAGAGTTTGGCTTTAGAAATGGCTGAGAGGGTGACATAGATGTGGTGAACAGGTAACAATACTGAACCATTTCAAGGGAACTATATTCCTGGGCAGACTATTGTCCTTTTTACCATGTCCCCACATGGTATTTGCTTGATGTGTTTGGGTAGTGGGGCTCGGTGGTGGGAGGGAAATAGGCTCTCTGGTATCTCTTACAAAGACACTAAGCCCATCATGAGGGTTCTACTCTCCTGACCTCATCTAAAACTAATCACCTCCTAATTACATTTAAATACCATCACATTGGGAGTTAGGACTTTAATGTATATGAATTTTGAGGGGACACAATTCAGTCCATAGCAGAAATACTGTATTTTACTAGCATTTATTTTTTAAAACTTGTCAAAGCATACACTTAAATCTATGCATTTAACCATATATAAATTAACTTTGATATAACAAAATTATACCATCAAAACGTTCCCTTAAATCTAAGCATTCAACCATATATAAATTAACTTTGATATAACAAAATTATATGCATATTCAATATATATATACCTGCATAATTATGTATATATACATTCAAAATTACATACATGTTCAACTTTGTATTTATGTGTACTTTTATATATCTATATATGTATGTATATATATTATATATATATGTGTATGATATAGTCAAGGAATTAACAAAATGAAAATTTAGAACTAAGGAACTCACTCATCTTTAGGTTGAAAGAATCTGTCAAATGTAAAACAATGAATTAAATTGACTCACACATCTATACACATTTTGCCCACACCTCAAAATTTCAAGGACAAAGATAAAATTTCAAAAGTTCCCAAAGAGCTTTCATATCTCAAAGGAATGAAAATCAGATTAACATCAGGCACCACACTGGCAATGCTCGATGATGCTCAACCTAGAATTCTATACTTAGATGAACTAACATTCAAGTGTGTATGAAAAATGAATACACTTTTAGATGTCCAAGAACTTAGAAATTTTACCCCCCACAAACTCATTTTAAAAGAATTACTCAGGATGGTCTGCCACCCAAAAGGCAAACACTTTAATAAAAACAGGGCATCTACACACACACATACACACACACACACACACACACACACAGCCAATATATAAATGAACCTACATTTACTAGAAAATGTAAGGAAAATAGAAAAGTAAAACCTAGAATTAATGTGAAATACTTGTTAAGGCAGGTGGTATAATTGCGTATCTGGAAAATGAAATAAAGTCCATAACAGAGTTCAGTATAAGACTAATAACAATATCAATATCAAAACAAACAAACAACTCCAGTAACTTTCTTATATACCAGCAATAATCACCTAGAAAACAAAATGAAGAAACATCCTTTTTATAACATTAAATAAATAGAAATAAATTTAAGGTATGTTTAGTGTTTATACAAAGAGAACTAACTCAACTGAGGAACATGAACAAAAACATGAATAGAGAGATACCATTTTCTTACATAAGAGGAATCAACATTATCAACATGCAACTGCTGTCTATATTCACCAACAATTTCAACTATATTTCTCCTCCCCCCCCCAAAATGCCAATGACACAATGTCTTAGAAACTTTATTAAATCATCCTGATGTTCATATAGGGGAAAAAAAGTATAGACTGTATTATAAAATTCTTCAGAAGAATGAGTAATGGAAGAACTTAGCCTATCAAATATTAAGATGTGTTTAAAAATTAGAGTCATTGAAAAAATGTGTTGTTGCTAGAGAGATAAACATAACTATCAAGGGAACAAGACTTGTGGTATTTTAGATTATTTGGTGTTATAGGATGAACTGTGTCTCCCCCCACAAAAAAATTCATATATTGAAATATTCACCCCCCCAGTACCTCAAAATGTGAACTTATTTGGAAATAGGGTCATTGTAGATATAGTTAGTTGAGTTACGATGAGCTCATACTGGAGTACAATAAGCCCCTAATATGAATGTTATCCACATAAGAAAGAGGAATTTGGACACAGACACACACAGAAAGAAAACGATGAAGGCAGAGAGGGATGTGCTGCTTCTACAAGCCAAGGAATGTCAGAAAATCAACAGAAAGTAAGGGAGAGGCATGGAACAGACTTCCTCACAGCCCTCAGACTTCCTCACAGCCCTCAGAAGGAACCAACCTAGTTCCTTGATCTCAGACTTCAAGCTTCCAGAACCATGAGACAACACATTTCTGTTGTTTTGGCCAGCCACTTTGTGATCCTTTGTTATGGCAGCCTTACAAAACTAACAGAGTTGAAAAAGAATGGACTATCAATAAATGATGCAATAACTAACTAGTCATTTGGAGAAATAAATTGGATATTGCCTTGTTCCTCACACTGAATTCAATTACAGCTGTGATCAGTTTTTAATGTTTAAAAAGTATTGGAAGAAAATATTGATAAATGTACTTTATAATCTTAGAGGGAAGAATATTTTAGCCTTATACCAAATTCCAATAACTGTAAAAGACTAGTAGCTATCAAAATAGTAAAATTTTAAAATACTGATAATAGAAAGCATTGGCTAAAGTTTTAGCAAATTGTACTTCAATACACAGGAGATATTTTTCATCTAACAGAATATAAATTCCATATATAATATATAAGTAATTTAAATACATATATAAATATGATATATTATGTAATTACATATATCCTTTAGTTCAGTAAACACACACACATATGTATATATTCTTTAGCTCAGTAAAGCTATAAAGAATTTATTACAAAAACAATTGACTAAAGATCTAAGTGTATATATATATATATATATATATATATATATATATATATATACGGTATATATATATATATACATATGCAGCATTATTTATGAGAGGATAATTATAAATAAAGGCTCATCAGTTGAGATTGGTTAAATACATTATTTTCCATTTGCAAAATGGAAATGTCTTCATCCATTAAACATGTGATACCTTTTTGTTTAACATTATAGAAAGATCTCCATGACAAACTGTGAAATGAAAAAAGCAGGTTAAAAAGGGCATGTGAAGTATGATCTCACACGTGTACTACCCTAAACATACATGCACGTAGAAAAGTCTAGTCATCTGAAATCTAGAAAAATACTGAACAAAATTATAATATAGAACAGAATTATAGTAGCAATGGAATGTAGGGTGACTTGTAATTTTTGTACTTTTCTATATTTTTTGAAATTCCAACATGAGTGTTCATTAGTAATAATTTAAAGTTATATTCATTAGGAACTTGATTAGGAAAATAATTAAAATGTATCTTAAATAAGCAAAGATGCACACATCTTTGCATGCAAGGATGTTTGCTTATACTTTTGACAATTAGAAAACACCAGAATATGTAATAGAATTTGTTACAGAAATTATAGCTATCTCCAAGTGACAAAAAGAGTGTATATTGTATGATTACAATTTTTGGGAGACATATATATGTACAAATACTGAGAAAAATAGAAAGATATATAATAATATCTTGTGTTTTTTCTTCTGAAGGATAGAACAGTGTTACTGATATTTCTTTGAATTCTTTATAGTTGTTTGGACAGCCTTTTGTTGTCCCGAGGGCTATGTGTGTGTATTCAAACAAACACAGAATCTGTATATATTAACAAAAAAAACCAAGTCTGACATAAGTTCCTTTTTCCCCTCCCTTCCCAGATCTGTATTCCTTTTGCCACATGTTGCTCATGTAGAGACAGTCCTTTCTGGGGCTCCTCTAGTGAGAGCTCCGTAAGAGTGCCCTAGACTCCACAGAAATCAAAGTCGTGCACCATCCAGGAGACAGATAGCCATTTCCAAGAAAAGAAGCTCTATTTTCACCCTTCCTTACCCCTCCCTTTCTCTTTATTTTGGTACTTTTGGAGATTAGAGATTTTAATTGTATGACTTGTGAAATGCTGTTTTTCTTCCAACAGCTGTGTTTATGGTATATAATCTATTACCTGCCTATATGCCAACATTTAAAAGCATTCTGATGGATAATACTCAGCAAGGGATTAATCTTTTCCAGTGTCACCGTCTTGACCTGCAAATGTACATTAGTGGGGGGTATAATGCCTGCTCTGACATTTGTTTGCAATGTATCCAAATACATTCTGGAATGCAAGCACATTCAGGTTTCCTGGCATTGAGACAGACAAGCAAGTCAGCACTAAGACATATAGTTCCCATATGTCAGGGTTAAGGGAACTAGGACTTGCAGAGCCTTTCCACCCAGCTTTGCACTGCGTACTTTCACGTCGTCCCTCCCTCAACGTTTCCTCTGCTACACATCAACTGTACAACCCTAAATACAGCGAGGTCATAGGGTATAAGTAAGACGTCCTAGGACACGTTTGGGTCTCCTCTTGTGTGTTCTCTGCACATCATCTGGTCAGGATCAACCTAAAATATAGGTCAGCAGAGGATTGTCTTTGGGGACCTGCCCCACTTTGCACCCTGCAGCTTCTCTGAAATTTCAGTTTCCCGTCCTGGCTTTGCCATCTACTGTCTGTGTGAACTTGGATTGATTATTTAATATTTAAACGCTCTGTCATGGTTATCCTATTACCTATATCACAGGGATGGGGGAAAATAAAACAACTGTGTAGTATAGACCTGACACATAAGAATTATTCCACACAGAGACAAAAGAACACCTCCTGTTTTGAGACTGATTGTTTAGAGACATCTAGGAGTATTTTATTGGGTGTTTATGATTTCTCTGTTAAGATAAAACTATTCTAGAGAGGAGCAGTCCTGTAAGCTGGGAATAGCAGATGATTCAGGTTAATCAACAGTTCCTTGAAACTAATAAGGAAGGATCACAAAGTTAAGTGTAGAGGAGGACCAAGAAGCACTCGTTTTCACTAGGCAGGCGATCATCAGTTATCATTTAGCTTGGCTAATGTTTTCAGCAAAGTTTCTACTAATGATAAGCAATAAATTTCTCTGTAAAAACAGTTTATATACTATTTTATTTACAGGCCTTTAGTCTTGTGGCTCATAAGCAATTTTCATCTCTTTTTATTAAACAATTTGAAAGGAGAATAGGGCATAAACAATACCAAACATTTAGGTCAAACTGTAATCGTTTTTCCTATACTTAGTTTTGGAGTTTGAACTTAACCTTCCTAGTTAGGAAACAGAAAAGGGGAATGGAACAAGTATAAACATTGAGGTCATCCAGATCTTGGATCTGATCTTGCTTTATCACCTTATTAGGTGACTCTTTTGGGGTAAATCTTCCTGATCTGTTGCCTTGTCTGTTCAATAGGGATAGTTTTATCTGTTTCAGAGGATTGTAATAAATACTAGATGAGATAAGATTCATGTATCACAGAGTTTGATATGTTGGCAGGCAAAAATGATAGTCATTATTATCTAATTTTTTTGCTAGCTGTGGTCACATCATTCATACACTCCTCAGATATGTTTTGAGAGGGAGAAGGAACCCCAGCATGGGCCAGTCAGAGTGTGAGATCCACTCTAAAGGAGTGGTGTGAAGTAGTCATCTGTTCATTGAGGGACTAAAAAAAGATTGCCATTGTGAATAATTACAAAGGCTAAATATTATTTTTCTGCTTAGAGAGAATTTCAAATTTTGATTTATTTTTGAGAGGGACTAATATTTCAACACTGATCATTGAACACGAATACCACAGAACAGTAGGAACGCACCTTCAGTAAAACAAAGCTTGATTTAATGGCCCATTGCAATGAGGGAGAATGCACCACAGATGTCTAAGAGCAATGGATTAGGACGGATTCCCGGGACTGGAGGTGATTTGGGAGCAGGTTCAAGAAAGCAGGGTTTTGGATTGGATTGGATGCTGTTAAGAAGTGGTAATAGTTCTATATTTGGGTATTTTATTTTACAATTATCATGATTTTTAAGATTTTATTTATTTATTTGACAGAGAGAGAGAGAGAGAGAGAGAGCACAAGTAGGGGGAGCAACAGAGAAGAAGCAGAGGGAGAGGGAGAAGCAGATTCCCTGCTGAGAAAGAAGCCCCATGAGGGGCTCGATCCCAGGACCCTTTGATCATGACTGAAGACAGATGCTTAACCGACTGAGCCACCCAGGTATCCCTATGACTGGGTATTTTAATACCTGTATGGATGATAAAAGGCCTAATGCAAGTCTAAAGGGCAATCAATTGTATCAGCCTATAGAATAGGGAGATTCTCGGTTGTTTTTGTGGTTGAGGCTTGTGTGAGAAGTTTTCTTTCTGTCTCCATCTATTGCGGTCACAGAGTGGCCTTGTCTGAAGTCGGTGTTCTGTGAAATTGTTTATGTTCAACCGGAGAAGGCCACAGCCTGGCTCTGAGAGCCAGTCCAGCTCCTGGTGCCACTGAGACCTAACTGATGTACAGACCAGTTCCCAGCCGCCCGGCGCTGCCTTCCTCTCTCAGATTCTCATTCTCTTACAGATCAAGCAGGCATTCCTAAGCAGTTATTTCAAGTTTAACTGCCGACAAAATTGTACCAGCATCAGGATTTCCCCAACTTCATTCAGTATTGTATAATTAACTTAATATACTTAATTAACTTAATATTTTTCACCATTTCCATTCTAAATTAAATGAATATATTTTATAAAAAACTTTAAATCATTACTGTAAATGGACATTAATATTACTCAAAATAGGAGGTGGAAATAAGATGAAAGTAAATAAAATCATAAAATAAACAATATAATGAATTCTACATGAATGACTTTGTCTGTTGAAGGTTCAGAGGTTGAAGCCTGATCTCTCCTTATTTTACAGGAAGGCTTGAACTTACAGAGAGGTTTTAAAACTATAACCAAACTGAGAATTTATACTTGATATAATTTGGCAGCTTGAAAAATACACAAAAATGAAATAAATTTATTACTGTAACAGCTACAATTTAATACCAAGTCTACATGCTATCAAAAACAATCACACTTGCTACCTACTTTTTCATAATTGGATATTTCTTACATTTTGAGAAACACTAATGTGTACATTCTGGTCATCTGACTGGCTTCTTTAGTCTAAAATATACAACCATAAAAAAATTTGTCTTTGGTGATTCATAATAGTTGCCTTATCTAAAACAGAGTGACCTGAAATCAAACAGAATTGCTCCAATTCATTTTATTAACTGTTTAGCACAAGTTATTTTGCCCATTGAGAGAAGGACCTTGTATGCATGGAGATTTATGTAAAACTTGGTTTCTCATATATATATATATATATACACACACACACACACACATACATACACATACCACCTTATAAGTTCTCTTTGCTTACAATTGTCCATGCAGCAATGTCTAGAGGAGCAAAATCAAATAGTGCAAAAGAAAGGAAACTATGCCAAGACACAGGGTATTCGGGTCCCCCTCCTTCAATAACTATCGCTGGGACACTTGCTTTCATTTTTCTCATCACTCAAGCAAATAGAAAAAGCCGAACTCCTGTCATTGTTGCAAGGATGAAATAAAGTGATGAACTGAATAATAATATTAGTTACAAATAAAAATCAAGCGCCAGCCACTCTAGGCAGCCTGTGTTGCACTCACAGGTCTATAGCCTTAGAACTATTTTTCAATGAAAGATTCCACGTAGCACTTTGGACCACACAATGGTTAACCGGAGCATGTAACTTTTCATGATCATCTAAACTCTAGCTGTGGATTGTGGATCGAATGCTAAGTTGTTTTCCTATCTTTTGAACTTCGAAGGCCTTTTTCCAGATGGTGTCATGCGGCACACTGCTTGTGTTGTAGTTCCTGATGATTTTGAAAGCTCATTCCATCCGAGATGCTCACCACCCCACAAGGGACCCAGAATAGCCAGCCTTCCCATATGTTTCTCCATCCCTGCACTCTAAGTTCTTTTGCTGCCTCGCCTGCATAACAAATATAAATATGGTTCTGGACCTGGATTTCTCCCAGATGAGCAGACTTCAAAGCAAATGTGAGGTCTCCACCAGAAGACTTTTCCTTTGTCCATCTGTGTGCCCATTGCCAGCTACGTGTCTGGTTTTCTTAGCATTAGAATGACGAAAAGGGGTGGCAAAAAATAGGGAGAAAGTGGAGAGCCCGAAGAGGTTTGAGCTTGTTTGGATAGAGCTGGAAGTGAGTGGAGGAAGCAAGACAAAATTAAATTTTCCATCTGGAACAACAAATTAGGTTGAGAGTGACAAATTTAGTGCAAGTTGCAGGTTAGCAGCGACATGGCGTCAACACATATGCTGTAACTTTGCATGTCATTATTTAACATGCTAATATATCACTATTATATGCTCATTACTGGCAGCAGCATCACACCGAACAAGAGATCATTATTTACTTGAGGGCCATGTCAGTGACTGATGAGGATTGTATAATGCAGCAGCTACCCTAGGTTTTTCATGTTGGAAATGAAACAAGACTTACTATTTTATGCTTGTGTATAAGTTAAACTTGAGATATGATGGAGTGAGGTAGAATGGTCTTCCAGTTCTTTTGTGAGGGCTTTAATATCATTCCAGTCTGAGTACTAAAATTCATCTACATCACCCTTCCAGTTATGATTTTTCATTTTGTTTCCCCCTCTTCATTTTTCTTTTATTTTTAAATCCCTTTCCCACTTTTTGCCTTCTCTCTCATGTTCTTTTTTCTTTTTCCTTTATAGTCTCTTGCTCTTGGACTAAGGAGTATTCCCCTATAAGGGCTATATTTCTTTCCATTTTTAAACAACCTACAAGTATTCATTGACTATCTGTTAGGAGATCAGTGCTCCCCAGTTATGGGCTTTATTCATGGCCGTTGAACCTAAACTGTCTTCCTTCAGAGATTGTGCATAATGAAATCATGGGATGGATGGCTTGCTTTAATGTAATGGTGACTCTTGGTAGGAGGTATGACAAAGGGCAAAAAGTGAGAGCCAATAGAAGGAAAAGTTCACCAGACTGTGACCTTGTAAGTAGGGCTCATTAGCTTTCTTGTGTGCCATTTTGTAGCAAGGTGCCTGCATGTAGAAAGTGCTTAATAAATAATGCTTACAAAAAGAAAGCTATTTGCATTTTATGGAAGATGTTCACCCCCATTTTCTAGAATAAACAGATACATGAATGGGTTGAATAAATGACTGAAGTTTCTTCACATTTATTTTTTTACCCTTATTTAAGCCTTAACATCTTTTCCATTAAATTAGGTGAATTTGAGAAGAGTTAAAATTTGGTACTAACTACGTCAAAGCAGTCTTTCTCTTATCACTAGCCCTTATCTGATGGGGATATGAAGCAATCCATCACATTGCTTTGGGGAGTGAGTGCTGAAAGATTATCTTTGAGTATTAACAGTTTAGTTATTACCACAGACTTATAGAATCTATTATCCTCTTCTGCATCTTCTTGATCATATTTGGCTATGAGAAAAAAAAAGACTTGTCGAGAAAAATGTATTTTCTAGGACAGTATTTCTTTTTACAATTTGCATATTATCTTCCGTTAGAAGCACACAAGTTGCAGATTTGCTATAGGACTAAGGTCCGGTAGAGTTGGATGGAGGGTAGCCAGGACCATTTGGGACTATAACCTCAAAATCAGAGTCCTACAAGTTTCTCTTCAACCTGATATCTATAGATTCCTGTTAGGTCACTTAATGTTGGAAACTGAAGCTCAAGTAGAAAAATTCAATATGGCACGTAAAGTTGACATGCATTTGGAATGTTAACTTATTTATGTTTTTCCTTTTGTTGGTTGTTTTACTTTAACATGTTTTCAATTTAATACTCGTATGTAACCATTTATATATAGTATATTTTCTTGGCCTCATTACTGTGATCACCCTTACAGAAACATTTTTCAGTAGTTATTAATCTAAATGTTTATTGATATTACTGCTATCAAATCTTAATGGAAATACTTTATAATTTTATTTGAAAAAGCAATATGTGTCAAAAAGCAGATGATTAATGGCTTATAAACAAGTTAAAGAAATATATTGTTCATTTTGAAAAATGCAAATCCTATATGGCTCTCAATGGATTTACTGACAATACTTCCTGCTAAGATTTTACTACTGGAATAAAAACCTTTTTTTATTGTATTTAAGAATCTAGTCAACACTTAGGCTATATTTGAAAAAAAACAAACAAAACAAAACCACTTGCTTATTCAAATATTAAATTAAAATATTATACCTTTTCATCAGATGATAAGGAGGCAATATGTATTTTTCTTTAACTGACCCTGCCGAACACTATTAGGGCATGTTAATTCATTTCACAATATATGGACACACTGAGGATAGAGCTGATGGTAAAATCTGCCTATAGAAAGCTTGCCCTGCTAGTGAGGTACATCAGAGGTAAATATCTGTTCCCTACTTCTGCCATGGAGTCCTTGCCAACAGACCATATCAGATAGATCATCTACACTGCTCATTACTTATTTTATTCTTTTGAGGGATGATCGGGAGAATAGAGCTAAAGTAGTCATTAGATAAATTTGGGCTCATTTGTGATTTGTTTTCACATAACAACTTTAGTGAATCCAACCTTTCACCCCTATTTCCCCCAACCCTTTGGATTTGGCAATAAAACACATTTTGGCAGTAGTACTTCTTAGTCCTTTATTTCTCAACCTAACTGAAATTTAAAGAGAACACAGTACGTGTATTTTGACTTTACTTATACTTAATCCATCCATATGGTATTTTGTTAACATAAGTCAATGTCTAGAAATTCACTGGACTCTTCATTTTTAAATAAAGAAGAAACATTCCTTGGTCACAAATAAATTAAGTTGTCCTTAGAAAGTTAACTTTTACTCCAACTTAACTAACAATCATAGCAGATTCTAAATATGAAAGGTCTTGATTATACTTTTTCAATTGCAATAGATAGTAAAACAAGATTGTCTATCAAATGTGAAGCTCTAGGCTTCAGTTACTTTAAGTAGTATGTTTAATACCCTTCTGTATATGTGTGTGTATATATAATATATATTATACGTGTGTATATATATATATATATATATATAATATTACATATATTATATAATATAGGTTAACACTGATCATCCAAAAGCTATGTGTATCTTTGATGTAGACCAACTCTAACATGGAATTTTTGAATAGTTTCTTTAATACATTGAATTTAAATAGAGGAAATTTTCTTTAAAACTCACTAAGAGTGTATATCTGTCAGTATCTAATTAAAAAAAATAGAAATCACACTAACTTCTTCACTGGGGAGATTTACAATGGGCCTCAGTTACTCAGATTTTGGAAAGTAACAAAAGGAAAAAGGGACCACGAATGGAGCACAGAGGTAATGAGTGTAGGAAGAAGCTACTGATCCTAGTGCTGGGGGTAGTGGTCAGGGAGCAGATGGGGTTTTCAGAACCTTGAGGAAGTTGAGGAGCAGGGATGCTGTGGAGGAAGGGTCTTTATGTGGAGGAGTTTCTGCTCTCAACAGGGAGCACTGCCCACCTTGGCGACACGTAGGAGAAGCCTATAGATCTAGGGCGAAGTCACTGGGGGAGGGGAGTGCCCAGTACCTGTGTGGAGCTGGCAGATCTGAGGACGTGTTGTGCAGCTGCCTGGATCTCAAGCGGTCACCAGAATGAAGGGCCATTGCTCAGGGGACTCAGGGAGCTCCAACAGGAAAAGTAGAAAGATAAAGTCTCGTCCCCCATCCCCCTGTCTTCAAACACTCCTTCTGTGCCCGTTATTAACAAAACCTAACCAGTGAGATTTACAGAGTCTCAGTTTATAGGGTCCCAGAAGCGGTATCACAGAGCAGAGAGAGTTGCAGCTGACAACGACAAAATAACTGAAATGGGACAAGCATCTAAGAAACCTTAGCCTAGATCTGTTTTGTAAGGCAAAGAACTACTCTTCTTGAAAGCCTTGTGTGAGTTTCCTATTTTATTTTATTTTACTTGTTTTTCTTAAGATTCTATGTATTTATTTGTTTGAGAGACAGCGAAAGAGAGAGCGTGCAGGCAGGGGGAGCGGCAGAGGGAGAAGCAGGCTCTCCATAGTCAAGCAGGCTATGACCATTCATATGTGTAGGAAGAGCAGGGAGCCCGATGCGGGGCTCCATATCAGGACCCTGGGATCATGACCTGAGCCCAAGGTAGATGCTCAACTGACTGAGCCACCCAAGAGCCCCATAAGTTTCCTTAAAAAAAAAAAAAAAAATGTTTTCTTAGATTCACACACAATTTTGTGTCTTAAGGACATTCACTGAACACCAAATCCGTGTTTCTGCTTTTTGTACCCTTGCTACATTCTGGAACAGACTTCACTTCCAAGACATACATTCTTACGGACTCATCACTCTTAGTTTGACCATGGAAACGAAAGCACAGCATTGCCCCAAACTCATTCTGGATATGATCCAAATGTATTTTCAGCACTGATGAAGCATGGGTTCAGAAAGGCAAAGTATGGGTTTCCCAACAAAACCTGGTCCTCTAGGATTTTCAGAACTTACAAAGCCCAATCTCTTGCTAAGGCCATGGCATCCAGCCAAGGAACAAGCAGGACTCATACCTGGATGCCCCATGGAGTTTGTAGGGAGGCGATCTCATCTTTCATCTGTCTCCTTCCTTGGGCTCCAGGTAATTTGAGAATTGCTTCATTTGTTATTAAAGGAATTTCTTACTACTTTTCCCCATGTATGTTTTCCTGATATTTTGTACATATCTAATCCATTTTACTTAGTTAGTTGTCCAAAATACATTTGCCTTTTTGAAAGTCTCCTCGAGATCATCAAGGAAAAGTACCAAGTTCTGATTTTGTAAATTTCTGTTCTTTCGATAGTGCAGATGTGCGGATTCAAGAGCAAAATGGTAAACTAAAAATGGAACTACCCTGAGACAATGTCAAATGCTGTTAAGTAAATGGTAGAGACAGTTGGTGGGGACTGAAGGAAAGGTGATTAAAAATCATAAAGGGTGGGGCGGATGGGTAAAATGGATGAAGGGCAGTGGGAGATCGAGGCTTCCAGTTATGAAATGAATAAAACCACAGGGATGAAAGGTACAGCATCGGGAATACAGTCAGTGGTACTGTAATAGCGCTGTATGGTGACAGAGGGTGGCTGCATGTGTGGGGAGCGTAGCCTAATGGAGATTGGTTGTCTCTGTTAAGTTTATGTAAATTTATGTAAAATTTAATACCTAAAATTAAGGTAATGTCAACTATACTTCAATAAAAAAAATAATACTCTTAAACACAGATCCCAATTCTGCCACTTATTGGCCATAAGCCCTTGATAAAAATTCTCAACCTAACTGAGCCTGTTTCCCCATTAGGAATACCGTTAATATCTACTGTATTAAAGCACTGTAAAGACTGAAAGAGACTGCCTATGAAAAAAAACTTATTCAAGTACCTGGCATATAATAAATTCTTGAAAAATACTAAAGTGTGACAAATCCTAAACTCAAAACATTGTTCTTTGATTAAATGTGATGAAACCATTCTTATTCCCTCTTTGTCGTCTATGTAAAATGTCTAAGAACTGAAATTCAGTATTCTTTCTGCTATAAGCTCCCCAAAAGTTGCTCTTGTTCTTCGCAATTTTGACTTTTTATTTAAAGTGCTTTTTGAATTATTTTAAAGGCATTTTGGAGAATATTAGAATCTCTAGGTTTTTGTTTGTTTGTTTCTTTGTTTTTTTCTTTCCTCTATAAGAGAAATCTAGGATAGGTTGATGCTGGAGAGAAGGAAATCTGAAGGTCTGTGGGCTAAGACTTAACAAAGGCCATTGGCATTACACAATATCCTATGCATCTTTGGTCTCAGAGCAATGAGCTGATGCGTAAGAGCAAAGACCACATACTTTAGGGAACTTAGTCTAAACTACCTCTTCCCTTATTTGTTCATGAGCTGGTGGACAAGCTATTCCAAGCACTACAGAAACAATTGAAAATGAACCATGGCCATTCATATTATTTTGCTTCTTTTCTCTTTTGTGTTCCTTTGGAAACGTGAAGGGCACTTTTTTGTGTGTGTAGGAAGATTTGAAAGTTGAAATATTTAAAAGTGAACTAATTCAGAATTCTGTCATGCTCTTTGTTCTAGTTCTCCTTGCTCTGGGTCTAACCAAACAATTAGAGGCTCGTGGAGGAGAACCTGGTCCTTCTCCCTGGGTCTGTTGAACTACAGATACCCCCTTCCTGTAACCCCAGCATTTTTTTAAGGCAACTACACTCACAAGTCTCCTACCATGACTCAGCGTCATCACCCACGTGCTTTTTCCTGTGTGTAGACCTCCACGTCACTTGGGTTGGAGCCAGTTCTTCACGTCTGCCTCCTGCCCGAACCATAAGCAACCTGAAGACAGCTTCAGGTACACCTTAGTGAATTTACTACTTCAGCACCTGGCTGTGCCTACCACATGGAGGGTGCTCAGTAAAGGATATGTTAACAAGCAGAAGGGCACAGTCGATATGGCTGAGTGTGGAGTAAAGTCCAAGAAGGAACTGGAAAATGGGAAAGTAAGAAACATTGGAGTTGAAAAGAATATTGCATGGCTGGAAAAAAAAAAAAGATCCATAAGGCTAAGTTGGCTTTTGTTTTTTCTTAAAGATATTATTTATTTATTTTAGACACAGAGAAAGAGAGTGAGAGAGAGGAGGCGCATGGGTGGGTCAGTTGGTTAAGCGTCTGCCTTCAGCTCAAGTCATGGTCCCGGGGTCCTGAGATTGAGCCCCACATAGACTCTCTGCTCAGCTGGGAGCCTGCTTCTCTCTCTGCCCCTCTCCCCCACTCATGCCCTCCTAAGTTGGGTTTAAATAGAAATAGGCATTAGAATGTTAGTGACAGTAGGTTAATAGAATCTCAGTTTTTACTTAGACACCTTTTTTTTTCTGATCCTAACCATATTCAGTGCTGAAATATAGGTTAAGGTGATTACACAATTGTTCTAATAGGTCATGAAAGAAATGGGATGTTACTGAGAGCAATTAAGTCATCTTCAAGTTCAACCACATTTGCCGATTAAAATCTCTTAAGAGGGGGGCACCTGGGTTGGCTCAGTGGGTTAAAGCCTCTGCCTTCGGCTCAGGTCATGATCCCAGAGTCCTGGGATCGAGCCCCGCATCCGGCTCTCTGCTCAGCAGGGAGCTTGCTTCCCTTCCTCTCTCTGCCTGCCTCTCTGCCTACTTGTGATCTCTGTCTGTCAAATAAATAAATTAAAAAATCTTTAAAAAAATTAAAGAAAAATAAAATCTCTTAAGAGATAATAACGGAGTAAATACAAACATAAAGAGATTTTTAAAAATAAACATTTATACCCTATGCAACCTATGAAGTATGTACAGGCTCTGAACAATAAATGTGGCAACTGTAGGAAAAGAATTATCAAGTTTCATGTATAAAAAAACAGTTTGGAAAACGTTTGTAATATATTTTTTGTAATATTTCTAGTTTCTTGGCCAGACATACAAGATCCTTTATGATGTGCCCCCCCACTCCCATTCCTACCCATCTCTACAACCTCATTTCTTTCTACTCTCTTCCAGACTGCACCGAAGGTGTCACCAATCCTTTGTACTCTTTTACACACCTGTCCCACTCCACCTGCCATCCTTCCGCCTCTGCTCGAGTGTCAGCCCATCTGTGACGTTGTCCCTGCTTCTACCAGTGTGAGTAATTCCAGTGTCTGTGCTCTAGTGGTTGACCGTGTTCTTTAATTTACCCCTCTATCTCTGCCATACAAGAGTGCGTCCTGGAAATTAGAGGCCACGTTAGAGTCGCGTGACTATTTTTACCACCTAGGACCATGGCTCTTATAGAATATGTTTCCTTTTTAAGATTTTATTTATTTATTTGACAGAGAGAGAGACAGCAAGAGAGGGAACACAAGGAGGGGGAGTGGGAGAGGGAGAAGCAGGCTTCCTGCTGAGCAGGGAGCCCCATGCGGGGTTTGATCCCAGGACCCTGGGGCCATGACCTGAGCCTAAGGCAAACGCTTAATGACTGAGCCACCCAGGTGCCCCTAGAATATGTTTTCAGTGGATGAATTAATGCTAAGTGGGATCTCAGGAACTTCTGGAATAAAACATGAATTGAGGAAATGTGATTTCTAAAGATTTGGGTGTGAATGTGTTACATCCACTGCGGAAAGTAGTAACCCAGGAAAAAGAAGCAAGCAGCAGCAAATAGGCCCAGCCAAAAGCCAGAGCCTCTGAATCAGGGGGCAGACCTGGGCTGCGCTATGACCTTTGCCACAGTGTAAATCTCACGCGGTGATAAGCCCAAGAAGATGTACAACAGAGCTTTCACAAATCAACATTTTCTAGGTATATGAAAGATCCATTTGGAGTTCAGGCCCACCAGTTCAATACCTTTTCCCTCAATAACCATAGCAAGCAAAGGTATTTAACTTCATGAATTATAAAATGACAGGAAACATTTCTGTATTGGTTGTGGATTCAATCCCACAACAGGTTCAAAAGTTCAGAAGCAGCTAATGCCCAAATTTATCATAGTAAAGGTTACTACATGAGCAGCATTTTTAAATAATATATACTTTAAATTATTGAAGGTGAGCATCAACAGGTAAGAACAGGGTATTTCAAGCATTCTCTTGTTTTCTGAAATGCTTCAGCCCTTTTAAAATATTCCTCCGAGCAATATGTGATGAAACTATGTACGCTTTCGTATTAGCAGAGAGCTGCTTGGTACATTTTATCATAAACAGATGTTTTAGATCTCAGTTCCTTCAAGGATGATAATGACAATGGGACCCTTATTGAATGCTTTGTCTGTGCCTGGCACTGTAGAAACATTTCGTAAATAGTCATTTAACAGTCTTATAAAGTGATGAGAAAACTACAGATGAGGGAGCACCAAAGACAATCCATTCTTTATCTCCAAAGATTTCCTTATTCTGTTACCTTTGCTAGGGAAGTTGGTCCTCTTTCAATCCACTACTCTCTTCTTTTCTTTCAAGACAAATTGAAATCTCTTTCACGTGTTTTCCTGCCGTCTTTCCTGTTCTTCAGTGCCAATCTGGCTCCTTCTCTGTAATTACTCCCTTATTTATTCGTCTATCCATCCATCAGCCATCCTCCCACCTATCTATCTTTGTTAGATATTGCTATAACCAAAGGTATGGGAGTCCCCTGGAGACCTGGCATCCATTTATATACAGACTAGTATTTTCACTTTATGTAGTGGACTTCTGTCCTTAATTAGATCATAAACTGTTTGAGGGCAAGCACTGTGTCTGAAGGTATTTAATAAATGAACTCGGAACCTGTGTGTGTTGATAGATGGCAGGGGACTAGGTTCTAAAAGATACTTTGGGATAGGAAGTCCAAAAGAAACTAGACTAGGAGAAAGGAGTGGTCAGAGGATTTGGAGAACCAGGAAGATTTTCAACACTCTTCAGTGCTTCTGAGTGCTCTGTAAAGCTGGTGAACCAAACATAAAGGCGATTATGTTTGGTTAGAGTTAGTGGGGGACCGAGGCTCTCATGCATGATATGCAATGCTTCTATTGCCTGAAAAGAGACCAGTTGTGCTTAGAAAGTGGGATCAGTCGTGGGGATGGAAGTTAGTTTGCAGAGGGGTTGATAAGGACGTGAAGCCGTAGCTCTAGCTCTCATTCAAGTCTTTGGCAGCAGAAAATAGGAAGTTAGATGCTAATTGTAAAAGGACAAAGAATGAGGTTTTAATCTATAAGAACCTATACCATGTGTTAGAAAATAAAACGTTGCATTGAGAACGGGGTTGAAGAATTTCCACAGTTGGCAAGAAACTGTCCCCTCCTCCCGCTATGGGAAAAGAGAAAATAATCCAGTTCATTTCTCTGACCTTTAGGCAAATGTCAGGTCACTCTCTGGGCGAGGCTATTTAAATCTGTCCTTCTTTATTCCTAGCCGGCCAGACAGAGCATTTCCTAGCCCTGCTGATGAACAAGGTTCTCTGACAGATATTGACCAAATATAGTTGCTTTTTTCTTTCATCACCATTCAATTTGCTTAAATAAAATGTCCAGTGAAAAATGACTTCCTTGAACATGTCTATGCTGCATCCATCCTCTCCGTTATTTTTGGATGTCCCTCTGGAGTGATTTGGTTATATGCATGTAACTCCCCATTCGCCAAGTCTAATATGCAAGTCTTACATTTTTAAAATTGCCTGAGCAGTCTATGGACAGGACAGAAATGGTACAGGCTGTCCGTTTGTGACTTGAAATCTGATACTCTGAATCCAAAGGAATTACCCACCGTATCCATCTCTATTGCATTTCGTGTCTCCTTTTCCTCCCCGTCGTTCACCAGACAGTAATGTTCTCAGATCAAATATTCTCTATAAATTGAGAGAACATTTAGCTGATTTATGGGGCTTTTAGCTATTATATACTTACCTATTCAATAAAAGTAAGTACTTACATCACATGACACATATGCTACCTTCACAATATAAGATCTTTCCTTCAAGGGATTCAGGCATCAAATTGTAATGAGATTTCTTGTAGCTAATACATCACTTAAGGGCAAACTGACATTCTGAATCTATTTCTTTCTTTCTTTCTTTTTTTTCCCCCCTCCTTTTCATCAATGGAATGCAGGGTGCAGCATTCTTTGTAAGATTCTAAAAATTAGTAAGATTTTTTTCTTTTCTTTTTTTTTTAAAAATGTAAACCTGTTGACTAAAGAAAGTGGTCACAGGAATATTGGTTTTGCACTTAAGGGTGGAAAAGGGATTGCCTTGGTCTTTTATTCAACATTGCCAATTTCTAGGATCGGAAGCAGAGTAAATGCTGCCTTGGCATCCCTGCCATGGGAAAACCTTTAGGGCAAATACGTCTTATGCTGATCTTATATAACAATGAGTACCTAAAAAATGAACAAATCCTTACTTCACAAAGTACTTCATGTGTATAAGGAAATCTAGGACATAATCTAACAGTAAATTCCTTGAAATCTGCTGTAATCTAGGCTTTCTCAAGGTCGGCACCGTTGGCATTTTGGGCCAGATGATGCTTGGTTGTGGTGACTATCTAATGCATTATACATAGTTTAGCAGAATCCCTGGACTCTACTCCTCCCCCTGGTTGTGACAGCTAAAAATTGTCTCCAGACATTGCCAGTAGTCTCCTGGTCAGGGTGGGGCGGTTGCAAAATCACCCTCGGTTGAGAATCGCTGCTCTAACTGGACCAACCATCTATTGACTTTGGCTCCATGTGGATATGATTTAGCAAAATTCCTGCATGTTTGCATCTAAGAGTAGAAATTTACTCAGAAATTGACAGAACCATTTTTATGATTCTGGGAATGTGGGTTATCTTCCTTTTGTGTCCCATTATTACGCTATTTGGTGGTATGAATATTAATGAATTAGTAAATAGATGATAAGCACTTTAGTAAATAGATGATAAGTTAAAACTAGGAGTTTTAGCAAACCTAATGCCTACATTGTGGTTTAGAAAGTTTAAAGAATTACAGCAGATCTGAATCAAACGCGTGAAGTAAGCAAAGCTGGTTGCCAGGACTCGTCCCACCATATTCTTTTCTTTCTCTGGCTAGAGATTTCTCCGTCTCAGACCTAAGCAGTATTCATTATGCATCATCTCATTGCAACTATTATCTAAAGCTGAACTTAGTATCCTGATATATGTTGAATGTTGGTGTTTCCCCCAAATTAATTGGCCGCAGCAAGAAGACAGTTGCCTGTGAACTAGGAATGGGGGCTCTCATCAGACACCAGATCTACCAACACACCTTGATCTGGGTCTTTCCACCCTCCAGAACTGTGAGAAATGAATTTCAATTTTTTATATAAGCCACCCAGTCTATGGTATTTTGTTATAGCATCCCAAACGGACTAAGACATATCCTATTGCAAAACAAATTGTGTCTCCCATTTTGTCCATTTCTATTTATGGAGCCATTATTCTCTAGGTCTTATCTGACATGGCCATACCTCTCTCATATCCCAGAAATTTCCAAGCCCTATTGATTTATTTCCTTGTCAGTGCCACTCCGATTGAACACTTCCTTTCTACCTTTCTGTTCCCAGGATCAGCATCCTAGTGGTCACCTGGCTACATTACTGCCACACTCAAGAGCTCCTAGCCTCAGTCTCTCCCTGCCTCAAACTCTCCAGCATGCTGCTCTCTTAACACATGACTTTTAATACCATCTGCTATCCTCTTCAGGGACCTATATCATGTACCTCTTATTGAAACAAATACAAATTTCCTACCACTAAATTCTAAATTATCCCTCTGTTCGCTTCACTTTTCCATCTCAACACCCATCCCACCCCCGGTCAGACTAGATCCCTGGAATGGCCTGCCTTCCAAATGGGATGTCTGGAAATTAACTCTTTTCAAGAATAAGTTTGACAATCTAAGAATTGTTTAATTGTAAAGAGAAATAACAGAGATTGAGACACAAGAAGAGCCACAGATTTGCGTTTTATGGAGTAAAGGACATAACGTCCATGCACTACAGCTGTTGGCTGCTAAATAAACCCAGAGGACAGCTGAGATATCACTAATCAGTGAGGTCAGGAATACAACTCAAGAAGGGGTGGCCAGTGGGGGGGGGAGACAAGGAGGTGGATTAAGCCTTGACTCTAAGATGACTAGAAAAGAAACATCTTTTTCTAGCAAGGAACAATTAATGATAAAATGAGATCTCTACATATATTAAAGAGAATTAATTGATATTCTCTTGAATTGAGTTTAATACATTTTTGGTGGGAAATTATTTGTTATTTTGGCCATCTAATTTATTCCTACTTAATGTCTTTTAAAGAGCTTCATTTAAGGTATTATAACATTATAGTATAAGGAAATAGAAACACTTGAAAGACACTAAGTATACAAGATAGAATTTCTTTTGGTTGATTCTAGTAGGTTATTTGTTACATAATAAGTCTCTTGCATGATTAGTCTCAAAATGGTACAATTTGCTCGTTTTATAACATTATATTAGGCAATGTGGATAAAAGGACAATGACTGTAACACAATTTCCAGTCCCAAAGGAACTTAGAATCTAGTGGGTGTTTAAAACTACGTGACAATATGTATAACATAATAGGGAATGTAGTGCAAATGCTGCTGTAAATACTCTGAAAGGAGCTTCAGAGGAAGGGTACATCTAGTTTCCAAAATCAGAGAGAATTTCTGGGAAAGGAAACATTTGAGATGAGTCTTCAAAGAGGGGGCTAGAAGATAGAAAAAGGAGATGGATGGAAAGAAGTAATTTTAGGTGGGGAGAACACTTTAAGACTCTCCTGTCATACAAAGATATGACCATGGGAATAGAGTCTTGCTCAGTCAACAGCTACAGGTAGCTTAGGGAATCTCAACAAATTCCCTGAGCACTATCTGTGTACCAGGTGGGCTGGATAAAACTTGAGCTTGCCTTTAAGGACCAGAGAAGCTATTTGAGGCCAGACCATGAGGAGCTTGGAATCAGATTTCAGACAAACAGATTTGCACAATACACAACTTTATAATGTTTTAGACAGGGGTCTATGTTGCAATATGACTAGAAATATATTTTACCCAAATGATGCTCAAAGACAGATGAATACAGGAACCCACTCAGAGGAATATTTAGGATATTGTTATACTGGTCTAGGAAAAAGATAATATAAGAATGGAAAACAGACTTATAAATGAGAATTGCAGCAGGAAAGATCATCAAAATTTGGCAGTTGATTTGTTGACATACATGTGTTGGCAATGGTTTATCCCTTGTAGTCTCACAAGCTCAATTTATTTGTTTTTCAAAACATGGGAAAATATGATTAAATAGTTGTCTTCACCACATTCTATAAACACAATTATACTAAAAAAAGACTTGATGAGACCCGTGATGGATGTATTTCAGGAGCAGTATGGCTGGGTTTGATCTTTGGCTTGAGAAGAAACCTGAAGGATTAAAATAAAGATTTTCTGGCACTTAAAAAAAAAAAAAAAAAAAAAAAAAAAAAGCTTTGGAAGTAAGAGATTTTGTTTAAGTCGCAAACAAAGCAAGATGAAACAAAATTTAAAAGGCTGGTTTATCTAAACCAGTTACATTCCAGAAATTGAGTTGGTAGAATTGATATAAATTCTCCCTTACCTCCCAATCTTCATTTTAAGCACGCGTTCATGCAAACAATGAGGAGTTATAACTTTTTTAAAAAAATTAAAACTCAAATATTTTCAAGAGGAAATTAGCTTAAGAAATTTACCCTGGCAAATCACATCCTGTTGATTAAGTACCAAGAAATTTTTATTCTTCTCTTCTTACAGTGAAAAATAAACACAAATTTGCACTCTTAATTTCAACATTTAAAAAATGAGAAGGATAGCAGTAAGCATGCCAATGCAAATACTGTATCAATACAATACAAGCATACCAAATGCCAGCCAGCTTGGCGGAAACATCCTTTCAACAGCATTCTCAAGCCCAGTGCCAGCACAACTGCCATGAGAGCCCAGGGCGGAACTATCCAAACACACCCTCATCTGCGGTTTGCCGGGGTCTCAGGACACAAGGATCTGAACGAGCACTCTGCCAACTTTTCTGGAGAGGTTGCTCCTTCCATGGAAGGAAGGGTACAACCAGAGGACACTTACAAAATCATTGCAAAGGGAGGAATCTGTTCTCACGTGTGTCGTCTGGGGATACAAATGAGAAACCTGAGATACGACTAGTTTCCAGCTTTCTCATCTTCCCAGATAGATAGCCACTGCCAAATGAATCAGTCGATCCAATGGAGCAATTCATCTCGCCTGAGCTTGGCATCATGCAGATCAAATAGTGGTTGGAATGTTCTCCCTAGTTTTCATCTGGTTGGTTTAGTGTACTATAATCTAGTGAAAAATCACGGAGGCACAAACAAATACATTCATGTCTATGATGAATGATGTCTATGTTGATGTCTATTAAAGATGTCTGCCCATGCAAACTAGTTTTCCCAAATACAGAAAAGGAAAAGTTGAATTTAACCCAAAAGCTTTCTCTCCTGGTTCTAGGTGAGTCTACATTTGGGCCACATAAGAATGTTACCCGAATATTAGTTTTGACTCCAAATAACAATAATAAGAATTAAGACAAATCTTTTTTTGTAGGCAGGGAAGTGGTTAGAAAGCCATTGTCTTGGGACACCTGGGTGGCTCAGTCAGTTGAGCTCTGACTCTTGGTTTCTTCTCAGTTCATGATCACAGGGCTGTGAAATTGAGCTCTGTGCTCAGTGGGGAGTCAGCTTCTCTGCCCCTCTGTCCCTCTGTGCTCTCTCTCCCTCTAATAAACAGACTTAAAAAAAAAAAAAAGCCATTGTCTTATTATTTTTAGTAGAAAATTATCTGAAGGAAATTTCCAGAGCCAAATATGATATATTCAACATTGAATCCATACTACAGAATTATATGCAGTTCCTAAATTAAAATGTAAAATAAAGGCACAGGAAACTTTAGATTTTGAGAAATATCACCATGGGTTGAAATAAAAGGAACTAGAGTGGTCCTTTTGTACATTTGGCTGGTTAAGAGCATAGACGTGAAAAGCATGATAAGAATCATTTTGAGAAGTCCAGAAATAATTTTTGACTGATAAGCCAACCCATTTCTCTCTCCTCCAGAGACAGAAAAAGATGAAGTGTTTTTACTTTTATTGAGAGAAATTAAAATAAGATATAATAAACTTCTTTTTTTTTTAAAGATTTTATTTATTTATTTGACAGACAGAGATCACAAGTAGGCAGAGAGGCAGGCAGAGAGAGGGGGAAGCAGGCTCACTGCTGAGCAGAGAGCCCAATGCAGGGCTCGATCCCAGGACCCTGAGATCATGACCTGAGCCGAAGGCAGAGGCTTTAACCCACTGAGCCACCCAGGCACCCCAAGATATAATAAACTTCTGGACCAGAACTGTCCAAATACAACTTTCTGCAGGGAACTAGATCCGTATCTGTGCTGTTCAATATTAGCCACGGAACTAGATCCGTATCTGTGCTGTTCAATATTAGCCACTACCCATATTTTGCTGTGGAATAATTGAAATATGGCTAATGTGACTAGAGAACTAAATTTTTAAATTGATTTAATTTTACCTAATTTAAATTCAAATTTAAATCCCTACATGTGGCTTGGGGCTGCTGTATTGGACAATGCAGCTCCAGACCATGTCAGTTGTTACATATTAGCCTGTGGTTTTCAGCGAAGTAGGAGCATGTTGCCAAGCTCCTAAGACCCATCGGTCACCATCTTCCCTCTTGGGTTGGGCCTTCTCAACCTGAGCCTCATATCTGCTTTACTTATCAAAGGAGGATTTTATAAGTTAGAGTGAATTCTAGAATTTGAAAGCCTGAAACAGCTAAATATAGAATTCACTATCAGAAGTAAGACAAAAGGCTTTCATCACGTGTTCAAATGATGCATCATATGGGACGCCTGGGTGGCTCAGTTGGTTAAGCAGCTGCCTTCGGCTCAGGTCATGATCCCAGCGTCTTGGGATCGAGTCCCACATCGGGCTCCTTGCTCATCAGGGAGCCGCTTCTCCCTCTGCCTCTGCCTGCCATTCTGTCTGCCTGTGCTTGCTCTCTCTCCCTCTCTCTCTCTCTGACAAATAAATAAATAAAATCTTAAAAAAAAAAAAACAAATGATGCATCATAGGTTTATCTAACAATAATGCTAGAATAGGCTTTTTCATACACTACTAAAAATTTTAGAATTTGCTGGAACTCAAAAAGATTAGAAAAATGTAGGGACAATGTAGATTCTAAAAGAAGCTTAAAGATTTTTAAAGCTTAAGATTTTTAAAGATTTTTTAAAGCTTAAGAAGTACAAGTTGTAATTACAAAGCTATGTTGACACTCGGTTATCATTTGGCTAAGTAAAGAGCCTGAGAGAGATGAATATTATCCCAAACATATCTCTTGTGAATAAATACCACAGATCATAAGATACATTATCAACATTACAGTGTACAAGACAAATCAGTTTGTGTTTCAAAAGTTCCTTGGTCCCCAGTAAAATAAAATTTATAAACAGTAAATAGAACTCAGGATGCATTTTCCCACTGAAAACTTGAAATCAGATTCCAAGGTCACCATATTGGAAACTTAATTACTCTTTCAATAATATTATTAGGTCATACCAGGGCTGATATTCAGTGATATGAACTGATACAGCTATTCCAGTAGGTAGAACATTGAAATATTATTCTATACTTGCTAAATAGCTACTGCTTTGCCCTGACTTTCTACTGCTACTGCCCTGAAGACTCTCACACCTCCCACAATCCAGACACTAAAGGATTGAAGCCTGGACCACCGAGGGGCGCCTGACCTGCCTCGAGCTGACTTTTATTACAACTGATTGGTGCCTATGCTGTCCTGGTTACTAAGTAATTTCCCTATGATCGTCAGCTTGCTCTCCCTACAGTATTATAACTGATGGTTCCATGATTTCTGGAAAGCAGTAAGCTTTTAAAAGTGGGTAGTGAGGGTATAGGACTATATGGAAATTACCTGTTTCTCTCCCAGTTTCTGCGTCACGTGCAGAAGTGTGTCTGTCATGCTGTGTGTTCAAATACAGATGTACGCTCTCTGAAGTCCTGCTTCATGCGGCTGTCAGCCAACGATAAGCCCCTTTGCCCAACTGTGGGCAAAGTGGCCTCCCTCCCTAGCTCAGTGCCTGCTAACTAAAGCTCACCACTGGAAAGGTTTTATTAACCTAAATTACAGTGAATTATGAAGAGCAATTTAAAAATGGGGAAGCATATTTTCTCAAGACCTGTTTTCTAAGGAGTATTTTTGGTGGGATTAAGCAGTTTGGATGAGTTATTTGACATATGAAAATACTTTTTAAATTTTTAATACTGAAGGACTGGGGGAAGGGAAATCACTGGGACAAAAACTGATACATTTGAAGGATTTTTTTTTCTTCTTTTAAAATCTACATTGTCCCTACATTTTTCTAACCTTTTTGAGTTCCAGCAAATTCTAAAATTTTTAGTAGTGTATGAAAAAGCCTATTCTAGCATTATTGTTAGATAAACCTATGATGCATCATTTGAACAAGTGATGAAACCCTTTTGTCTTAGTTCTGATAGTGATAAATAGGGAACTAACCGTCTGTGATGTCATTGAACCATCAAGGGTATTTATATGAAGAATTAGATCCCATAACTAAAATGTTTTGAAATCTTAAGTTATTCTTCTGCTTCTCTGTTCCCTTCAAACTATAAAAAAATTGTATTGTATAATGTCAGTTCAATACTAAAGATAGATAGATAGATTAGAACTTTTTCTCTAGACTCTCATCACCATAAAAAATGTTATTGGGTGAAGATAGCTTATATATTAAATAGCAGTTGTCTCAAGAAATGGATTGTATTTCCTATTTCCCATTTTAGATAATGCTTTCACTTTTCTTACATATGATGTACATTTTCTTACATATGATGCACTTTTCTTACATATGATGCACTCTGGTGCAAAACTAATTAATCTGATTCAGATAAAGGTTTTCAAAAGAAAAAAAAAATGAACACTACTATAAATACCCCAAACCACTCTTGAATGAGATTTTCTACTGGGATACTATAAAATTTTTCTTCTTGCCCCTAAAAAGGATTATTATTATTTTTTTAATTGGAAAGAAAGAATCCCAAGTAACCAGGGAGGATACTAGATACAATATTTATCTTTTTCTTTTCTTTCCTTTTACTTTCAAGTAATTACTTTGCTTTATACCCTTGCCAACTGGACAAGGACCAAACTTTTTACACAGAGTCAGTCAAAACTAATCCATCTTCCCTATTGGAAAGGGTAATGGACTGCCCCCAACCACTACTCTTTCATAAGGCAAACACATTTGGAAAAACCTCTTTCACAAGACCACCATTAGTTATGAAGAATTGGCACCTCTCAAAGACTGTTCCATTTAATACCAGCCATCGGAAAGGGTAGAGCCAATTTTCAACCTGTCGCCAACAATCTATAACACGGCCACTGCGACAAGAAAGAAAAGAGAAGACTGTGCCTTTACTTACATATTTGTGAACAAAATCAGCAGAGAGCAAATATACATGGCAAGGCAGAACTTCTCCGCACCTCAAATGTCTGACATAAAATATGCTGGCTATCTTGCATCAGGAGCAAAAAGAAATCATTTGAAAATGAATCAGCTTCAACAAAATTGTCTCAGTCCCTGGAATTCTTTAGGTAACCTTTTTATCTCCGGGTTTTAGAAGATGACCTAAGTTATCATAGCATTCATACAAAGCATAAATTCAAGGTTTTTAGAAGCTGAACTTGGAGGTTCCAAATGGGGAAAAAAGTTACAGAATGAAAGGACCTGGATTTTAGGTCCAGAGTCATCCCTAACTAGAAGTGGGAGAGAAGCCTTTCATTTCTCAAGCCTCACTTTCTACATCTGCGATATGAGAACATTTACTCATCTTCCACAGAAAGGCTATTAGGAGATTTGGAGGAATTTATGTAGTGGCTGACTCTCAAATGGGCTACACATACTCCTGGGGCACACTTAGCAGTGTTGACAGGTCCTTGAAACCACAGAATAAAAACACTGCATCTCCCTAGAGCATCAGTTAGTATTATAAGATTTTGTAGGAGAGCTGAAATTGTTTTGAATTTGGCTTATTTTTTAATTAAAACAAACACAGCTATGCCATGGATTTTGCTTGAACTTTTAAGAGAAGTGGTCTCAGTAGTAATTCTGTCAAGTAAGAGAGCGTTCTCAAAAATATTTTTTATTCAATTTCTCTCTTTTACACAGAACTGCCAGTTTCTTCTTCTGTTTGGAATGTTGATTTTACCATCATCTTCTATATTTATGTACATATTTTTTTGATTAGGCCTATTGTCCAGTGAACAAGTAGATCTAAGAAGTTGAACTGAGTAATCCTCAAAAACAAAGGACTGACAAAGAGTTGCCGGCCGCGCTGGGCCCACATCCATGTTTCCGTAGCGCAGGATAGGCTCGGGCTGAGCAGCAGCTGGGGGCTGTTCTCCAGTTGGCCAAGCTCAGTTATCTCTCATATCACCCCTTCTGCCAATCACAAGTTTCTGAGCACATGTTCTTGCCTAAATGCAGCCTAACTTTTCTATTGGATGTAGAATATGTTTAACTAAGCATTATGAAGTCTTCAACCAAATAAACAGAAATTACGTAGACTGTGTTCTGTGTTGGAAAGGTGGTGTTATTTGCTTTGGAACTTCAAACTCTAGTGATAATGACTCTGCGGAGGAGAGAATAATTCCAGATGAGCTAAAACCTAGCTGTGCCGCTCCATTAATAATGCAAGTTCAGAACAAAACCTGTGGTCTCCATGAGCAGTGCAAAAAACTTCACAGATTGTGTTCTACAAGCTGATTACACTTTTTTTCTACTCTGGTGTTTCCTTCTACCCTGATTTCTTCACCATTTTTTATATTTTACCTTATAGTATGTGTGTGTGTGTGTGTGTGCGTGTGTGTGTCCTTGGTAGCAACACTGAGTACCAGAAACAAATATAGTTTTCTTTTCTATTTTGCCTATATAGACTGTAATATGATCACAGGAGACAAAGAACAACAGTACTATGAAATTCTTCATAGCAAGCTTCTCCACATTGTGATTTTACTCAAAATATTACAGAGTTTTTACAGTTTTAGCCTTCTTTTCCCCATAACCACATCATACATTCGTGTATGAGTTGAACCTACCTTTCAGAAACTTTGATGTGGTACATTTATCTGTTGGCTAAATACTACTGTAAAACATGAATTGTATTAGTTTCCCATTATTGTTTTGTGTAATCGTTGATAAACTTAGTGCCTAGGTGAGTCTTCTCAGGCTAGCCCCTCATTTCCTGATGCCCCCACCCCTCAGCCCATCCTAAAAGTGTCCTCCTGCTCTCCTTCACGCAGTCCCCCAATTGGAAGTCTCCTTTGGCCACAACAGGTAGTCATGATACTGGACACTTGGGAGAGTAAGAGACCTGATGGGAGCAGTGAGAGGAGAGGGATGTTGGGGGTGGGAGGAATTGATGGGCGAAGGGCATGGGGTGAATGTGCTGGCAGTTCTGCTAAATTTGTCTTGTTTAATGTACATTTTTAGTATAACTAATACATATGAATTCCTTTCCAATCATTTCCTTTGGTTAACAAGGGGCATGGGGATGGGTGGAGGTGGGAGGCAGAGACATGACCGGGAACCTGTGAAGCAGGGCTGGATTAGGACATTTTTTACTTTGTTCAACTTTTCCACAGAGAATAAGCCATCTCTGTCTCTGTCTCTTTCACACATGTAATTTTTTTTAAATTAGAGATATGTGTAATCAGTTTTACAACAGAACATCATTAAAGATATCTTAAAAGAGGATTAAAAAAAATCTTAAAAATAATTTAAAAAAAAAGAAAAAAGAGGTGGAAAACAGTGATATAGGCATAGGTTCTAAATACATGAAAGAATCTAGAAAGGTTCCAGGTGGGGAGGAAAACAAGCAGGGGCAGCTGGAAGTAATGAGCCAGGCAGGTTCACAGCTGTAGTAAGTTGGGTCATCAGCGACGTCTTAAATAAAAACCCTTCCACGGGGTTTGTTTTCCTCTGACTCTCCCGACCACTCGGTCGAAGGGCGGGTGCTGATGAATGTCGACTCCAACAGCAAAGGCTGGATTGACTGAGCTGCCACTAAGGTGAGTGTGGTCTGCCTCTTCCTTCCCTACCAGGAGGGGCATGGGGCCATTCTCCCACAGGAGCAGGCATGATGGGGCCGGGGGTTCTCAAGGAACTCCCTCTGTTTCAGAGGCAAGGAAACTGTGATTTGAATTCACTTTCAGGTCTCCTACAGTTAAACTCTCCGGCTCTCTGTTGTCACCAGGAAAGCAAAGAAACGCCATTTGAAGGTTAGTATCAGTAATAGTTCCTCCTTCTTGAGTTTCTGCATCATCTATGTCATCAGCAGGGTGTGACTCTGATCATCTATTTCTTCCATTATTTTTCTGGTTGCAAATGAGTTTCCTCCGATAATCCAACTCCCAATTTAAAAAAATAGTAATTCAAAATAAGTGAGAAGAAAAACTGGACCAAAAGCATAAATGAATTTAAAAGAGGAAACCCAGCTGGGAGCCATTTGGCTGGGATTCCTGTTTGTTGGGAACTCACCTTTGTAAAGTGACCATATATTTTATCCCCACTAACTGGCAGTATCAAGAAGAACCTGTTGCTCCTGGTTCTCTTGGCTGGGCTGCTTCTCATTGCAGACCTTAGTTTTGAGGCATCCCTTATTGAACAGCTGTAATTATGCCACTAAACGCCATACATAAAGTTGAAAAAGAATCCCAGGCATGTGACTACTGTCATTAACCAGTTGATATAACTCCAAGTTTTTCCGACCGGATCAGTCGTTGGTGGGGGGAAACATGGCTTTCTTTCACTGCAATTCTATTATGTAACTGTCTTCTGGAAACCTCCACGGAAGGGTGGCGAGCAGCTGTGAGCCAGAATTCAAGTGACGTGAAATTTCAAACCCAGGTGACCCCTGCTACATCAGTCCGTCCTTTGTGTGTGTGGTCTGAGGACTCTTTATGTTTGCAGGAGATTCACCTCCAAGGATCGATTCCCTGGGTTCTCACTGATCAGTTATTTCTTAGAATTCTGTGAGTTTCATTAAATGTTGAGCTGGCCACAGTCAAGGAATCGATCCCTGAGGTTAAAGTACTCTCACAACTTCACCACATTCAGATGTTTACCGGGGCCAGGTGAGAATGGAAGGATTGTTTGTTTGCTTTTGTTTTACTTTTTTCCTGCCCTCAAATTCTCTGTAACAGAAGTTCCAATGAATAGTAAGAGGTATTGGACCTTAATGAGGCAATTTCTTCTTGTATTGTTTTCCAATTGTTTCCACATACGTATGTCCTTTCTCATCAGTAAGTCTGGAGGTGAGGGAAAGGTAAGTCTGTTTATTTACTATCCATCCTTCATAGTACTTTGAGAGGATTTATTATACTTTTTTTAAAAATTGAGATACAAGTGACATATAACATGTTAGTTTCATGTGTATAGCAGAATAATTCAATGTTAGTGTATACAGTGAAATAATCACAATAAGTCTGTCACCACACATGGTTTATAGAATTATTTTCCTTATGATGAGAACTCTTAGTATCTATTCTTAGCAGCCATCAAGTATATGATAAAGTATTATTACTGTAGTCACTTGATGTACATTACATCCAATGACTTATTTTGTGCCTAGAAGTTTGTACTTTTTGATAACTTTCACCCATTTTGCTTCCCTGCTCCCCACCTCCGGCAACCACCAGTTTGTTCTTTGTATCTATGAGCTCAGTTTTCAGTGGTGGTAATGGCGATAGTTTTTTTTTAAATTTTTTTAATTGCATATATAAGTGGGATCATACAGTATTTGTCTAGCTTTGTCTGATTTATTTCACCTAGTATAATGCCATGAAGTTCTAGCCATATCATTGCAGATAGCGGGATTTCTTTTTGGTAGTTGAATATTATTCCTGTGTGTGTGTGTGTGTGTGTGTGTGTGTGTACACCACATTTTCCTTCTCCATTCATCCATCAGTGGTCACTTAGGTTGTTATCATATCTTGGCTATTGAAAATAATGTTGCAATAAATATGCGGTACATATATCTTTTCCACTTAGTGTTTTCATGCTCTTTGGATACCTGGAAGTAGACTAGCTAGATAATATGGTAATTCTAGTTTTAATTTTTGAGCAACTTCCATACTGGTTTCCATAGTGGCTGTATCAATTTACATTCCTACCAACAGTGCACATGGGTTCTCCTTTCTCTGCATCCTCATCAACACTTGTTATTTCTTATTCTCACACATTAGCATTTCGCTGATGTTCAGTGATGTTGAACATCTTTACATATACCTATCGGCCGTCTGTGCCTTTGGGAAAATGTCTATTCAGATCTTTCGCCCATTTGTTAATTGTTTTCTGCTCTTGAGTTGTATGCATTCTTAGTTTGGATATTAACCCCTTATCAGATATATAATTTATAAATATTTTCTCCAACTTAGTTATTAAGTTGCCTCTTCATTTTATGGATGGTTTCTTTTGTTGTGCAGTTTTTTAGTTTGAAGTAGTCCCACTTGGCTATTTTTCTTTTGCTCCCTTTGTTTTTGGTGTCCAGTCCAAAGGGGGGAAAAGTGATTGCCAAGACAAATATCAAGGAGCTTACTGCCTATGTTTTTTCCCTAGGATTTTAATGCTTTCAGGTCTAACATTCAAGCCTTTAATCCATTTTGGGTTAATTATTTGGTATGGTGTAAGAGGTCTAGTTTCATTCTTTTGCATGTGATTGCCCAGTTTTCCCCACACCATGTATTGAAGAGATGGTCTTTTCCCCCTGTATATATGCTCTTTTGTCATAAGTTAATTGACATAAGTTAATGTGTATTTATTCTGAATATACTCTTGGTTAATAGCTAAACTGTGTTTAATATTTAACTTAAGCTATTTTAATTTTTAAGTATTGATTAGTGCTCTTAACAGATTGTAACAGTTCTTATGAAATACTGTCTGCTTCATAAATAAGTAGATACAGTGAATGTGTGAGCTTTTGAAATCTGTTATCTATAGGCCATATTTGATATCCTAAGTTTATTGGATGGTCAATAGTTGGATAGTTCTAGAGCCAGAAGCCAGAATGTGCTTTTGATGGCATGGGACAGAAAGCCTTGGAAGCTGAAATAAAAAATCAGTGAGGGTAATACTGAGCAATCAGACAGAATTCTGTCTGGGTCCTGGAAAGTACATACCTTTGCTACTCCTACAGAATCTACCATGCTACTGGTCTAGTCTGGCTATCTGATTTCCTCCCTTAAACTTGATCTTCTCACTGTGTCTGCTTTGGTTCTACTACAGTCTGAATGTGTGTCTCCCTCAAAGTCCTATGGTGAAATCTTAATGCCCAGTGTGATGGTATTGGGAAGTGGGCCTTTGAAAGGCGCGGAAGTCCTGAGGTCGAGCCCTCCTGAATGGGATTAGTACTCTTTTGAAGAAGGCCCCATGAAGTTCCCTAGCCCCTTTTCTGCCATGTGAGGACACAGAAGTTGAGAAGTTTGCAGACTGCCACCCAAGAAAGGGACTTCACCAGAACCAGACTGTGCTGGTACTCTGATCCTAGATTTATAGCTTCCAGAACAAGCAGAGATAAGTTTTGTTGTACATAAGCCATTCAGACTGTGTTCTATTCAGGTAGCAGGCTGAACAGACTAATAGAGGCTTCTACTCCTAGCCTACCCCAGTTTAGACAGCTGCCAATCTTGACATCCAGTAACAGGTTCTTGGGTGCAGGCTCAAACTGTGACCTGTGTTTGCTCCCAGTTGGAAAGCATGCACTCCCTTCTTATACCAGTACAGGTTAAGATACTTGACTAGGATGGAAAGTCAAATATGATATAAAATGTTGTAAATTGGTAATTTAATTCTGTCTTTTATAATATACTTAAAATGGGTTTGGAAGTTCTAAGAGTGTAGAGGAATTGACCTTAGACTCAGTACCATTTATCATCATTATTATTTAAAATGCAGATTATTGGGGCACCTGGGTGGCTCAGTGGGTTAAGCCTCTGCCTTCCACTCAGGTCATGGTCTTAGGGTCCTGGGATCAAGCCCTGCATGGAGCTCTCTGCTCAACAGGGAGTGTGCTTCTCCCTCTCTCTCTCTGCCTGCTTCTCTGCCCTACTTGTGATCTCTTTCTCTCTCTTAAATAAATAAACAAAATCTTTAAAAAAAAAATAGAAGTCCCTTTGCTTAATCATTAAGTTCTAAATAGTATGGTATCTGCTGACTACATGAAGACTGGCTTACAAAATAAAAGAGGGACCAAATGGATAGTCAACTTTTAGTTTGTGTAAATGAGAGACTAATGGTGGAAGTGAACTCATTCCTTAGTGGGAAGGTAGGAGGGGAGCTTGGGATGCACCCAGGGTTTCTGACTGGACTCACTCCAACTTTTCTTCAAAGGAGGAGGAAACAGAACTTCAGGAGAAAGTGAGATTTATTTTACCTTTATTTCCTTAAATACACTTTTGTGCATTTTGTGAAGGATGGGGGAAGAGAAGGGTGTTGGTCTGGGATATTTAACCAAAAGAAAGTTCCTATATTACTATTTCCTTAGTGTTGAGTGCATACAAGAGTTGAAGTTCCACATTCAGACCGAAAGGGGAGGTTGCAGAATCAGCAGACATGGTAAGGGGCTGAAATTTTAGGAAAAAAAAGTAAGTTTTTTGAACTAGTTCCATATCTGCAATTTTTTTTTTTTTGGAAATTAATATTCTAAGGCAAAAGTAACAAATTTGAGGGATGACTTATGTAGTGCCAAGGCTTTTTTTTGACTGAGAAAGGTTAAATGTAACTCTTAAAGATGTATATTTAAATTATGCCAGATTAGAAATTAGAGAGTTCCTCCAGTGGCAAAGATGAATTTACCAAGGAGTAATTTGAACATTCCCTGGACACTTTCAGGAATAATTCCATTGCCCAGGAAGTGGGAGTGAAGGAGATAGAGAAGGCAGGACAAAATTAATGACCTCTGCAACTCCCAGATGTGTAGGACTCCATTTTCTTTCATATTTGGAGAACAACAAATACAGGTGAGATGAAGATAGTCAACATATGTATCTCCTTTACCTGGGGGCATCCTCCTCCGAGACTTCCCCAAAGATGTTGGCATTGCCACATGTGCAGCTGAAGCCGCCTCACCAACTGCAGCAAGAGTAACCAAAACCTCATGATGAGTGTTTCTGGTCAAAAGCAAGGTAGTCTATTCTAACTGGCCTCTGTCCTCGAGCACAATGAAGGAAAAAGTAAAATCTCTTTATTTTTATCATCTTGATATGTTCAAAGGGTTTTTCTTTCCATTTTCCAATTATGGTTAACTTGCATTTATTTTTTTTCCCATGTCCTTATTATATGTCATGATCATTAGGTCTCCCACCATGTATAAATCTGGCACATCAGACCACAATTTGCACTGTCAGCTCCTATGAGTGAAATCTATTGCACTTGCCGAGCTGTCCCGCTTTTGCCTTTGTAGCAACTTTTAGACCACAATAACCATCATCAGTTTAAAGCAGGCAGATCCATTACATTTCCTCTGTTCCTACAGCCCCACATTAAGCTAATATTATCTATTTCCCATGTGAAAAGAGTTCTTCCAGTCCTATCAATTATTAATTCCTTGCTTGCAGCTAATGTTTTCTTTGAATTATTTAAATGCATCTTCATTTATCAATAAACATAAAATGTTAAACAAAGAATACTGATGAAGGGCATTATTTAAGCTATAACATTTTATGAGATTATTTCAAGCGCCTTTTCTGATTTATTAACACAATATATTTTATAATTTTTCCATTTCTTAAAAAAAATTATTCTGGGTATCATCTAGAGGTTTGAAGATTTTTGTGAAGTGCTCTCTTCAACTTCTGTTATTTTTGATGTTTCTTTTAAAATATTCTTATGTGTGTGTGTATTATATATAGTATATATATATATATATATATAAAATCTGCATCTTTCTGTATATGCACACAAAGATACACACAAATGTGTATATATAAATATTTTTGTTTGCTAATACACATGTTCACAATTCCTAATATTCTTAAAGTATTAGACTAGTTAAATTTAAATTTCCTCTCCTAAATTCTATAGCATTATGTTCAGCAAACCATTTTTGTATGGGTTTACGAACACATATGCACAAACATGAGGTAGGCAAACAGGGAAAGAACAATGCCCTTTTAAAGAAAAAACTTTATCAATAAGGCAAATGAACAAAAAAATTGCCTATCATAACTGATTTTCTTTTTAAATCTTGGTAATAACACTTACGTGCACATGTCTATGCATACACACAAATTAATCCTATTTACCTATATTCTCTTTCATTTCCAAGTTTCATAACCCCAAATAAAATACAGACTATTGAGAAGTCCAGCTATGCTAGTCAGTTACCCTCTAAAAGACCGTGAAGGGGAGTATTCTGAAGTAAATATTCCAGGTGTGCCAAACTAGAAAAATTAAATCTCTGTGCTTACTTAAGGAAAAAAACACTTTAATTAATATAATTATCTAACCATGCCATCCTTTGGCCCTGTTCACTGACCTTTATTTTAAAGCAATGGTATCCTTCATTATGGAATTGGTATCCATGGATCTGGTCAGTTTTTTCTTGAATCTAGAGAGCTCCAGATTCTCTGTTGATCCAAATTACCCAAGAAAAATATGTTATAATAATGTGCTATGGTATGGTAAAATACAATAAAAGTTATAAAATTATCTTAAATACTCAACAGTATGCTTTGGAATAATCAAAATTGTTTACTTCATCGCCCCTGGAAAGAGTTCAAATAATTTAACACATTTTTTCCAGCAGTACAACTTTGAAGAAGGCAAAGATCTTAGAAGTCTGATAATCTAACCCTTACTCTATAAAAATAAAGAAACTGAGATTTAGAAATGTTATTGACTTGCCCATGGTCATAAAGCTTGTTATACTCACCACTTAAAGTTCATAAATAAATGTTGTTTTAACTGTTTGTTTTAGAGAAAAGAAAATTATACATTTCTTTCTTTCTTTTTATTATGTTCAGTTAGCTAACATGTAGTATCCTTCTGGAAAACAGTATTGAGGTTCTTAACACATTAAAAATAAAACTACTCTAGAGGCACCTGGGAGGTTCAGTGGGTTAAAGCCTCTGCCTTCGGCTCAGGTCATGATCCTGGGGGCCTGGGATGGAGCATTGCATCAGGCTCTCTGCTCAGCAAAGAGTCTGCTTCTTCCTCTCTCTCTGCCTGCCTCTCTGCCTGCTTGTGATCTCTGTCAAATAAATACATAAATAAAATGTTTAAAAAAAAAAATAGAACTACTTTTTGATCCAGCAATTGCACTACAAGTTATTTACCCCAAACATACAGATGTACTCAAAAATTATACATTTCATATGGTATATATGGTTTATCAAAATTGGTTTAGGTAAAATTCATGAATCTTTAAAATGACAATGGCAACAGAGTTCTCACTTAACATGTTAAGGCTGTGATTGTATAATTTTATTTTGCAAACAAAAATGTATCCAAATTCAAGTACTGGTAACAAATTGTTGCATCCATTGTGATTCTAAGTTTTTTTTTTTAATTGTAGGACATAAAGTTCTATAAATTATTAAGTGACACAAACTCTGGATGAGCCCTAGGCAAAATGTGAACTAAGGGATAGTTGCTTTGTTTTCTTTTTTTTCTAAACAGTGACTGATCCCTAAGGCAATAGCTGATAATTGTTTATACTTGTTACCTCAAATTTAAGGCATTTCAAATGCCAGGTGTCAGGCATTATCTTAGGCACTTTAAATAAGACGTTATAATTATTCCTAACCACAACCATGTCAGCAAGATCCTATCATTCTATCATTTCTATAGATATAGATAGGAGAACTATCTATAGATAGGAGAACCCTCAGTCAAAGAGGCGAAATGATTTTCTTTCTTTCTTTCTTTTTTTTTTTTTTTAAGATTTTTATTTATTTATTTGACAGACAGAGATCACAAGTAGGCAGAGAGACAGGCAGAGAGAGAGGAGGAAGCAGGCTCCCTGCTGAGGAGAGAGCCCGATGCGGGACTCGATCCCAGGACCCTGGGATCATAAACTGAGCCGAAGGCAGAGGCTTTAACCCACTGAGCCACCCAGGTGCCCGCAAAATAATTTTCTTGAGGAGAGTTAGCTGGTAGGAAAATCTTTAAGCTTGTATTTTCCCACTGAAAACCTTGAATTTTACCACATGAAAGCTTTTGAGAGCTACTGAAGAGGTTTTTGTGGTTTTATTTTTTAACAGCTTTAGTAAGATGTAATTGTCATGCAAAGAAATTTCACCTATTTGAAGTGCAAAATTCAAGTTTTGATCTACATACATACATATGACATGAGCATCGCAGTCAAAAACAGTAAAAATGATCACTATACAAATAAGCTATGGGTGAGTTTGGGCAGAACGGATATCTTAGCAATTGGATTTTCTTATGCATGAACAAATATATTTGTCTATGTAGGTCCTCTTTAATTTTTCTCAGCAGTGTTTTTGTAATTTTCAGGCTATAGATCATGCACATCTTTTGTCCAATTTACCCCAAAACTTAGTATTTTTGATGCTCCTGTAAATGGTATTTTAACTCCATTTCTAGTTGTTTGTTGCTAATACATAGAAGTAAAATTGATTCTTGAATATCTATCTTGTGAACTGTAACTTTGCTAAACTTGCTTATTAGTTCTAGTATTCTTCTTACAGATTTCGATGGATTTTCTACCTAGACGGTCATATCATCTGTGAATAAAGACAGTTACTTTTCCCTTTCCAATCTAGGTGGCTTTTCTTTTTCTTACCTTAGTGTACTAGCTTGAACCTCTAATGTTCTAGAGGCATAAAGAGATGAAAAACCTCCTCGTCTTGTTTCTGATCCTAGGGGGAAAACCTGTAGTTTCTCACCATTAAGTGTGATGTTGGCTATGGTATTTGTTTTTTTATGTCCTTTATCAGACTGAGGAAGGTACTTTCTATTCCTATTTTTGCTGGGAGTTTTTTGTTTGTTTTTGTTTTTGTTTTTTCATAAATGGATGTTGGATTTTTGTCAATGTTTTAATACCTATGAGGAAAATCCTCTGGGTATGATTTTTCACTTTTAGTCTGTTAATAGGGTGAATCATATTGATTTTTAGTGTTAAATCATTCTTGTATTCCTGAAATAAGCCCTACCTTGTATATTGCATTATCCTCTTCATATTCTTGGATTTATTAAAATTTGTGTTTAGAGTATTTTCAGATCTATGTAAATTTTAGATCTGCAATTTTAATGTATCTATATGTAAATGAGGAGTATTGGAAGATCGTTTTCTTGTAATGTCTCTGATTTTGATATTAGGGCAGTGTTAGATTCCTAGAATAAGTTAGGAAGTACTGCTTTTCCTTCAATTTTGTGGAAGAATTTGTGGAAGTTTTTTGTTTTGTTTTTACAGAAAAAAATCAATTTTTAAAAAATGGATATACAGGTACTTAGGTTAGCTTCCCCCCCCCCCCTTGTGTGAGTTAGGTAGTCTATATTTCTCAAGGAATTTGCTCATTTTCTCTAAGTTGTCAACTTTATTGGCATAGAATCAATCACAATATTCCTTCTTATCCTTTTAATATCTGTCAGATCTATAGTGAAGATGCCTCTCTTATTCTTAATATTGGTCATTTGTGTGTTCTCTTTTTCCTGTTCAGCCTGACTCAAAGTTTATCAATGTTATTGATCCCACAGAAAGAGAATTTGGTTTCATTGATATTTTTCTTTTCTATTTAAATTGATTTCTGCTTTGGTCTTTATTATCTCTTTTTTTCCCCCCTGCTCACTTTGGTTTAATTTGTTCTTTTTGTGATTCCTTAAGGTAAAAGATGTGGTCATTGATTTGAGGGCTTTCTTTTTTTAATATAGGCAGTTAGTGTTACATATTTCCCCCTTGGTACCTTTTAAATGCCATCCTGCACATTTTGACAATATTGTGCTTTTCATTTGGTTTAAAATACTTTGTCATTTGAGGCAGTTCATATACTATTTTGTTTGTCCAGACATAGGTAAATAGGTCTGGACCCGCGTGATGCCAGTGAAAAAGGAAGGAGGTTCACTAGGATCTGATGACTTCATTTGAGGGCCACAGGACAAGAAGGAAATAAAGTTAATGAGAATAAAGGGGTCTAGATGGAATGAATGATAGTTTTGGTTTTCATGTCAGCAAGTATCTAAGAACATTATTCAACATCCTTTCAGATATTCAGAACTAGTGCTTACGAGAGATAACAGAAATAAATTTTGGTGTGAGTTACCCACAAAGCGATGAAGGCAAAACAGTGGGTTAGGTAGCTAAAGAACACAGTACATAGAAATGATTAACCTGTATATGGGACTTACTCTGTGCCAGGCATTATTCTAAGTACTGTGCATACAGTAACTAAGGTGCTATTATTATTCGCATTTTACAGAAGAATAAAGAAAGACCCAAAGAAATACGATAGTTAAGTAATGGAACTGAGGTTTGAAGCTAAAGCATTCAAGTTCTGGCTGAGTTCATGCATTTACACTACACTGCTACTCCCCCCAGAATAACAATGAAAAATCTAGAACAAGTGCATAAACAATTATGGCAAGATAAGTTTTTAAGCTATTCACTTGTGTTTTGTTTTCACATTTGAGAGGGATCAGAAAGAAGCCGCACTGTCAGGCTTTGATTCCCTGTGCTATTGCCGTCAGGCTTTGATTCCCTGTGCTATTGCCTTTCTCTCAGAGAAAGTAGCTAAGGCCATTGTGTTTCTTTTTTTTAAGATTTTTTTTTTTTAATGTATTGATTTGACAGATGGAGACCACAAGTAGGCAGAGAGGCAAGCAGAGAGAGGAAGGGAAGCAGGCTCCCTGCTGAGCAGAGAGCCAGACGCGGGGCTCGATGCCAGGACCCTGGGATCATGACCTGAGCCAAAGGCAGAGGCTTTAACCCACTGAGCCACCCAGGTGTCCCAAGGCCTTTGTGTTTCTTACCTCTGCTGTGGTTGTATTCTAGGACCTAAAGCAGAAGTCAACTGAGCAAAGCTTCACTCCTGCTTTTTTCTGACCGTTTCAGCTCATCCACTCTAAGGATTATGTTTGGCTGAGGGACAGAGGCAAGATCTAGTTATGTTGGAGAAGAAAAGGGGCTGCGGAAGCAGTAGGAAAGAGTGTGGATATTCCCCAAGACCAAGAACTCAGTAAGGGAGAAGGCAGAACGTCAGAGAATGGTGGCCAGGTGATAAATGAAGAAAGGCAAGACTGAGGGCATGATTCTCTAAGCATCAGCAAGGAAGTCTTGGGCAGGCTTGGCAGAAGGAGCAGGACCACCTCCCATGAGAGCACATGGATGAGACAGTAGAAAAACCTAAGGTAGCCACGGGGAGTTAAAACCAGGGTCCTTATCCTGGCTGCCAACTTTTGGATACCACATAAGATTTCCAGATTTGAGGCCTCCCAAAAGGATGCAATTAAAGTTACCATGAACTCATTAGGATGGACACATGGGGTAAGATTTAGCTAAATTTGATTAGAAAGATAAGTAATTAAATATGTACTTTAACCCTGAATTTCCAGAGAAAGATATTACCTGATATTCATTTTAGGATCACATTCGTTCAATCCACCTTTTAAAAGTATGTTCAGAGGTCCTATTATGTGCCAGGCATTGTATAAGGAACTGGGATTACCAATAAATATGCATAAGATTTTCTTGTCATTGGAAGGTGGCAAGTTTGCAATAAGCAATAGAGCAGAGGTATGTGTGAGGCTTCAAGACAACCAAATAGATGGAGCACATTTCATGAAAGAAATGAAATTTGGGTATTAAAAGCAAAAAAGATAATGGAGTGGAGTAGGGTAAAAGGGGCAAGACTGTTTCAGAAAGAAGAAGCTCCCCTTGAAAGACCATGTAGGGACAGACAAAAAGCACTTCAGAGGAACACCAATCAGGCTGTCATGGGACAACCTTTGAAGCAGACAGATCCCATGTTGAATGTCTACTCTACCATGTTGGAAATCTGGAATGGAGTTCCTGAGCCAGGGGCTGTTGTAGTTTCATTTTAAATACTGGTTTAATGATAGCCTCTTCAAGGGGTTCTTGTGAAGATGAAAGGAGGTAACAAACACAAAACCCTAGCATAACCATTAGCCCTTTAAAAATATTTTGTTCCTGCCTTCCCAGCCTATTCTTCATATAAAATAATCTGCTCTAAGTCTGCATGTGACCAGAAGAAAATGAATTTTGGATGGCATGGAATGAACCTGGAAGTGTGTTTGGGGAATGGATTGGAAAAGGATCTGTGTAGTAGCTGAGAACTTCAGAGTTAATCTTCTATAGAGTCATTTAGAGAGGGGAGGATGTAATTGAGTGGGGAGAGCTTGGAGGGCAGGAGTGAATTAGGAGCTACTGTATAAGCTGGACAAAAGATAAGGTCTCAAACTAAGATAGAGACTCTGAAGGGGTAAAGAAGGGGAACTCTCAGCAGATAATTGGTAGGTTAAAGTGATAGCATTGAGCACAAGGTGACTGACCCAGTGTGGGGAGTGAAAGGAAGCCACCCCTCACTAGGATTTCCAGCCTTCAGTCACTGGGAGAGTGCTAATGTAACTGAATTCCATGAGGAATAGAGGAGAATATGTGTGAAGATATCCAGTTATTTTTTTAGAGGTGTCAAATTGGAAGAGCCTGAAGAAGATCCATGAAATTATAAACTTGTGGGAAGTTAGATGCATATATAATTGGAAATTAGGAGAGCACTGACCCAAAAGAGAAAAATGTTTCATCCCTTTCTTTGCTCCAAGTATATCAAAATCTATCGGAGGCATAGAAAGGGAAGAGGTCTGGCATTTATTAGCATGGCTTTATAACAACATTATCTATCACATCATTTATAACTACAAGACTTGGAGCTAATTATTTTTTTATTTTTATAGATGGAAAAATAATGGATTTTGTAGTAAGACACATCCCAAGATCTTCCTTCCAAATATATGCAAACATAATCAACAAAAGAAGGTTTTTTTTTTTTTTTCCTTTTCTTTTTTTTGGAAAGGATGAAATAAATGGGCAACAGAGATTTGGCTGAATTTTGAAAGGGTGACACTGGTGATTACTAAGGGAAAAAAACATGAGTAAATTGAAAAACAGTCAACAAATTGAAGTATACTTGAAAAACATGCAGAGACTAATGATGTGCCTAGTAGGACCAAAAACAACTTAAAAACAAAAAGCCTATGTTCAAACATGTTGCTAACATACATGGTCATATATTCAAATTATTTATTCATTTAGCTTTTTTTTTTTTTTTTTTTTTTTTACTTTTCTACTATGTGGCAGGTACTCTGTTAAGTGCTGAGGATAGGTAAATGAGTAAGAAACACACTTAAGTGTTGAGAAATTCATGGTTTAGTGGGAGGATGGTAAAACAAGTCATTTGAGCTACATGGCAAGTACCCCAGTAGACATGTGCCCGGAAATTTCAAAGCACACAGGAATGAGTGAGGGGAAGGAAATAAGGAGAGCTTCCTGGAGGAAGTGATGCTTGACTTGAACCTTAAAACATAAGGAAGAAGTGGTCTGAGGATGGGGAGGAAGGAAATTCTAGATAGAGAAATAGATATGAACAAAGCAAGAAGGTGATAAATAATGTGGCATGTGAAGAATTCTGAGCTAATACACTAGATGTGAACAGTAACAGATCAGTGGAGAGCATAAGCCATGAGAGGCAGATGTAAAGACTATTGGCTTCTACAACTTGTCTAAGGCTCTTCTCTAGCTTGAAGAGTTTGTGGGATCACCCAGATGTTGAGTTATTCCAGCAAGATGGTGGCCTGCACAAGGGCTAAGCCAGCAGGCATGGACCACACTTTGCTTGACTGTTGAAAACACTGCATCTGTTGAACTGAGATTGTTTTTCCCTCAAAGTCTTCAGAAAGGAGTCCCATTAAACATTTGAAGAGATTACATTAAAGTCATTCCAGAAAGGTTCTCAAATCCAAGATTAAATCATAGGCTTTATTGCCCTCCTTGTTCATCCCTCTCAAACTCCTTTCAAAAACTGACAGGCACCATTAGAAATTAGATTCCATTCCCAGAAACCTGCCTCTGCTGCCACTCCTGCCCCAGCAGTTTCAGCAATACGTATTTCCTGGAAGAACATTTCACTGTCAGAAGTGCTGACTGACTCAGACAACCCTTGGGCCAACCAGGAAATTTATGGGTGAGCCCTAAATATAATTCTCCCTAGTTCTGTACGCAAGTAGAAAGCATGTCCGAGCTTTCCTTCTTCCTTTAAAATCTTTAAAAAGCACTTGTTAGGTAACTAAGTTAGAAAACAAAATCTATACCATGTTTTTATTCGAGTGAAATTCTTATTGAAGTCTACATTATAGTCACATTAATATCACATTAGCTCCTAGTGATTAATATTACTGCAATGAATGAATTAATAATGATTGACCACTCAGGTTTTCCCTCCCCCTACCATGACATGAAGAGGATCCAGGGCATTGATTATCACAAATATAATGGATTGATTCATCATTTATGGGAAAAGAGTTTCTCTTCCCATAAAGCTTAGCTGCCCCCCCACCCCAACCAAGATGTATTATCTTTGGCAACAACTCAAAACCATCCACAGATTATTCTCTGCAGCCAACAATTCTAATTAAGGATGGTGATTTGAATACCAGCCTTGAGGAATATGTCTCACATAAATGAACTGCCTTATAGAAGCTGTACCCAGAAAGGAAGATCCTTTCCTCAGCCTTCCTTTGAATGATAACCATTGGATAGCATTGTTGCCTTCTGAATAGGATAATCAGTTACCCTGTTGGCTTAATTGTAGGGGAAATATTATCTATTGTATTACCTACTGGAAGCCTCAAAACCCATTTAGGAAGTGATATCTTTATATACTTGATCTTATGGCTTCTCATCTTTCAGCAGGTATACATTTACTGAATTACCTGTCCAGTTTATTCCTTGGTCTCCTTCGTGGGCTTTATAGTCAACATCCCTGTTGAGGAGCATTATGCTTTTTGTCCTGCTAATTGAAAAATATCCCTGTACCACAGTCTTTCATGATAAAAAGCCTAGTCTTCAAAATTGTTCTCACACTAGGACCTGTCTTTTGATAGGCTGCTATGGGTTGAAACTTTTACTTTTATCCAGCATTGCTGCAGCAATGTAACCCAATCACATTTTTAATTCCATTTTTAAAGTGTCGGAACTTTTCCTTCCCATTGATAATATATCCATATCCAATAAAATGATTCTGACCTCAAAATTCTCAAAATTCTACATGTAGGCTATACACTCAGGATGATGAGGTCTATTTATTGCGACACTTCACACTGTCATATTTTAAGTGTCCTCCAGTCTACTAATGAGCACTTGTGGTTTCGTAATGAAATGGCTACTATTTCTTTCCTAGAAGTTGTGGGTAAATGAGCTATGAAAGTGGCTGTGTTTTATTAACACATGAGTGTGAAACAGCAAAAATTCAGTGTAGCACATACCAGTTCATTTTGACAAGCAATTATAGAGGACCTACTGTGTGCTAGGCTGTCCTAGGCTGTCTGCACTGTCCAGGGCAATGGAGTATGCAAAAACAAAAGACCATATCCTTGTTTTCAAAGGAAGACTAACATAAAAAAAAATAATTTCAATGTAATATGACACGTAGAGTATTTTTATCTATGTTGATATACAACTAAAGTAAGCTTAATAAAAAAAATTCACAAGGAAGGTGATAGCTAAAAAGGACTTAGGCTACTAGGGGACCGATGATTAGTCTCATTTTCTTCCTACTCAGGAAATAAAGAAACTATAGAACTTGTGCTATCACTAACAGTCTTTAATTCTCTTGTCCAGAATTTTGTGATTTGTATAAATGCTTTTGGCTTTAATAATTTCTTGAAGTCCTTTTATTTAATATAGAACTCCACCAAGAAAATCCATATAATCTACATTTTGGTTCTATAACATCAGAAAATCTTCCACTGTCTGTGAGCTATCCATAGCCCTAAACTGGAAAAATTAATTATTAACAAGGGGAAGTATGTGAAAGGCATTCTATGTATACTGATAGTATCTAAACTAAAGATGTGTGTGATGAGAAATGAGGTAAAACACATCTTGCTTGGGCTTTTTGTAATTTACCTAGCCATTAAAGGTTAAAACAAAGCATGCAAATTTGCTTTGAAGAGCAAGTTTATGATCAAGTCAAGGGAGAGAGTTTGCTAGTAATTACATGGTATGCTACAGGAGAATTATTACTTATGTCATCTGGCTTTTATAACCCAGAGTTGGATGCATGATTCTCGTTTTTGTTTATAAACTTATTTTTAGATTCACCAATATATAATGATATATTGTTTCACATAATATTTTTAAAAAGCTGATGGAAAAATTTATTTCATTGTACTTGAGATATGCAAAGCATGATGGTTGCATATGCCATCTTTTTAAATGTAAAAATCTTAATGAGAATATACATGGTTCTTTGGAAGAAATATTGGAAGTAAAGAATGATATTGATTATTACTATCTCTTCATCTCCTGTTGTAGTGAGATAATATTTCATTTCCGAAACAGAGCTAAAGGCTTATTAATATTGAAATGGAAGAGTGAAAGAGAGGGAGAGAGAGATAAGGTAATTTGGAGGCCAAGGAACTATACAGGTTCATGATTTCTGTTGGATCTGCTTATGATTTATTTATATTTGAAGGGGACAAGTGCAGTTGATCTGTGCTCTAAAATTCACCACCCCAAATGCACACTCATTAAAATCCCTTAGTTTTGGGGTGTCTGGGTGGCTCAATTGGTTAAGTGTCCAACTCTTGATTTCAGCTGGGTTTATGATCTCAGGGTGATGAGATCAAGCCCTATGGAAGGCTCCATGCTGGGCATGGGATTCTCTCCCTCTCCCTCTGCTCTCCCCACTTGCACTATCTAAAACACACACATATGCACACACAAACACATAACACACACAAACAAAAGTCTTCGTTTTTATTTTTCTATTTTTCATGTTTTTTTGCCTCTTCTCCTTCCAATGGCCTCTCCTTCAGTCTCCTGTCAGATAGTCATCCTAAAGCTTTGATCTATTTGTATAACTACCTGCCTCAAAAAACCTTACTAATCCCCCATTGCTTACCATATTAAATGCGGGTTCCTCACCCAATCTTTAGACTTCTGGACCAAAGTTCCAACCAGACTGATTTTCCAACATGTAACTGATGTTCCTCCCTTAATAAATGGTTTGTTTTCCCACTGAATATGCCCAATAGTCTTATCCTCGAAATTTGTGTTCATGCCCTTTTTTCTGTATGGAGCATTCTTCTCACTTTCCAATTTCTCCTTGTGGAAATTCTACCCATTTTCAAGCCTATCCTTAAGCGTCCTCTGTTCCACAAGCCCTACCTAGATCACTTTTTTGTTTTATTTTGTTTCTTCTCATTTGTACTCCCAGGGTACATACGCAGTACTTCTCCCATGGCGTTTATTTTCATGCATACATTGATTCTGTTCTAAAAAGAAAGGGAAATGTGCCAAGCAATAAGGAATTAAAGATAAGCCACAGACTCTAACTCAAGTTGTTCACAATTGCCTGAAAAAGGTTAAGATAAGCACACAGATGCTCTCAATACAGGATGATGTGTATTGTGTTAAGTCCAGAATACTGGAGGAGAAATAGGGAAGAAAGAAAGAAAACCAAATCTTAGACCAGAAGATTTGGGGAAGACTTCTTGAAGCAAATGGCATGAGTGGGAACTTAAAATTTGTATAGAAAATCACCAGGCTAGGAGGAAAGGGGGAATTCTAAGATAAGTTAGTGCAGAGGCCGGGGAGGTAGAGCAGTAGGAAGGTGAGTTGTGCTGCTCCAAAAGTATGGACTGTGAAATAGTCTTGATGTTAAAGAGTCAGTTGTTCATTGTTCAATTGTTGATAATTTGACATCGGCTGTGCTGGGAGTATTTCTATCATGGATAGAAGCAAACATTTATACATTAGGACTTTGGGTTTGTTTTAAGAAAGCAAGTTAACTAGGAGACCACTGAATGTGAACATGGGTGGTCCAGAGAATTGCAAGTAGTTTATTGTTCTATTCCAGCCATTTGCATACCAAAAGTGACCCATGGACTAGATTGTAAGACTCCTGAAGGAAGGAATGGTGCTTTACTGACCTTGATGACCTCTGGCTATGCCTTCAAACCAAAGTAGGTAGGCAGTAGACTCAGGCCATCAATTGGAATCTAGATTAGAGAAGAATCACTTCAGACATGAAACTGTGCTGCTTACAATTTTGGTTGAAGGCATTTGCATTGAACTGCTTAAGTGTGCTTTTTCTCTTAATGAAAATAAGCATTTCTTGAAACAGTGGAGTACAGCATCTGTTACCTGCTTGGAAAAAGTCAGGGAATTAAAATGGTATTTATACAATAGTTTAGTTTTTATTTCCATCTATTTAACAAAATTTTTGATCATTCTTTTTTTAAAAACAGTTAAGAGTAAGAATAGTAGTTGTTCAAATTAAGAAATGTTATGTCATTGAGAAAGGATAATTTCAAAGGGAACAGAAAGTTCTATTGTACTTGACTCAAGTTTTCTGCTCCTTCCATCATCCTCATTGCTCTTCCAACCACTGGCCTGGCTGACTAAATGACCCTGTTTTCATGTTTGTTAAATGGGTGAGTAAATTATTAAATAATAACTAATATTTATCAAGTATTTGCTGGGTGCTGGATATTATCCTAATTCTTTGCATAATTATCTCATTTAGTGCTCATAAGAACTAATTTCCTTTTTGCAAACAAGCAAACTGAGGCTAACAGGTTAAGTAAGGTCTTTAACAAAGCTTTGTGATAATGAAAAGCCAGATGACTGATGTGAGTAAAAGAATGGAATCTCTTTCACAGTTACATGAATATGAGCTAACCTATTCCAGTTAGAGCTTAAGAACATAAAGTTAACTACAAATTCAGGGAATGGAGTACTGAATTTTCTGATTAATGCTTAAAAATAATTTTAAAAATTTGGTTTCAAATTTCCTAGAGCAGAACCATACTTAATTTTCTTTTTCTTAAATACTAGAGATTGAACATATAATTACTGAAGTTTTTTGTTGTTGTTGTTTTTGTTTTGCCAGCACTCTTAGGTCATCATCTACTTAAGTGTAGATGGAGGAGATTTAGGTGAATTTCTAAAAAGCTAAGAGAATATGCCAGCTCTTTCAACATATTTGTTTTGCTGCTGTTGTTTTTTTTTTTCTTCCGAAATTTAAGTCGAGTAAAATATACCAGTTTCTTCAATATTCCAATTCACTGGGTTCTAGCTAATTAACTTTTTATTATATATTTTAATCTCCTAATGTCAGCCTAATCTAGAGTGTGGACTTTGTGCCATCCAACTTGATGAGGTTAAGTCAGTGGCCTGGCTTGGGGACAACTCATCTAAACTTACCTGAACTTTTTCTTCTCTGTATTTTCACTCCTGCAATTATGCTTTGAATGACCTAATTCTCAACAACAACAAAAACTTACTTAAATATTCCTCAGATATTTTTTGTTTTAAAATATTAAAAAAATAGTTGTCCCTGATGACTCAGTTGGTTTATTAATCCAAGTTTAACATATCCCCAGTTAAAATATGTTAATAGATTATGTCTAAGAAATAATTCAATTAAGTTTCCAGTGTAGCTAAAAGTGTTATCTGTTTTGAAATTTCTTTGGTCAGTTAAGAAAATCAAGACAAAAAACAAAAAACAGATGATGGGGTTTGGGGTGGTGCACCAGGGGGAGAAAGGCAAACCAGGAAACAGCCTCTTAAGTATACAGAACAAACTGAGGGTTACCGGTGGGGAGGTGGGCGGGGGGATGGGTTAAATGGGTGATGGGGGTTAAGGAAGACACTTGCGATGAGTATCCATGTTGTATAGAAATGATGAATCACCAAGTTATACACCTGAAACTAATATTACACTGTATGTTAACTGGAATTTCAACAAAAACTTGAAAAAGTAAAAAAAAAAAAAAAAAAAAAAAAAAAGATTATTCTTTCCTGATTACACTTAAAATTCCCACTGTGGTAGATTGTCTTACTGGTCCCATTTATTCTTTATCCGTCTGGTGAAAGTTTTATCCATCCCTATGATACCCAGTGCCTATTGTATGGGTAAGAGTACTTCCCACCTAACTGAAATCAGATGCAGCCATATGACTTACCTAGACAATGACATGTAAGCAGAAGCCTTCAGAACCAACACAGTTTCGCTAGCCCACTGACAACAAGAAGGCAGACCCCATAGAGAAGCGATTTTTTTTCACCATGACCCAGAAAGAAGATCCAGGTTTCCCCTGTTATCTGGAATTAGAGCATCCGTATGAAAGCTTTTGTAAACCAAGATGACATAAGGTGAAGAAGCAAATACCATTAATTGGTATGGGGAAATATTTGAGCATTCCCAGACCTAAGAAATAACCTCTGTGATGTTTTTCTGATACTTCAGGATACATATTGCTGGCGGATGCACCAAAGAAATCCAGAGAAAGCAAAGATGTTCAGAGACACAGTTCAAAGTTGTGATGGCTTGATGATGAATGTAGTTCCTGGGGAAGGAGGTTGGTGGGACCACTTTCTGCTGGCTTGCATGCTGTCTCATTCAGACTCACTGCAAAAACAAATGCTAAACACTATTTTTGTTTTCTCTCTCTCTCTCTCTCTCTCTCTCTCTTTTTTTTGGTAAAAGTGAAAATCCTCTTTGAATTTCTTTGTTAGTGAAAATAGATACTAAGGTAGGTCTTTTGTGAAAGCAAAGTGGCCATCATAAACTTTCAAAAAGCGGGGACACTTTTTGTACGTTCTATAAGTTTCTCCAGGACAGGAGAAAACATTCCATGTGCTGGGGATAGATAGGATAGTTGTGAAGTCCTGAGGACAGAATCTTCCTCAGGAGGCCTTCTCTTTTCCTTCTGAGAGGATTTATTGCACACCACTCCAGGAAGACAGTCGTCCTTCCTTTTGTTCCTCACTTCCAGAACAGTTCCTTGGTAATATATGACCTTTAATTTCATGAGTATAGACTTCTTGCTTCTACTGACTCTAGATCTAGTTACTATATCTACTCCCTGAGATGTCTGCCCCTTAAGACTATTTTCCTGTTTGGAAATTATAGCTGTAAACTGATTAAGAAAACCACCCTCTCTTTTCTTAAAGATAGGCTTACTTATTACTTCAGAAACAATGCGATTATACAAAGATTAGTTGGATTAATCAATGCTTTACAAGGTTAGTGAGCTTTCCAAAATTAGATAGTACTTTAGCTACTTCCTCATTTTGACCACTGCCAGGATAATTCAACTGTTGTTTTGCCTCTTCCCCCAGCACCCCCAGGAAGATCCAATTCTCATTACTAAATGTCACTGCCACCCTCTTTGGTGCCCCAAGTTGGGAATGGGAATGTTGATATTTTCCTTATTCTGTCCTTAAAGAATTTATACATTTACTGTGTCCAAAGAATGGACCCCACTCCTCGGACCTCAGGGCTTTCCTTTGGTCATTAGAAGTGCCCTTGCCCCTTTTCTGTGGTTCACCTGTCACAATGCAAGCAGAAAGGTCTCAAGCAAAACCAACACCATAGCTTGTTAATGATATTCCATCTATTGGCCTAGAATGGGGGCACCACAGAATGAATTGTGGCCAATTTTGATTGCCCTTGAACTTAAAAGAGGATCTGGAACTGCTAGTCTATTACCAAACAAGGTGTGATCCCGTTTCGGCCTCAGTCCCTACCTCCCTGTCATTCTCCAAGCATCTGACCCAGGAGTCACTTTTCTCTAAAGGAGTTTTCTCGCATACTTGTCCTCAAATATAAGTTATACTTCACCTATGATTGTAGTCTGCTCCAAGAAGCCACTTGTAAGACATTGTAATAACAGGTCACATATATCAAGATATATTATTTTGTGATAGAAGAATTGCTTATTTTTTAAGATAGGATTGTTTTTTAAGCCATTCATCTTTGATTTTATTTATTCTATAAACCTGGCAACTTACTTTGGGAAATACCAGCAAAGCTGGATTTTGGAATCCTATTCTTTCACATATGGTACTAATATATCTCGGGGTTTGCCTTCATGCAACACAGCAACAGATGTCTAACATTTCTGGTTTTTAATAGGCCTCTGATCTTGGGAAGGTCCCTTTTTGGATTAGATGATGGTATGTTTTTAAAGCTACAGCTCGTTTACAAGATTGTTTTTTACAAGATTTGTTTTAACTAACGATATAGATTTCGCCCTTATTCTGAGAATTTCATTTAATATACATAAGCTAGTAGTGAATTTGATTGGTACACTTGCCTCTTTAATAACCTTAAAAGAAAAGATCAGCTTTAACTCAACTTGGAAGTAAAATATTGTGCCCTGTGGTCATGAGACTTTTTTTTTTTTTTAATTTCTTTTCAGCGTAACAGTATTCATTGTTTTTGCACCACACCCAGTGATCCATGCAATACGTGCCCTCCCCAATACCCACCACTTGGTTCCCCCAACTTCCCACCCCCCGCCCCTTCAAAACCCTCAGGTTGTTTTTCAGTGTCCATAGTCTTTCTGGTCATGAGATTTTAATTGATACAGCCTGTTTTAACTTTTCACAGATGTCCTAAGAGAGCAGCTTGTTCATAAACATCCTGACAGCTTTGCTTAAGTAGCTCTGGTTTAGAATCTATACAGGAGATAGTGGAGGGATAGAGAAGTTTTGTTGAGGAAACTGTTTAGTGAAAACTTGAATTTTATTTTCTCTGCAGGAATCACGATGACGATTGACACTGAGATATTTATTAGAGCATTTCAGGCCTGGTTGAAAGGATCTGAATCATGCAGGCAAACTTTAGTTCATACATGGTCTGAAGAGTTAGTCTACAAGGACAACATTGTGATTGGTATTAGTAAATGCTATAGGGAACTTTGATTAGCCTGATGATAGTTTTACGGTGATATTCTTAGTCTACCTTTCTATAATTGTATCATGAAAAACAATAAAAATGCTAACTGTACCAGGAAACTTTCTGATTAACAAGTAACAATATTCAAACCTGAAGTCATTTTATAAATACATTCAAAATGCCCAGCCTGGAGACCAAATGAACGTACACTTGAACTTCATCATAATGGTGCATGAGATATGCTTACCAGCATAGGTAATTTCTAAATGAGAATGGACTGGGACATTTTTTTAAGATGAAAAGGAATAAACTAGAATCCAATACTCTAGGTTAAGGGAAAAACTAGTTTTGTGGAAGGATACTTTTTAGGCTGTTTATTCAATGTACCTTTTTTCAGTTCTTAATTAGGTGAGAAAAACATTTAAATTTAGCTGTTTTACACATAATATTTCAATGCCTACTTTAAACATGAAATGGCTAGTTCAATAGAATGATGAATTTTGGGCATTGAGGAAAGAGTGGTGTGTGTGTGTGTGTGTGTGTGTGTGTGTGTGTGTGTGTGTGTTCGTTCCACCATTTACCTCAAAACAGGAATTTTCTAGGAAAACCAATATAATGGTCTTCTATTGTGGGGGAAATAATGAGAGTGGGAAGTGCAGGGTATTTGGATTTCTTTCAGGAGAAAAACCTGTTTAATCAAGGATCAAGCAGCTTCGAGCTAAAAGAATAGCCAGATTCAATCTGTTCTAATTTTTAGACCTCCTATCATCAACCAAGATTTTAAAAAATGAATTAAATAAGAATGTAAGGAAGGTAATTATATCAATCTACTTTACCTTGGTGTAGAAAGCAATAAAATAACCTTGCAAAGTTTATATGTTGGTTTGTAAAATTCTATTTGCCTTTATTAACAAGTGCTTACGGCTAATTTCTCAGGCGAGATCATAATTTTATCCATTCCTCATGCTGTGCTTTCATCGTGGCTACATTGAGAGGCTGAGAAACCTCATACTTAGGCTACAAGAGGGCTGCTTTTTTGATTGTTTTTGATTGAGTGCCTTAATTAGGTCACCCCCCCAAAAGTGTATTTTAATAACCTTTGTCATTACTGAACAAAAGGGATTTAAATTCTACCATGAAGAGCTTTCTTTAGTGTCAAACATCTGTTCTAAAACTTATCATGGCAATATAGTCACTGAATTGCATGAACAAATTTGATTAGCATCAACTTCTGGGAATGGTTTCTAGCTGATTGACCTGGGGACCTTATCTTTAAATATTGGCATTGTATGGATTAACCAAAATCCAAGAGAATGTCAGATATTGAGACACATAATTGCAGGTTAATTGGAAGATAAAGATACTTTAATCTAATGTTGAACTGGGGAAATATTGATGGTATTAACTTATTAGCCTTACTGAGGGAAAATAATCTTATTAGCATAAGGAGGACCACGGTAGGATTGTTTTTGTGTAAATGGTTCTTTCCTGAAATTTCTGTAATAAACAATTTGGGGCTCTAATGCTAAGTGGGTTTTTTGTTGTTGTTGTTGTTTTTAACTGGTGCTCCCAGCCACATAGTAATGAGCCATATGAATAAAAGAGATCTCAGATAAATTAGAATTTCTTAATTTTTAAGGAAACACAAAATAGTGGTGCTTGTACAATGTAGTAGGTCCGTTTTCTGGTCCATACTCAAGGAACATAGTATATATTACAATTTCTAAGAGCAGTATTTGGGGTATGTTCATAAATTTATTGGTTCCCAGATGGCAAAAAGATTCTAGTTTAGGGAAATGAGAAGAGACATGAAGACAAGACAGAAAGTCTTGAAATGTAAGGAAATGTAGGGGGAAAAGTTCAGTGTTTTTAAAACTTTTGTTAGGTTCTTGGTGGTTTAGTTTTAGACTCCTTTTAAAAAGCCACTCTCCAGGGGTGCCTGGGTGGCTCAGTCAGTTAAGTGTTTGCCTTCTGCTCAGGTCATAATATCAGGATCCTGGGATTGAGCCCTGCAACTGACTCCCTGCTTAGTGGGAGTCTGCTTCTCCCTTTCCCTCTGCCCCTTCTCCCACCTCGTGCTCTTGTGCTTTCTTTCGCTCTTTCTCTTTCGAATAAATAAAATCTTAAAAAAAAAATATTCTCCAAAGCTAACATTTTTACAAGGCTATTGGAAGAGGGTCAAATGGGAGGGAATAGAGAGAAAATTAACTTCTTTTCCTGAGCACCTAATGTATATTAGTCACTTTACAACTTTGAGTGGTGAGGGGCAAACATAGTCATCTTCAGATTCCTGTATCAGCTCTATCTCATCTTTTACGATTGGTGGCCTTCTCTATTGGGACATAAGTGATGAAACAAAAGTATTTGAAGAAGTAGTGATCAAATAAGCTTCTTGGTAATGGCCTCAAATAAGGGAGTATTTTTTCTCAGTTTTTGTAGATTTTCCTTATGATTATGGCTCTGACATAAACTAGTGATATGAATTTAATCAAATATAGCTACTTCTTTACACCTAATTTCCTATAAAATGGTGGTGTTGAAGGGAGTGGGCAGTGGGAGTTATTGCAATCAATGGCAAGTGCTGGAAATAGGGAGGAGGGATATATGTATTAAAACCAACAACACCCCAGGTGATTCTTGGGCATCAGTGATTTCTGAGGTACTAATGATTTTTGTATAACAATCAGGAAGAATAATTTCCTAGATTATCTCCAGCTCTCAGTGCTAAAATAATAATTCTAATTTTCATTTTCTTAATTTGAAACTATGTCCACTAGGTTTTTCATATCTGCTCAGTTCTAATTTTTGTCAGCCTCAAATTTGTGTCAAAACCCCGTTGGTAAGAGGTAGAAGAAGTTACAATGAGAATACTTTGGATTTATAATACTTCAAAATTGGAAATGTGGGTAGCTAAACCATTTTTTAAATGCTGAAAACTAAAAAAAATAAATAAATAAATAAATAAATAAATGCTGAAAACTTAGTATGTTTAACTTTGTCATGTATATGTTTTTCTATTATGTCTCCATTTTTTAGCCCTTCCTCATTCTCGGAGACAATAAGATATTTAGGCTCATTTTGCACATCCTCAGCATGAGAATCAGCCATTTTTCCAAAGAGGATCTCTCTGTTAACAAAGAATAATAATTAGAAACAAAGATTTGAGTATAATGTATACTTATTGCTACCAATTACTGCTAATTCTCTCCGTGGACAGAGCTAGAAAATGCATGTATGTATACTCATAAATACACAAACACATTTCCACCTACACATCTCTTTCTCCCTACGTACCCACACACATCTGTATATATTTCTACATCAATCTACTTATATAGTGAGTAGGTAAATGGTACATATATAGATGGATAGAAAAATAGATATAGGCATATATGGGTAAAAATATATGCACATATATATGTATATGGCCCACTGTGTATATATACACATGTGTTTCATACACACATACTCATAATGTATATATACTATATTTCATATAATCACGGGTTTATTGAGGTAATTTCAGTTCCAATCTAATTCCACAGAGTCCATTCTAGCTTCCCCTAGTTCCTTTCTACATTTATAGTTCCTTTTTGGACAATGAACAACCTGCCTTTCATTGTCCACAAAATATTCATTACTTTACTAAATTCTAGATTATATAGAATGTATCTTTAAACTGTTTACTCATTCCTCTTTATGAAAAAAATTACAATCAGAGTTCAACATTTGTTTACAATTCTTTTTTTCTTTAGTTTGAGGGTACATAATGCAAATGCTATTGCAAAAATACTTATGTCATCCCTTCCCTTCCACTGTGGTTATGCCACTCAATTGAAATTGTTTGGTTCATTTGGTTTTGTTTATATTTCATTTTGAGGATTTTTACCCTCATCCTTTTTGATTATATTTTTTGTTGTTGATTATATTTTGAATATAGTTCCAAAAGTTAAAACCATACCAAAAATTGTATACTCCGAGAAGGATTTGTCATCTTCCCTCCATTTCTTTCATGCCAGTGGAGCCCATTCCCAACTACCCCATGTAGATAATCCATTTCTTTAGTTTCTGATTTACCCTTCCTTTCTTCTTATAGGAGCACATGCAGGAATATTTTCTTATTTCACCTTCTTTGTTACACATTTTTCTTTGTCAGGTTATTTTTATTGTTTACAATAGTGTTGTAAAAGAAAGTAATACAGATATTGCTCATTCTTTTACACAGTTGCATAGTAATCCATTGAGAGACTATACAATGTATGTATTCAACCAGTGTGTCTATGTACAGACATTCAGTATTTATGATGCTTGGAAATTATGAACAATACTCAATTAACAGCTTTGTATATGTGTATTTACATATACATAGAGGTATAGATATAAACTAAATCCCCAAAAGTAACTACTCTCTCCTTCATTTGGCATATATTCAGTTTTTGTAATTTTTACAATATGTGTCACTAACCTAAATAATGCATTTTGTACAATTTATTTAAGCTAAAAAACATGGAAATAGTTAACCCATTTTTCCCACCCTTCAACACACTGCCTTGGGCAGCCACAAAACTGTTCTCTGTATCTGTGAGTTTTTCTATTGTTGTTGTTTAATATTCCACATAGAAGTGAGATCATATAGTATTTATCTTTTTCTTTCTGACTTATTTCACTTGGCAGAATATCCTCAAATTCCATCCTGTTGTCTCAAATGGCACAAGTTCAGTATTTTTTATGGCTGAATACTATTCCATTATGGGATGTGTGGGGAGGTATCATATATATTTTTTTAATCCATTTATCCACTGATGGACACTCAAGTTGTTTCCATATATTGGCTATTGTAACATGGGAGTGCATATACTTTATCAAAGTGGTGGTTTTGTTTTCTTTGGATAAATACCAAGAAGTAAAATTGCTAAATCCTATGGTAGTTTTTTTTTGTTTGTTTGTTTGTTTTTGAGGAACCTCCAAACTGTTCTCCATAGTGGCTGCACCAATTTACATTCCTGCCAACAGTGTATCAGGTTTTTTTTTTTTTCTCACATCTTCACCAACACTTACTTCTTCTTGATTTTAGCCATTCTGACAAGTGCGAGGTCCTATCTCATTGTGGTTTTGATCTGCTTTTCTCTGATAATTAATGATGTAGAGCATCTCTTCAGGTACCTGCTCCCTAGCTAAATGTCTTCTTTACAGTAATTTTCATTCAGATCTTCTACCTTATTTTAATTGGATTGTTTGTCTTTTGCTATTGAGTTATATGCATTCTTTATGCATTTAGGTATCAGCCCCTTGTGAGAGACACGATTTGCGAATATTTTCTTTTATCCCGTAGGTTGCTGTTGCATTTTGTTGATGGTTTTCTTTGTTATCCAGAGGCTTTTCAGCTTGATATAGTCTCATGTGTTTATTCTTGCCATTTTACTGTTACTTTTGGTGTCATATTAAAAAAACTATCACCAAGACTGATGTCAAGGAGCTATACTGCCTATATTTTCTTCTCACAGTTTTATGGCTTTAGATCTTAGTCTTAAATTCACTTTGAGTTCATTTTTTTGTGGGTGTATGGAATAAAATGGTAGACCACTTTCTTTTTTTTTTGCATATGGCTACTGAGTTTTTCCAACACTACTCATTGAAGAGATCATCCTTTCCTTGTTGCATGTTCTTGGCTCCTTTGTCATAAATTAATTGACCATATATGGGTGGTTTAATTCTGAGCTATCAGTTTTGTTCCACTGATCTGTCTGTTTTTGTGCAAGTACCATAATGTTTTGATTACTATGGCTTTGCCACATAGCTTGAAAACAGAGTGTGATACCTCTAGCTTTGTTCTTTTCAAGATTGTTTTGGTTATTCAGGCCCTTCTGCAGTTCCATACACATTTTAGGATTGTTTTTTTCAATTTCTGTGAAAAATGCCATTGGAATTTTGATAGGGATTGCATTGATTCTGTAGATTGCTTTGGGTAGATGGACATATCCTTTTACCCATAAACATAGATTATCTTTCCACCTATTTGTGTATCTTTCATCAATATCTTGTAGTTTTCAATATACAGGTCTTTCAACTTCTTGATTAAATTTATTCCTAGGCATTTTTTCTTTTTTTTTTTTTTTAAAGATTTTATTTATTTATTTGAGAGAGAGACAGTGAGAGAGAGCATGAGCGAGGAGAAGGTCAGAGGGAGAAGCAGACTCCCCATGGAGCTGGGAGCCTGATGCGGGACTCGATCCCGGGACTCCGGGATCATGACCTGAGCTGAAGGCAGTCGTCCAACCAACTGAGCCACCCAGGCGTCCCGCATTTTTTCTTTTTGATGCAATTGTAAACGGGATTGTTTTCTTAATTTCCTTTCTGATAATTCATTTTTATAGAGAAATGCAACAAATTTTTGTGTATTGGTTTTTGTTTCCTGCAGCTTTACTGAATTTGTTTATTCTGGCAGTTTCTGATAGAGTATTTAGAATTTGCTATATATAATATCATGTCTACTGTGAATAGTGACAGTTTACTTTTTCCATTCCAATTTGGATGCCTTTTATTTACTTTTCTTGCCTCATTGCTCTGGCTAGAATTTCCAATACTATATAGAATACAAGTGATGAGAGTGAGAATCCTTGTCTTCTCTCTGATTTTACATAGGGGGAAAAAAAAAGACTTTCAGCATTTCACTATTGAATATGATGTTAGATATGGGCTTGTCGTATATGACCTTTATTATGTTTAGGTACATTTTCTCTATACCCAACTTGTTGGGAGCTTTTTTGTAAATGTATTTTAATTTTTGTCAAAGGCTTTTTCTGCATCTATTGAGATGATTATATGTTTTTTATCCTTCATTTTGTTAATGTGGCATATCACGTTGACTTATTTGTGGATAGTAAAACATCCTTGCATCCTTGGAATAAATCCCACTTGAAGATGATGTTGGATCCTTTTTTAAAAAAAGATTTATTTATTTGAGAGAGAGAGAGAGAGAGAGAGAGAGTGTGCAAGTGGGGGGAGGAGCAGAGGGAGAGGGAGAGAGAAAATCTCTAGCAGACTCCCTGCTACGTGAGGAGCCTGATGTGGAGCTCAATCTCATGACCCTGAGATCATGACCTGAGCCAAAATCAAGAGGCAGATGCTTAACCAACTGCACTATGGAGATATCCAATGTTTAATCCTTTTACTGTATTATTGAATTCAATTTACTAGTATTTTATTGGGGATTTTTACATTTAGGTTCATCGGGGATATAGGTGTGTAATTTTCTTGTGGCTTCCTTGCCTAGCTTTGGTATCCAAATAATGCCTTATAAAATGAATTTGGAAAAGTTTACTCTTCTATTTTTTGAAAGGATTGGTATTAATTCTTCTTTCAGTGTTGGGTAGAATTCACTGTGAAGCCCTCTGGTCTTGGGCTTTTGTTTGCAAGGAGCTTTTTGATTAGTGATTCAATCCACTTGGAAGTAGTCTGTTGAAGTATTTTCTTTTATTATAATATGATTCGATCATGGTAGGTTGTATATTTCTAGGAATTTGTCCATTTCTTCTAGGTTGCCAATTTGTTGATGTATAATTGCTTATAGAAGTCTCTTATAATCCTTTTTCTGTGCTGTCAGATATAACATTTCCTCTTTTATTTCTCATACTAATCATTTGCGTTCTAGTTCTTTTTTTCCTTGGTGAGTCCAGCTAAATGATTGTCAATTTTGTTTCTTTTCAAAGAGCCAGCTCTTAGTTTCATTAATCTTTTCTATTGTCTATTTAGTTCCTTTCATTTTCTTCTGCTCTCATCTTGGTTATTTCTTTTTTTTTTTTTTTAACCAACTTTGGACTTTGTTTCTTCTTTTTCTAGTTCCTTGATGTATAAAATTAGGTTGATTATAGGTCTATGTTTAAATTTTTATAAGTCAAGTGACTTAGTTTTGGTATAGACGTGTATTGCTATGAACTTGCTCCTTAGAACTGCCTTTGGTGCATCCCAGAATTCTGGTCTGTTACATTACTATTTTTATTTATATCATTGTGTTTAATTTCTCTTTTGTTTTCTTCTTTGACCCATTGGTTGTTCAATAGCATGTTGTTCAATCTCTACATTTTTTAAAACATTCCAGTTTTCTTCATGTAGTTAATTTCAATTTCAAACTATTGTGGTCAAAAAAGTTTGATATGATTTCAGTTTTCTTAAAGTTATTAAGACTTGTTTTGATCTGGGGCCCCTGGGTGGCTCAGTGGGTTAAGCCTCTGCCTTCGGCTCAGGTCATGATCCCAGGGTCCTGGGATCGAGCCCTGCATCAGGCTCTCTGCTCAGCGGGGAGCCTGCTTCCTCCTCTCTCTCTGCCTGCCTCTCTGCCTGCTTGTGATCTCTCTCTCTCTCTGTCAAATAAATAAATAAAATCTTAAAAAGAAAAAAAAGACTTGTTTTGATCTATCTGGGGAAATGTTTCAAGTCCACTCGAGAGGAATGCGTATACTATTGCTTTTGGTTGGGATATTCTGTAAATATCTGTTAAGTACATCTGCTGTAATATGCTGTTTAAGGCTAATGTTTCTAATACGTCATTTAAGACTGATGTATTGATTTCTGGATCCGTTGATGTAAGTGAGGTATTAAAATCCCCTACTATCATAGTATTGCTATTTCTCCCTTTAGGTCTGTTAACATTTGCTTTGCATATTTAAGTGCTCCTATATTGGGTGCATAAATATTTACAAATGCTATATTATGTTGGATGACCCCTTTATGTAATACCTTTCTTTACCTTTATTACAGTCTTTGTTTTAAGTCCATTTTGTTGGGGCACCTTGATGGTTCAGAGGGTTAAAGCCTCTGCCTTCAGCTCCGGTCATGATCTCAGGGTCGTGGGATGGAGCCCTGCATCAGGCTCTCTGCTCAGCAGGGAGCCTGCCCCCCCGCCCCGACCTGCCTCTCTGCCTACTTGTGATCTCTCTCTCTGCTAAATAAATAAATGAAAATCTTCAATATAAATAAATAAATCAGTTTTGTCTAATATAAGTATAGCTGACCTAGCTTTCTTTTGATTTTAATTTGCATGGAATATTTTTTTTTTCCCACTCCTTCACTTCAGGTCTGTGTATGTCCTTACATCTAAAGTGAGTCTTGTATAGACAGCATATAGATGGGTCTCTCTCTCTCTTTTTTTTTTTTTAAATCCATTCAGCTACTCTGTCTGTTGATTAGGGAATTTAGTCCATTTACATTTAAAGTAATTATAGGGAGGTAGATATTGTCATTTTGTTCATTATAATATTTATTTTTAATTATATTTATTTCATTATATTTATTTTTGAACTTCAGATAACTGTAAAAGCATATTGTTCCATATGTATTTATATTACATTTTATTATTTACTATTGTTCAAAATTATTCTGCTGATTTATTTATCTTGGTGCCCTGGTGTATCTTCCCTGGTATATTCTGTATAAATATAACTCAATATTTGGCCACTTCTAGATGTTTTGACTATTACTTGTAGTGCTGCTGTGAATGTTTCTTACACATGTATCCTGATAATGGGCATATACAAAAAATTTTCTCTAAAATCTATAGGTAGGCATGCATGGAATTTCTGCATCACAGATGAGTCATTTTCAATTCCAGGAGATAATGTCTACATATATTACTTTTACTTCTTAATTTAATTACAAATTACTTTTTAAGTACTTGTACCCTTTTATATGCCCACCAGCAATGTATGAAACTTGCTCTTCAGTCACATCAGAACCAACATTTTTCTAGTTACATATAATGCTGTTCTTTTTATAAGCATGTTGATTTTTTACCATTCCTATTTAGGGAAGTGTCTAAGTTTTTTGTCCATTTTTCATTGGATTGCCTCTTCTTAATGATTTATTAGAGTTCTTTAAATGTTCTGGCTCTGAATCATTTGATTATCATGGTACAAGTGTTTCTTCCAAGACTATTCACTTTTTGGCGGCATAATTTGATGAACCAGCATTCTCAGTTTTCATATTGTTAAAAAATAACATTTTTCCTTTTCATTGAGCACTTCCTGCATCTGCCATTAATCAAATATTTGATTAGCAATTCCTCATCTGATTAGCAAGAAAAATGTCTCTATTTTCTTCATACTCTTTATATATTAAAGAGTAGGCCATTAATCAAATATTTACATCTCTATTCCATGTTCAGATTTTCTACTGATTAATTAGAATATCCTTGCAAAAGGACCACATTGTCTGAAATAGTACATTATTATTATTATAAGATGGGTGCCTGCTAAAACAAATCCCCCTACTAAGTCATCTTCTTTAGAAGCAATGTCTTAATTTTGTCCCTTTATACTTCCTTATAAATTTTAGATCAGTTTTTCTTCTCTTCCTCCTCCCCCCCTTTCCCATCTGTTTGTCACACACAGACATACACACACACACACACACACAGAGTTGGCATTTTGATTGGGATTAAATTGATTCATAGATAAATTTGGGGAGGATTGATGATCTTTTTCTCTTTTAGAATGTCTTTCAATAAAGTTTATATTTTTCTCCAAAGAGAGGTTGCATATTTTTTCTAATATTTATTAAGCATTTTATATTGTTACTCTTTATAAATAGTTGCTATTTTATAAACTGCACTTTTAATTCTTTGTAATTGTGAACAGAAATGAAATTAATTTGGTATTCAAAAATTTGCTGTATACCTTTTAATTCTAATAAATCATATGGTGATTCCTTTGGGATTTCCATGTTAATAATGGAATTATCTGTGAATAATATGTTTCCCCACTTTCCAATACTTATGTCTCTTACAAATTATTTCTTTATTTTTGCATTATCCAAGAACTGAAGAATAATACTGAGTAGTAGTGGAGATACCTAGCACCCTTGTCTTGTTTCAAATATTAAAGTGAATACTTCAATCTTGAAAACAATAATTTGCTGAACTTTTGAAATAATGAATAATGTTGTTTTATCAAAGTCTTTTGCTATATCAGTTGAAATAGTTATTTTATTCTCCTTTTAATGTTTTATTAGTGAATTATTTAAATTGATTTTCTTATACTAACCATACAATCCTTGATATATCCAACTTTGTCATGGTGTATTTTTTTTTTTAAAGATTTTATTTATTTATTTAACAGACAGAGATCACAAGTAGGCAGAAAGGCAGGCAGAGAGAGAGGAGGAAGCAGGCTCCCTGCCAAGCAGAGAGCCCGATATGGGGCTTGATACCAGGACCCTGGGATCATGACCTGAACTGAAGGCAGAGGCTTAACCCACTGAGCTACCCAGGTGCCCCATGGTGTATTTTTATATGGCAGAATTTGGTATGTTAATATTTTGTTTAGTAGTTTTGCATTTAATTTCATATATGATTTTAGCTTGGAATTATCCCTTCAGGTGAAACTTTATTTAGGCTTTGTATCAAGTTTATCTTCGTTTCATAAAATGGGTGGGAGGTTTACCTCTTTTCTGTAATCATTTGTGTAAATTTAGATCTGTTTCTTTATTATTAGGTAGACCTCCAAAAACACATCTGGGCCTGATATTTGTTGGACTGTTTTATAATGCAATCCAATTTTAATAATCTTTAGACATATGCTAAATTTGACATCAGTCTGCGTATTTGGTTAAAAGCCACTATTTAGCTTCAGCTTCTTCAAACTTTGGAAGCCTAAATAGCCAAATGCTACTTTGAGATTTCTTCCAATCAGTTTGTACACGATCAATATACAATTTCCACTACATCTAGCAAGGCTAACACTACCTCAATATAAAGTCAGGTGCTCAGATTTACTATAAATCCAAATCTTCATTTAATTAAGCATGCTACAGGTAATTTAGGATAAAATTCAAGCACATAAGGAAGATTTCCTTATGAGCTTGTGCAGAAGTGAAGAAATCTTATAGGTTGAGATGGAAATGTATATTTATTATTATAAGATAAAAGACTGCAAAAATGACTGAATACAAAAGTTATTTAACAGTCACAATCAATGAATTTTCAAATAGTAAGAAAATTAAATGGCCTTAATATATTATGAGACAACATATTAGCTACTAGAAAAATTTAAGAATATTTTTATCATTTTTTGAGCCTATTGATGCCTTTAAAAACTTCGGTTTTAATACAAGGGAGAATAGTAGATTTGGAAAGTTAGTTATTTTGCTATAATTCCCATTTGGAACAAGTGGATTATAAACATAATATCAATGTTATCATATAAAAGTATCATGAAGAAAAAATCCAATATCATTATACATAAAAATGTATAAGGAATATAAAGAAAATAATATAGAGACTTTGTCCTTGCTAATCAAATAAGGGAAAAAATGAACTTCACAATAATTTAAGATGATTCTTATAGTTTTTAGTTTGTGAAGGTTAATGATGTAAAAAAAAAAAAAGCCTCTAAAAATAACAGCTATGAATTCACAATCAACATTAATAGCTTATTTTTAGATTTAACCACGTTTTAAATTCTAAGTAAAAATTTACTACTAGAAAGTATTTTATGAAAAACATTTTCCTCTATTATATTCATACAGTCATAAAGAAGTTTGTGATATTATTAAATATAGCAGATGAAGAACAGCAGATTTGGTATCACAACTATCCAGTAGCATGGCCCCAGGGGAAATACAGCAACTGGCACTGAAAAGAAATACCATTCTTGTAACATAATTTCAAATTTCATAATTTGCTCTTTTTAAAAAGTATATAATTGCTATTATAAACAAATATTTCAAATAAATTTTAATTTATTAAGTACTATATCTCAGAAATTTATTCTGTGATGATTTCATTTGGCTTTGTCCTAGCCTTTGGTTGAATATTAATTTTAATACTTGGATGTTTAGCAGTTAGTCAAAATGAGTATAATTTTGGGTATAATTATTAATTAATTAAATTTTATTATGTTAATCACCATACAGTACATCATTAGTTTTTGAGGTAGTGTTCCATGATTCATTGTTTGCATATAACACCCAGTGCTCCATGAATGCAGGCCCTCCTTAATACCCATCACAGTGCAAAATGAGTATAATTTTGAGTATAATTCTGTACAATTCTTCAGATTTTCTTTTTCTTAAGTTTGGTAAGTTATTTTTTCTAGAAACTAATTTCATCTATATTTTCAAGTATACTGCCATAAAGATATTTTTAATATTCACTTACTATCTTTTAAATCCCTACATCATCTAGTTTGTGTCTCCTTTTTTTACTTTAAAATTGTTTGTTTGTTCTTCTCTCATTTTTCTGTTTTTATCAATCCACATGGATATTTGTAGATTTCATTACTCCATTTAGAAAAACACAGTATTTGGTTTTGCTCTCTCTGCTACATGTTTATTTTCTTTTTAGTCTTTTAAGTTTTTTGTTGAGATGTTACATATATCCTGTAAAGTGTACAAAGCTTAAATATGCAGATAAGTGAGCTTTCACAAATGAATACATCTCTGTAAAACCACCATCCAGATCAAGGTATAGAACATTTCAGAGAGTTCTGTTCCCTTGTGCCCCTTCCCACTTAATATCCTCAGAGGAAACTTTTCATCATTTTTATCACTACCAATTAGTTCTGTCTGCTCTTGAAATTCAGGAAATGAAATCATATGTCATATAACCTTTTGTGTCTGTGTTCTTCCAACCAAGAGTATATCTATGAGATTCATCCATATTGTTGTATTTGTATTTTGTTCTTTTTTAAATTGCTATTTAACTGTTCCTTCTTTTAATTTTTCCCCAGTAAGTTTCATTTCTTGTTTAATTTAGGTGTCCAGTCTTCAATGGTATCTCTTTTCTCTTAGGAATAAGTATTAATTGGCCATATTTTATTAATAATACACAGTACTATTTTCAGTATCATTCAGTTCTAAATGTTTTTAACTTCTATAAATATCTCTTTACCTCATGATTTATTTGGAAATGTGATCTTAATTTCCAAGTACATAATGTAGTTTTTTTGTTGTTGTTGTTGTTTTTAGTATCATATTGTTATTAGTTCTAAGGCTTTGCATTATGGTCAAACAAGTGTGTTAAGATTTTCTTTATAGCTATGTTTCCAATCAGTTTTCATGAATGTTTTATATGTGCTTGAAAGGAATATTTATTTGCTACTGGTGTAGTATAAAATTTTCTATATATATGTTAAATCAATTTGTTTACTTATTCTAATCTTTATAGTTGACTTTTTGGGTCTGTTTTTATTCACGAAGATACTGCTTTATTCATTAACATACTAAGAAATGTATATATTTAGAGAGAGGGTGTGTGTGTGTGTGTGTGTGTGTGTGTGTATACACACCTACATATATATTTAAGATGTAATTAACATATATTAGTTTCAGGTACACAACTTGATAATTCAATTTTGCATATATGGTGAAAGGATCACCACAATAATGATCATCCACCACCACACATATGTACACTTTTTCTAATGATGAGAACTTCTAAGATCTACTCTTTGCAACTTTCAAATATACAATACAGTATTATTAACTATAATCACCATGGTAAACATTATATTCCATGATGTATATTATAGATGGAAGTTTGTACTTTTAAACCCCTCCATCAATTTCACTCATGTCCCAATCCACACTCCCTCCTCCTCTAGAAACCCTTCATCTTTCATCTGTATTCATGAGTTTTGTTTTTTTTTAACACATATAAGTGAAATCTTATAGTATTGGTCTTTCTCTGCTAGACTTATTACATTTAACATAATGTTAACTTATGTTAAAGATCCATCTATATTGTCACAAATGGCAAGATTTCTGTTGTTTTTTTTTTAAGATTTATTTATTTGAAAGAGAGAAAGAGAGCAGCATGAATGAGAGGGAAGGAGGAGAGGGAGAGAGAGAGAGAGAGAATCCCAAGCAGACTCCCATTGAGCACAAAGCCTGACAGGGGGCTCCAACTTATGACACATGAGATGATGACCTGACCCAAAACCAAGAGCTGGCCGCTTAACTGTCTAAGCTGTCCAGGTGCCCCAAGATTTCATTTTTTATAGCCAAGTAATACTCCATTGAGTGCATATAAACCTCATTTTTTTTATCCATTCACCTACCGATGGACACATATGTTGCTTTCTTATTTTGGTACATAATGCTGCAATGACAATAGGGGTGCATTTAGTTTTTTAGATTAGTGTTTTCTTTTCTTTGGATGAATATCGATAAATACAATAATTAAATCATATGGTAGTTCTGTTTTTAGTTATATAGGAAGCTCCATACTGTTTTCCATAGCGGCTGCACAATTTACATTCCCAGAAAGTGTATACAAAGGGTTAATTTGTCTCCACATCCTGCCAACACTTCTAATTTCTTGTCTTTTTTATAATTACCATTCTAAAGGTCTGAGGTGATATCTTGTGGTCTTGATTTGCATTTCTGACTTATTTATCATTTATTAATTAATTTGATTTGCATTTCTGATGATTAGCAATATTGATCATCTTTTAATGTACCTGTTGGCCATCTGTTTGTCTTTTTTGAAAAAAATACTCAAAACTTCTGCCCATTTTTTAATTGGATTATTTGGGGATTTTTGCTACAAAGTCATATGAGTTCTTTATATTCTTTGGATAGTACCACTTTATTAGATAATTTGCACATATTTTCTCCAGTCAGTAGGTTGCTTTTTTATTTATTGATGGTTCTTTGATATGCAAAAACTTTTTTAGTTTGGTTGTCCCATTTGTTTATTTTTGCTTATATTGTCTCTGCTTTTGGATCCAAACCTAAAATATCATTACTGTTTATGTTTTATTTTAGAAATTTTATGATTTCAGGTCTTATGTTAAATCTTTGATCCATTTTGGGTAATTTTTGAGTATGATGTGAGGTAGTGGTCCTGTTTCATTCTTTTGAATGTGGATGTCTAGTTTTCCCAATACCATTTACTGAAGAGACAGTCTTCCTCATTGAATATTCTTGGTGCCTTTATCATAAATTAATTGACTATATATCCCTGAGTTTATTTCTGGGCTCTCAGTTCTATTTCATTGAACTATGTGTCTATTCTGATGCTAATACCATACGGTTTCATGTACTATGGCTTTATAATATAGTTTGAAATGATGGTGCATGATGCCGCTAGCTTTGTTCTTCTTTCTCAAGATTGTCTTAGCTATTTTGGGTCTTTTGTGGGTCCTTAAAATTTTTAGGATTATTTATTTTCTGTTGAAAAAATACCATTAATATTTTGACAAGATTTTGAATTAGGTAGCCTGAAGAATTTAACAATACAAATTATCCAATCCATGAGGATGGGCTGTCTTTCCATTTATTTGTGTTTTCTTCAGTTTCTTTCTTCAATGTCTTGTAGTTTTTAATGTACAGGTTTCAATTTTTTAGTTAAATTTATTCCTTGATATTTTATTCCTTTTGATAAAATTGTAAATGAATGGTTTTCTTAATTTTTTCTTTTAGATCATTATTAATGTATAGAAACAGATTTTTGTATGTTGATTTTTTTTTTTTTTACATCATTCAACTTTCCTGAATTTGTTGATTAGTTCTAATAGTTTTCTGATGATCTTTAGGAATTTTTTTTACATATAAAATTATACCATCTGCAAATAGTTTTACTTCTTCTGTTCTAATTTGAATATCTTTTATAGGATGTCTAATTTGTTCCTGTATAATTTTTCATAGTAGACTCTTACAATCTTTCATATTTCTGTGTTATCATATCTCTTATCATATCTATCATATCTCATATCATATCTCTTCTAATCTACATCTTATTTTATTTCTGAGTCCTGCCTCTTTTTTCCTTGGTGAGTATTGTTAAAGTTTTGTCAATTTAATTTATCTTTGAAAAAAAACCATGCTTTTTTTTTCTTTTTTAATGTTCTTTTTAGTTGTCTTTTTGTCACTATTTCACTTATTTCTGCTCTTATTTTTGTTAGTTCCCTTTTATTAACTCTGGAATCCTTTTATTTATTTATTTATTTATTTATTTCTGATTCCTTAATGTGTAAAGTTAGGTTTTTTATTTGAGATTTTTCTTGTTTCCTGAGGTAGGAATTTATCACTGTGTAATTCTCCCTTAGACCTACTTTTATTACATCCTGTAGGTTTTGGTATGTTTTATTTCCTTTTTCACTTGGCTCAGGGTTTTTTAAAAATTTCTCTTATCATTTGACCCATCAGTTATTTTGTAGCATGTTTAACTTCCACATATTTGTGAATTTCCAGTTTTCTTCTTGTAATGATTTCCAGTTTCATATCATTTTTGAGTAGAGAAGAATCTTGATATGATATCAATCTTCTTTAATATATTATTTTGTATTGCAACCTAACATATGATCTATCCTGAAGAATGTTCCATGCGCACTTGAGAATAAGATATATTGTTTCTTTTGGATAGAATACTTTATTTATAAATATGTGTGTGTGTGTGTGTGTGTGTGTGTGTGTGTGTAATGTTCATCTGGTCTAATGTGTCATTTTAAGACTGTTTATTGATTTTCTGTCTGGATGATATCCTTTGATCAAAGCGGGACAATGGAGTCTCCTACTATTATTGTATTGTTGTTTGTTTCTCCCTTTAAGTCTGTTAATAGTTGCTTCATATATTTAAGTGATCATCTGTTGGGTGCATAAATATTTACAAATTTTATATTCTCCTTTTATCAGTATGTAATGGCCTTCATTGCCTCTTATTAGAGTCTTTGTTTTAAAGTCAGTTTTGTCTGATAAAAATATAGCTTGTTTTCTTTTGGTTCACATTTGGATGAAATATCTTTTTCCATCCCTTTACTTAGTCTGTGTATGTCTTTACATCTGAAGTATCTTATCTTTTTATCCTTTCAGTGGCTTTATATCTTTTGAGAAGAAGTTATTTACATTTAAAGTTAAAGTAAATTATTGATATGTATTTATTACCATTTTGTTAACATTTTCCAGCTGCTTTGTAGGTCTTCTCTTCCTTTCTTATCTTGCTCTCTTCCTTTGTGCTTTAATGATTTTGACAGTGGGTGTCTGGGTGGCTCCATCAGCTAAGTGTCTGCCTTTGGCTCAGGTCATAATCTGGAGTACTGGGATGAAGCCATCAGGCTCCCTACTCTGTGGGGAGCCTGCTTCTCCCTCTCCCTCTGCCTGCCGCTCACCCTGCTTGTGCACTCTCACGTGCTCATGCTCTATCAAATACATAAGTAAAATCTTTTTTTAAAAAACTGATGATTTTGGTCCTGCTATGTTTAGATTCCTTTCTCTTTATCTTTTGTGTGTCTAGTATAGATTGATGCTTTTTTGTTACCATAAGGCTTACATATAAAATTTATATTTACAATTATCTATTTTAAATGGATAACAACCTAAGTTTGAACACATTCTAGTACTCAATACTTTTATTATCTCAGACCACATTTTATATTTTGATGTCACAATTCACATATTTTATCCTGTATATCTCTTAACATATTGTCATAGTTATTTTTACTACTTTTTGTCTATTAACCTTCATACTATTTTTATAAGTGACTACTACATCACCTTTATGACATTAGATTATTTTAAAATTTTCTACATATTTACCTTTACCAATGAGATTTAGATTTTCATGTCTTTTTGTTACTAATTTGTGCATTTCATTTCCGCTTAAACAAGTCTCCTTAAGGGTAGTGAAGTTGTGATTAATTCCTCTAGCTTTTGCTAAAGGAATTAGCAATTCTTTCCTTCAATTCTGAATGACAACATTTCTGGGTAGAGTATTCTTGGTTGGAATTTTTATTTCCTTTCAGCACTTGGAATATATCATGCCATTCCCTTTCCTCAAAAGGTTCTGCTGAAAACTGCTGATTGTTACATAACAAAGGAATCCTAATAGGACATGTTATTTTGTTTCTTGCTGCTTTTAAGATTCTCTCCCTATGTTTAACTTTTAACATTTTAGTTGCAATATATCTTTGTGTGTGTCTCTTCAGGTTTACCTTCTTTGGGAGTCTCTGGGATTCTGGTTCTGTTTCCCTCTCCAGGTTAGGGAAGTTCTAATCCATTATTTCTTCAAATAAATTTTCTGCCATTGCTCTTCTCCTTTTGGAACCCCTATAATGTGAATGTTGGTTGGGTTGATATTGTCCTTTCAGTCCTTTAAGCTTGCCTCACTTTTTTTTTTTTTACTCTTTTTTCATTATGCTGCTATGATTGGGTGAGTTTCACTGCCTTGTCTTTGAGTTCATTGATTCTGTCTTCCACTTTATCTTGCCTGTTGTGAATCCCTTTAGTGTAATTTTCTATTGAATTATATTCTTTAGCTCTATAACTTCTACTTGGTATTATCTTATGTTTTCTATTACTTTAAGTTCTCGCTAGGTTCATCCCTCTTCCACCTGAGTAGGTGAAACATCTTTATGATTTTATTATGATTTTAATATGATTATGTTAAACTCCTTATTAGGTAAATCACTTAACTCAGTTTTATTAGGAACTTTTTCTGAGGTTTTCTTTTTGTTTAGTTTGGAACACATTCCTCTCTTTCACAGACTTTCTGTGGTGGTTTCTGTGCTTTAATTGAAAGAGCCACTTCCCCAGTCTTGAAGAGTGACCTCACATAAGTGATAAGCTTTATCATTCAAACTTACCCTAGCTCCTCGTTGTCTCACAAACCCTTGTGATTATCAAGGCAGACTGTTTAATTTTTAATGTCTCCCAGTTGTTGATGGTGTGTCAAGACCTATAATTGTACCAAAGGGGAGGATTTCAGTCAGCACCTAGATTCATGATGACTGGAGCCAGACCCTCAGACAGCAGCATAAAGTATGCAAATATACACATTCCTGTGGGACCTCAAGTGTAAGTCCCACTAGCCATCATAGCCAGGAAACCTCAGTGTTCCTTGGGAGGCAGTCACAAACATCAGAACACTAGATGAATGTATATTATCCTTTGTGGAAGATACTGGTGGCCCATAGCAGGGCAGACGGAGAGCACAAAGATGGCATCCACTAGCCTCCTTCACCAGACTGCATCTCAGTAGGTTTCTAGATATATGGTAAGCCAGAAGTGTACCTGTTATGCTCAACTTCCAAGATAAGCAAATATGCCTCTTTCACCAGAGTCAGCCTGTGTTTCCTCTGTCCTCTGTGCTATCCCCTGGGGGTGGGGGTGGGGGGTTGATAGCTCTTCAATTGTTATAGTTCATGAGACTGAGAAACATAAGCCCTCTGCCAACCTGACTCAGGCCATCAACGAGTATCCCTTACATGGTAACGATAATGTGTGTTGCACCAGACATTAAAAAAATGGGGTGCCACACACACATACAAAATCCTTTCAGGGAGATACTGCACCCTAGGTCACTACAGAGGTAGAACATGAACATAGTCCCTTGACCTCTGAGGTCTTTGCAGAGGATTATAGTGGGCCCTTAGAAGCATTTTTAATTAGAAGCCTGCCTGCATATCTATGTTCTCTAACTTTATTATCTATCCTTCCTGCTTTCTTCTGCTTTTAAATCTTGCATATTATATTCTGGGTGAGTTTCTCTTAATTCAGTGACTTACTCTTCCATTTTGTTCAATGCCATGTTTACTATATCTCTCAACTGTCTGAATTTTGAAGACTGTATATTTCCTTTCCAAATTTTCAAATTATATTTGTTTCATTTCTTCTTTTGAAGTCATGCTTCATTTCTATTTTTATCCCATAAGTCCTTGCTTTTCTTTAATATAACTTATTCTTCATTTATATTTGGGTACTAAACACATTTATTTTAAAGATTTTTTGGACTCTTCCACTATGTTAATTTCTCCTTGGGACAATCTATCTTCCTTCTGCTGATATTTCTGGCTATCCTTCTCAGCATCTGTCTTAGTTTGGGTTCTCCATGGAACAGACCCTGAGTAAAGGATGTGAGTTCAAGTAGTTTATTTGGGAGGTGAAGGAAACAGGAGTAGAATAATGGATAAGGGAGATAGAGAAGAAAATAACCAATAATGGGTGCATTACTAAATGAGTTACCCTTGTGTGTAACTAGCAGTCAATTCTGCAGGGAAACTTCTGGAAGCCAGTGTAGAACAGATCTCCCAGAGTTATCCTACCCAGGGGTCATGCTAATATTTATGCACCAATTTCTTCTGGTTAGTTTGAGGCTGCTCCCCAAAGACATTAGTTCTCCATCACTTTTAGTACACCAGGCCAGTAGGCAAAGCAGGATTCATTACCAATACAGGAAAACTAAAAGAAATGCAGATGTTGAAAGACCAATATGCACTTGAGCTGTGAGAACGTGGAGATAAGGGGCACTGACAGTACCTGGTATGTCATTAAATCTTTTTTCTTCGGGGGTTCCTATCCCATGATGATTTTGGGGGCAATGTAGTTCCAGTCAGTTGGCTGCTGGACTACATGCCTTGTTGCAAGAATGTCTGTTTTCCCACTCCCAGTGTGCAGCTTGCTAAAAGCCTTAGCCATAGTGAGTGTTCAGCAACTTTTCTTAGTCCTATTTCATAATCTAGAGAGCCTAGTCTTTAAGCAGTATTGTTTATCATACAGAATGTTATATTCTGCTCACTATCCCCTGCTTCTTAAGGACAGCAAGCTTGTATATTCAGAACATTTTACTATTTGTATTTCTTTCAGTTTTCACTTTGCAAAATTATTTGTTTTACTTTTTAGGCTGGCTGAGTATTTTGGTCTTCTACTGGTATATTTTATCTATTATTGGTATGTATTTGGGAAGAGGGAATATAATCAATTACAATCTTACTGTGCTATACTGGCTAAATGTTTGCTATCTCCTTATTTTAAATAAAATCTTAGAATTTTAAAAATTTAAATTATGTATTTTTGAATTCTCATTTAAATGAAAGAAATGGTGCCTAGTGAAAAATTGTTGTTGTATGTGCAAGGCTTACAGGAACTATTTCTTCTCTTTGTTTTATATGTGTCCTTTTTTCTATTTGTAACTTTTTGAGGAAAGGTGGGACGTTCTGCCTTTTGGTACCCTTCTAATACTAGGTTACACTGAGAAATTTTCAGTTTGGAGTTTTCTAACTGATTTAGAAACAGCTGTAACTCTAACCTTTTCTATATTTTCAATAAGTCATCCTAAAAACAAATCAAGATACTTGATATTCACTGTTTACTCAGATATTACAAAAATAACTTGCCCAATATTTAATGTTTATATAACAGAAATGATCTCAATAGAGTAAATGAGACTATTAAAAGGCTGAGGAATAAGGTGTCTAAGAATAGAGGGTTAAGAATTGCAGAGAACAAGTCTGAGGAATTTTATTTTTTCCAGAACTATGTCAGCAACTGTGGTAGGAACACAGAGAATCAAGCTTGTGTTTCCTTTTCAACCTTGCCTTACCCCTTGCACCTTTATTCCAGAATCTTCAAAGTTTTGGACAACTTCTAACCTTATATGGAATGAGAATTTCTCAGAGTTTCTGTCTTAAACCTATGGATAAAAAACAACAAAAGGAAACTATACAGACCTGTCACAATTGAGAATGGTAGCTATAAGAACAAAGGCAAAAATATCCTGGACAAAAGTAATTCCAATTAAAAGAGAATCTCATGGTGGAACTAGTTAAATGGTTTGTTTGGTTTTGAGTTTTTTCCTTCAATTGAGGTATATAATTGGCATAGCATTATATGGTTTCAGTTGTACAACATGATTCCATACTTGTATATAGTATAAAAAGAAAATCACAATGTTTAGTTCTCATCTGCTACTTTATGTAATTACAAAAATATTCTCTTATGATAAGAACTTCTAAGATTTACTTTCTTAGAAACTTTCAAATATGCATTAGAACATTATTAACTATAAATACCATGCTGAACATTGCATCCTGTCACTGACTTATAACCAGAAAGTTATAACTTTTGACTCCCCTCAACATTTTGCCTACCACCCACCCCCTGCTTCTAGCGAACACCAGTTTGATCCCTGTATCCATGAACTTGTTTGGGGTGTGTGTTGGGTTTTTTTTAGGTTCCATGTATAAGTGAGATAATATAGTATTTGTCTTTCTCTATCTTCATTTCTCTCTTTTCACTTAAACAGGAGTGCCTCAAAATCCATTCATTTTGTCACAAATGGCAAGATTTTCTTTTGATTCCTGTGTGTGTGTGTGTGTGTGTGTGTGTGTGTGTGTCTGTGTGTGTGTGTGTACATACCACACTTTGTAATTCATTCATCAATGGACACTTGGGTTGTTTCCCTGTCTTGACTACTGTAAACAATTCTGCAATGAACATGGGGGTACAAATACCCTTTTGAATTTTTTCAAAGACTTTTATTTTCTTTGGATAAAATCCTGGAAGTAGAATTGCCAGATTATTTGGTAGCTCTACTTCTAATTTTTTAAGGGACCTCCATACCGTTTTCCATAATGACTGCACCAATTTATTCCTACTAACAGTGCACAGGTGTTCCCTTTCTCCACATCCTTGCCAACACTTGTTACTTCTTATCTTTTTGATAATAGCCATTCTAACAGGTGTGAGGTGATATATCATTGTGCTTTTGATTTGTATTTTCCTCATGATTAATCATGTAGAGCATATTTTCATGTACCTGTTGGCCATCTATATCTATCTTATCTATCTATCTATCTATCTATCTATCTATCATCTATCATCTGTTTCTTTGGAAAATGTCTATTCAGATTCTCTGCCCATTTTTTAAACATTTTTTTTTACAGTTGAGTTGTACGAATTCTTTATACATTTTGGATGTGAACACCTTATCAGATATGATATGCAAATACTTTTCCTGTTCAGTAAGTTGCCTTTTCATTTTGTTGATGGTTTCCTTTACTGTATAGAAGCTTTCAGTTTGATGTGGTTCCACCTATTTTTGCCTTTGTTGTCTTTGCCTTTGCTTTCAAATCCAACAAATCATCATGAAAAATGATATTAAGGAGATTATCACCTATATCTCTACCAGGAATTTTATGGTTTCAGGTTTTGTGCTCATCTTTGATTTATTTTGAATTATTCATGGTGTAAGATAGTGGTCCCATTTTGTTCTTTTGCATATAGCTATCCATTTTTTACTGTCCATTTATTAATGATACTCTTCTTTCTCTGTTGTATATTATTGCCTCCTAGGCTACAAGTTAAATGACCATATATGCATGGATTCATTTCTGGGCTCTCCATTCTGTTCTATTGATTTATGTGTCTGCTTTTATGCTGTTTTGATTACTCTAGCTTTGTAATATAATGTAAAATCAGGAACATGATACTTTCAGCTCTGTTCTTTCTCAAGATTACTTTTGCTACCTTAGGTTCTTTGTGGTTCCTTACAAATTTTAAGATTTTTTTGCTCTATTACTGTGAAAATAGCCTTTGGAGTTTTGATAGGGATTGCATTGTATCTGTAGATGACTTTGGGAGGTATGGACACTTCAGTAATATTAGTTCTTCCAATCTATGAGCACAATCTTTACATTTATTCTTGTTTTGGTTTTCATCAATCAATGTCTTAGTTTTCAGTGTACTGGTCTTTCACTTCCTTGGTTACCTTTATTCCTAGGTATTTTATTTTTGCTATAGTTGTAAATGACATTTTCAAATTTCACTTTCTGATAGTTCATTATTAGTGTATATAAACACAACATATTTTTCTTTGTTGATTTTGCATCACTCAACTTTATTGAATTTGTTGATTAGTTCTAACATTTTTATGGTGGAATCTCTAGGGTTTACATACATCTAATATGTCATCTGTAGATAGCGACAGGTTTACTTCTGTTCTAATTTGGATGTCTTTTATTTCTTTTTCTTGACTAATTGCTCCAGCTAGGACTTCCAATATTATGTTGAATAAAAATTGGGAGAGTGGGTATCCTTGTATTGTTCCTGATCTTAGAAGAAAAGCTTTCAGGTTTTCAACTTTGAGGATGATGCTAGGTGTGTGCTTATCTTTACTGTGTTTAGATACACTGCCTTTATACTCACTTTGTTGAGAGTTTTTATCATAAGTGGATGTTGAATTTTGTCAAAGGCTTTTTCTGCATCTATTAAGATCATGAAATTTTTATCTTCATTTTGTTAATGTGGAATGTCACATTGATTTTGTGGATGTTGAACTTTTCGGCATCCCTAGAATAAATTCCACTTGATATAGTGTTTGATCCTTTTAATGTGCCTTTTAATTTGGTTTGCTAATATTTAATGTGCTCTTTAATTTGGTTTGCCAATATTTTTGTTCAGGATTTTTCCATCTATGTTCATCAAGGTTATTGGCCTGTAATCTTCTTTTCTTATAGTGTCCTTGTCTGGTTTTGGGATCAGTGTAATGCTCTCTCATAAAGTAAATTTAGAAGTGTTCCTTCTTCAAATTTTTGGAACAATTTGAGAAGATGGTACTAATCCTTCATCAATGTTTGGTAGAATTCACCTCTCTGGTCCTGGATTTTTTTTTTTTAGGAGTTTTTTGATTACTGATTTAATTTCCCTAGTAATCAGTCTGTACGTATTTTTATTTCTTCATGATTCAGTCTTGCTAGGTTGTATGTCTCTAGGATTGTATCCATTTCTTCTAGGTTGTCCAGTTTGTTGATATATAATTTTTCATAGTAATCCAAGCAATCTATTTTACTTTTAATGACTCCCAGTACTTGAGAGTATGCCAACACCTGTCAGTGTCCCCAAGGAAGGATCATAGTCAGCACCTAGTTTCAGGCTGATGAAAGACAGACCTAAAGCAGCAGCTTTTAAAGTGTTTTAATGTATATAGTTCTGTGAGACCATAAGCTTCAATCCTACTGGCCACCAAAGCTAGGCAATCTAGAGGTGTCCACTTGGTGGGAGTTGTAAAAATCAGGGCCCAAATGATGGTATAAGTTCCTTTCTGGAAGACAATGGTGAGCTGGAGTAAGGCAGAAGGAGGGCATAGAGATGGTTTCCACCAACCTCTATCCCTGGAGTGTGCCTAAGAAGAGCCATAATGGTGTGCCAGACCAGACGTCTGTCCTCAGGAGTAATTTCCAGGACAAACAAATAAGTGTTCTCTATAGAGAGACTGGAAATATGTTTCAGTCTTCTATCTATGGAGTTCTTTGGGGGTGGAAGTCTGCCAGGAATGGTCTCTCTTTTGGTTATAGTCCCCTGGGACCCAGAAAGCAAGCTCCATAGGTCACCAAAGCCAATAGTCAAGGGCATCCGCTTGGTTGCTGCCATAAAAATTGGGCACCAGATACAAAAACCTGAGCACCAGATACATGTACAGGCTCTCTTTCAGGAGATACTGGCTCTGTGGAGCATAGCATAGGAAAAGCACAAAGATAGCCCCGGCTTCTGAGTTCTCTGGGAGGATTACAGTGGGTTCTTTGATGTGTATTGAATTAGGAGCCAGTCTCTCCTACCACAGCAGTGAAGACAAGTTAATATACCTCTTTCATAGAAGGACTGAGCCCTCTGGGTAGGGCCAGTTAAGAACCTTTTTTTTTTATAGTCCTGTGGGACCCACAAGTTTAGGTCCCAATGGCAACCAGAGCCACACAACCTAGAGGCATCATACCTTTGATGACAGTCATAAAAATCAGGGTCCCAGATGACTGTATAAGTTCTTTTCTGGGAGATCCCAGCAAGCTGGACCAAGATAGAGGGAGAGTGGAAGATGGGATCCACCCACCTCTGTCTCCCGAGGGCACTTCTGAAAATTTCTAGATCTGTGCCAGATCCGAGCCCTGTCGCTCAGGCAGCTCTAGGGCAAATAAGCTTATTTCACAGAGAGACTGGGGTGTGTTTTAGTCTGCTGTCTATGCAGTTCCCTGAGGGTGACAATGGCCTAGAATCGTGTCTCTGATTGTCACAGTACAGTGGGACCCAGAAACACGAGCTCCGCTGGCCACCGGAGCTCGCCTGTCAAGGGGGGATTTCCTAGGTGGCAGGCAGAAAACTGGGGCATCCATTCTTTTCCATGAAGTACCAGAAAGCTAGAATAATGCAGAGGTAGAGCACAAAGATGAGGTCTATAGGCTCCTATCGTAAGAGATGCCCCATCAGTCTCTAGATGTGTGCTAAATTATATGCCTGACCCATTCAGACCCTTTAAGACCAGAAAATAAGCCTCTTTCACATGAAGTTTTTAAGCCTCACAGTGCTTCTGCACCAGTACCTGGGTCAGATGAGTCTGAGCCTGTGAGCCCTTTAGACCCATTTCTTAGCTCACTATAGCTTTCTGGTCTCATGGATAAGATCTCTGTTGGTTTTCGGGCCCCTGAGGGGCTCAGTCAGTTAAATGTCTGCCTTCAGCTCAGGTCATGATCCTGGGGTCCTGGGATCGAGTCCCACATTGGGCTCCCTGCTCACTAGGGAGTCTGCTTCTTTCTCTGTTCCTCTTTCTTGTTCTGCTTACTCTCTCTTTCTCTCAAATAAAGAAATAAAATCTTAAAAAATAACCAAAAAAGCTCTGTTGGTTTTCAAAGCTAGATGTTTGGGGGCTCGTCTCTCAGGTGCAGGTCTTAAAAGTCGGACTGCCCAATATAGGGTTGAAACCTCTAGCTCCTCAGGGGAAAGCTCCAGATTTCGAGTCCCCTCTTGACTGTGGGTCACCATTCCATGGGTCGCATTTATGGTGAAATTGTGTCTCAGCTTCACCAACCCACTTTCATGTGGATTTTTTTCCTCATTTGTCTGAGATGCAGGAGTTGCTTAGCTAAGTATTTAGATTTTTTTTCAGAGAAATTTTTTCCATTTGTAGTTATCTGTGGGAGGAGGTGAGTTCAGGGTCTCCCTATGTTACAATCTTAAACCAGAACATCCAGACCTAAAGCTTAAAATTTCATTTCTTTCCCCCTTCCCCCCAGCCGTATTTCCTACTTTATACACACCAAGATAACTAGAATAAATAGATGTTCTCAGGCAAGGTAAGCCTATAGCTCTCTACATATGCTGAGATCTAGAATAGACCTTATCTAGCATAGAACAACCATGTCTTTCACATTACACACATTTTTACATTGGCTATATAAAATTAAACCCTTAGTTGAAGCTCATACTATGGAAGAAATCACAAAATCCCCACCCTTAGAGAATTTTTCAAAAATAATATTAAGTCCCCTTAAGTCTTACTGAAGACTAAGATGGGAACAAAACTTGCAAAACTCCCACTGGGAGCCAGATAATGTGTTAGGAAGATTTATATTTATTTCACTCATTTAAGCATCACTTTGGCATTTCCCAGCCAAATATTAGCTTATAAAGAAACAGATTCTGGGAGTCAGTGTAGCTAATCCAGGATTCATATCATTTTTGTCTCTCTTCAAAATTTAGGCTCTTTGTACTACAAAACAGTGTTGTGTTCTTTCCAGGATTGGTGCGAGAGCACATGTATATCTGGCACATAGGATCCTGAAATAAATGGTAGCAATTATTATTACTGTTATTTCACACTTCTCCCAAATGGCTTAGTATAGATCCTGTGCTACTTTTTACAGAAGTAATTTTATAGAACGCCTGCCTTCCATTTTCATATCTCACTCTGGCAACTTACTTTTGGACAAAATAAGAGATGACCGAATTTGCTAGGGCCTTCCAAGAAAGTTTCCTCTGCAGAGAACAACAGGCCTGACCCATTCCTTGCAGGTGTATACCAGGAGGCTTATAAACTGTGGGTGGGTCTCCTGGTCAGACTTGATATTGAACTTGACCCTTTCTGTTATTCAAGTTTATTCAATATTGGGAAAGTGCCAGGAAGAAGTCAGTGTAAGAAAGGCTCATTTAGCTATTTGGGAGAATGAAATGCCAGTGATTACCATGGTGTAAACTAGAATCTGCTTACAACCCCCTGGGGCTTCCTGAATAAACAGCCAATAGAGGGCTGAAAAGTGCCCTTGGGATTCTCTCTGATTCAAGCCACTTGGAAAGGGGCTTGGTGAGGTTGAAAGGCGTTACTGTTACATAGGGGACATTCCCTCTTTCTTTACCTTGTCCATCCTGTACCGGACTGGCCACAATGGCAGGCTATCACTCACCACAATGTATTATTCTGTTCCTTTAACTTTGTGAGTTTTTATACAAGCTCCTTCTTTTACAGAAGACCAGAGGCCCTACTTGCATAGGAGACCCAATGAAATAGCTACATTTTAATTAAATTTACACAGCTTTTATGACACCAGTGGGTAGCCTTCACTACTACCCAGAGAAACCCCAGAGCCCATCAGACGGACTTCACATGTAATTAATCTCTAATGCTCGACTTTGTAAGATATGTAATAATACTGCCTGGTTAGAAATGAGAGCTTCAAAGAAGAGTCATATTAAAGATGAAGAGAGAAGCTTTAGGAAGAATTGGTTTTCAAGAGAGCAACTAAGTGTGAACTTTATTAAAAGGAAAAGAATAATGGGAATATCTTGCATTAAGTAAAAATGCTTGACATCTTCAATTTTTCAGTTTCTTTTATTTTGCCCCAGACAAATGTTTCAGGGTTTGTTTTTATAATGCATACCATATGTAAGGTTATGTTTGTAGCCTCATAGATTTAATATTTGGGAAAGGGACGATTTGCTGTATTCAGAAATTGAAAGAGAGAGAGAGAGAGAGAGAGAGGAAGAAAACCCCCAACTGTGACTAAATCCTTTAATGGAATTTAAATCTATTTCCCTGAAAATATTTTGAGAAATTACTTTCAATCAAGAGTTTTTATTTTTAATTATCAAGCTAGCAACATGTTCAAGTGCATCCAAATCACTTACACTGTACTCTGTAGTTCTTGCTTGGCCTCAAATTGCATCATGTCACTTGATCCTCACATACAGTAAGAGGAGGGAAGAGAAAGCATCATTACTCCTAGCTCACAAGTTATGAAACGAGCAACTGTAGGGATCAACTTGTTTGTTGAAGGCCAATCAGGTGGTTAATGGAGACTATGACTTCTGATTTATAGTCTATTGCTATTTCCCTTCTACCATTCCGATCCCATTGTCATTTCCAGATTTTGAAAAATTTTTACACACACACACACACACACATATATACACCAATATAAACCTCATCTAATATTAAACCCATTATAATGATTGCTCCTATTGTTAGGAAAAATTACCTAGAAGTGATCGTTCCATTTTTCTCTTAAAAAAACAAACAAACAAACAAACAAAACAAAACTCAGTTGTAGCCATGTAACATTTATGATGCAAGACCCCCTGATTGTACCCCATTTCCTGGCTTCACCTTTGTCTTGGATTCCTCATGTGGGCTATCATTATCTCTCCCTGTACCATAGGCTCTGCTAGGAGCATCAGCATCATTCTTGACTCCTCTCATCATCCTATTCTGTTACCATGTTCTTTGGTTCTACCTTCAAAATGTCTTTGATCCCAAATAACCCTTATTCTCATTTCCATTGCTACTATTCTGATTTGAATTTTTATCTCTTTTCTGAAGTACATCCATTAAACCATAATTCTAATTTCTCATTTTATCCTCCTTGCTCTAACCAGAATTATTGTTGGAAATCTCTGATTCAGTCATGATTCTTCCCCACTTATGAACCTTTATTGACCCCCTCTCCACTTACAAGGTAAGATATATTAACATGTTATATAAGGCTTTCCACACCTATACCCAACATCTTCTCATTTCCTTCCTCTCATTTACTCTGTTCTATACCTGCAGGGTTAGGGGTGCTAACCCCCAACCTCAACCCCAGGTCCTGTGCCATCACTAAATCTAATGTAACTAAATATAACTTACTGTTACAGTAGGCTTACTGTTGACCAGAAGCTTTACTAATAATAGTTAATTAACACTTATTTTATATGTATTATACACTGTATTCTTTTTTTTTTTTTAAAGATTTTATTTATTTATTTGAGAGAGAGAGACAGTGAGAGAGAGCATGAGTGAGGAGAAGGTCAGAGAGAGAAGCAGACTCCCCGTGGAGCCGGGAGCCCAATGCGGGACTCGATCCCGGGACTCCAGGATCACGACCCAAGCCGAAGGCAGTCGTCCAACCAACTGAGCCACCCAGGCATCCCTATACACTGTATTCTTAAAGTAAATTGGAGAAAGACAACGATACTAAGAAAATCACAAGGAGGGGTACCCAGGTGGCTCAGTTGGTTGAGTGTCTGCCTTTGGCTCAGATCATGATCTCAGGGTCCTGGGATCAAGCCCTGCTTTGGGCTCACTGCTCAGGGGGAGTCGTCTTCTCCCTCTGCCCCTCTCCCCACTCATGCTCACATGTGCTTTCTCTCTCAAATAAATGGGTAAAATCTTTTAAAAAAATCACAGGGAGAGAAAACACATTTAGAGTATTATACTGTATTCATTAAAAAAAAAATTCATGTAAAGTAGACCCATGCAATTCAAATCTGTGTTGTGCAAGGGTCAACTGTATGGGCAAACTCCTGGGCTCTGGGGGAAGTGTCAGGTCCCCCTAAATTAACTGTGAATTATTTGATTAGCTATAATTAGAAGAAAGGATCACAAAGCCTGTACTTGGAATTAGTAATATTTAGACTTCTTTCCCCATCTTTCAAAAAATATTTTCCAAGCCTCTAGGAGAGAGATCGCCAACCATACAATAACAATCCAAAAAATCACTATTTGATAAAACCACTGAGGAAAAATGTCAGTATATTTTAAAAACATGCACACACAGACACACACACAAACACAAATGGGAGGTGTTAATAATGTGACAGTATTCTTCATTATAAACTTGAACTTTTTTGTACCACAGAAACAGCCTATTCTTGGACATAGAATAGTTTTAGATCGCTCCTCCCATGCCACCAGATAACAATTAGGCCTTCAAGGATTCTACGAATAGGAAAAATAAGGCTTATTTCGCTTAATATACGCCACCAAGCCATGATGGGAGACAGTTTAAGTTTAACCGCTTCCTTGATTTTTCCAACCTCATAGTCTTGTAACCATGACACAGACAAAGCCATGTAATACTTTGGACTTCAAAAAATAATTAAAACTGCAAGGTATCTGTGTCTTATTCCTAAGTCAGAGTGATTTATGCTACTTATTATTTAACGACTGATGCTTTGACGTCCTCACTGCACTGCTGTGATAGAAAATATGATCCCACCGTGATATTTATAGTTGGAGGGGAACATTTTTGTTTTTATACTTTGTATTTAATTCATTCAACATCCTTTTCACTTCATTGCTCCCTCTCTCTCCTGGCAAGAATAAACTCATGCACTGAGCTTAGATCTGCTGTCAGTATCCGTGAGCTCTGAGAGGGTCCTAAATTTGGCAGAATACCCCCCCCCCTTCGCGGGAGATATTCCAAATGAACAAACAGTGCTGGGCTTTCCTCCCCTCGCTACCCAAATTTTTCAAAAGTCTTTAAACTCCTTCCTTATCCCTGCAACTCTCAAGAGGGATTGCACTGATAAGGTTTCTGTTCATCAAAAGAATGGAATGGCAGTGGCTCTGCTATTCCCGGGACACCTCCTTCTGGAAAAGGGCGGCTTCTCCCCTGAGAAGCTATTATAAAGAACAGGAGTTCTCCAGCTCCCGTCATGAATGCATCACTCCACTTCAGTTATTGTTTCTGTGGATTCCTTCTCCTCCTGTCTCTCTCCCCCACCCTCAAGCAGTTTTTAAAATCCATTACCTAGGGAGTTTCAAATTGTGTCTGACCTATCGATTCCATGAGATGGCCGTGTCCAATGGGCATACAATACAATACACAACCCGGAGCCCCAAATTCGGTGATGCGTGGATGAGACCAGGAATACACAACAGCGAGCCCCAATTTGGAATTTCTAGGGAAATGAGATACTGCTTTGATTTGGGGTTGGAAAATGAGACGTATGTGAAGAAGCTATAGAAAGCACAAGGCATCATGCAGATATAAGCTATTGCCTTTGTTAACAATGATTGAAAAATCGCTCTCAATCGGTTGGGGCTGAAAATGTCATGGATGTTTTTATGCACATCTCTATTCTAGATTTCAGGATGCTTTGTTGCTGATGTACACCTGTAAACAGAGAGTATTTTAAAGGGGGGGGGGATTAAAACCTGTCCATTCTCACCCTTTTTGCAGTCACAGGAAAAGGTTTGGTGGGAGGTTACAGAAAACCCCTCTGAAGGAAACATGACTTTTAAACCAACCTGTGATGAGGGGCATCTGTCAAGCTCTATCTTTTGTATTTTGCTCTGGATAGGAATGTCTGGCCTAAGATAATTGCTATGCTGTGGACCAAGATATTGGATAATTTAATTCTGTTTAATTCAACAAAATCTTTATTTTGTGCTCACCTGTGACCCAATCGCTATGTTAGTCTCTCTGGGGATATTAAAAATATGTAAGACATGGCCCATAACCTCAAGGAGTTAAGGATATAATTGAAGAAGCTTACAAAAATAGTAGATTTTTTTAAAAAGGTAGGGGAGGAAAGGTATTAGAAATTGTTGTAAGAACTCATTCTTCATCTTACTGCCTTTAACATATTAGCCTGGACAACTAAGAAATCGTCACACTTTGGAGGGAAAATGAATATGTACAAATAAAATGGAGACCCAGGCTTTTATATTGTGCCTCAAGCAACAAAGCCTCCTTGTTCTGTTTTTCTGCAGAGTAAGTGAAGAGACCTACAGGATTAGATATATAATGTGTGGCCACTTTTCAGTAACCACTATTGAACTTCAAAATGAGTTTAGTCATTAGCTTTGACAAATGAGGAGCCTGTTATTGATTTTTACACATGTCTATCATGGGATCTATTTAAAAAGAACAGTCAATTCCAAGAAAGATTATGTTAATCTTATTGGTTTGATTTCCTAATGGGAGGAGGCAGAACAGGGAATAAAAGGACAGGTCCAGAAACTGGCAATATCTGTATCATTTTCTTAAATCAATTCGAAAAACAATTTGGGGGGAAAAAATCAAGTGCGTCTGTCTTTTCTAAGAAAGCTAAGAATATATTGATAAATCATTCCAGACAATGTTAACCAACAGCTTGAGAAGTTCACGCAAAAGGACATTGACAGGAGGGATACAATTACTAATTTATTTGTCTTTTTATGGTTCAGTTAAGAGTATCTTAGGTAGTCGAGCACATGGCAGCTCGTCAAACTTCACAGGGTAGCTGTCAGAGTTTTGACTGATGTACAAGCACGACTTGCTCACGTTTGCCCTTCCTTTCAATGGAGTGCACACAGGTAAGACAGCTTGTTGGTAATTTTTATTTAACGCTCCCAGGATCTGTGGCTGCACTTTCATTGAAAGTTCTGACAATAAAATTCCACTCCCTGAAATTTCCAAGGTTTCTGCTGCAAGCATTTCTCCATTTAAACAAGATCTTCCTTTGGGATTATACAACTCTTTAGGGTCTTTTCTGATGCTTTCTGATCTCGGAGACAGCTGTTTAATATGTTGGAGACCGTTGTATTTTTTTTTTTTTTTTTTTTGTGAGCTCCACTGGAAAGGCATCTGAAAGAAAAATAAAATACAAGGAATTAGCACAGCAAAGTCACAGCGGGGCTCCAAGGAGACCTTCGTAAATCTGAGTTGGCAAATGCCAACTTGTACCCAGTTTGACAATTTAAGCGCTCCCCACATTCCCTCTCTCCATTCCAACCCACTCATTAAACCACTCATTCCATGTCTGTCTTTGATGTCAGTTCTAGAATTTATTTTTTGAGAAACTGAGTCTTCCGAATCTTCTTTCAAACAGGCTTGAGTCCTAGACTGTTGGTTGTTAGATCAGAAAAATTTCACTCAGGACAAGAATCATAGACAAGTTTTCCCACCACTTCACATACCTGGGTAATGTCTGAACATGGTAAATTGTAGTATGGCCTTGAATGCCTCACATGGTAAAGGGAGCTGCTTAGCACACCTCATCCAGGAACTTCATCCATCCATAGGAGACTATATCAGTGGCACATTCAGAGACCAGTCATAGTATTTCAAAGGTCATGCAAAGCCATTATGACTTGGTTCCCAGTGTAAAACCCAAAACTTGATGTGTGCTGTCATATAGAAGGTCTGATGTGCTAGGACATAAGGCTTGATGAGCAAATCTTTTGAAGGCATACTCTTGCAATTTTTAGGATTATTTTTCCCCAAAGCATAGCAGTCATGGGGTACATTCTCACTGTATTCATGTAACTTCGTGTTTTGGAATTCTACCTCTAACAGCATGATAGTCATTTCATCAAAGGATATTTTATCATAGCATAAGAAGGTAGGAAGAATATAAACTTGGAATGAAATCCAGTTCTTTATACAGAACAAGTGTAGCTTTATGAAAAAAAAAATCTCATTGTTTTATCGGGAAAGATAAGCTTGATGATTCTGCAGGAAAAAAGAAATTCTTCAGGGCATGTAAAACAAAATGCATTCCTTGTTCAACCCACTTGTACACTGGGGCTCTTTTGAGGGGTGAATACCTCCTTAAACAATGTGAAAAGCATTGACAGAGAGCTAGGCAACTTACATGCTGAAACCAAACTTTTTTGCATAGATGGTACACCTGTTATTTATATTTTGTATTGTTTAAAGCACACCTCACAGCTCAACCCGTAATAAGAGGTAGGAAGTGTATCATACGCTTGCGTGAAGTGGCTCTGGGTGTTACTGGATATTATCTAGTCCACATTTTAATTGTAAGGAAGCCCTAGTGATTTTTTTTTTTTCATATTTGCATCCTAAGCACCCATCATGCTGTCTGATCCAGAGTATTATTTAGTAATTATATCAGGACTTAAACCCAGCTGTTTGACTCCTGTTCTTCTCACCCCCCCAGCCCACCCCCACTCCCAAAACCTGTTCCTACAGCACTCTGATACTGTTAAGCATGCACAGTATTTACAAAGAAGCCCGAGGCCACCAGTGCTCCCATATCTTTGTCCTTTTTGTCTCAGAACAATCCCACAAGATAATTATGACTGGTGTTTTTATCTTGAGTTTTGGATTGAAGAAAACCAAGGCAGAGGGAACGTGGCTCCCCTAAGGTCGTATAATAAGTAGTAGAACAAGAGCTCAAATTGAGGCTCCTGCCTGAATCCCCAAATCCTACTGAGTTGGCAGGTATGGTGTGGCTCGGAAGCACCAATGGAAGCACAAGGGCCCTTTTGACACCCATTGCCCAGTGTCAGTTTCAAGTTCAGTTACCATCAAACGTTTGCCTTGTGAGGAGCTTTTCATCAAGTTTCGATTCACTTTGAACAGAAAATCCTGCCCTTGGTGTCTGCAAACCTGTTGAGTCAGTCCTTGCCCTGACATGTCTCCAGTGACTTTCCTGGCAAGCAGAGAATTACCTGCCACAGTGGGGAAATGCTAAAGCCCACATCAAACCTGCAGACATGGCCCAAGTTTCCCTTATGTTGCAAGCTTGTAACTTCAATATAGGTCAAGGGAACGCAGAAGTGGGAAGCTGCTTCTAGAATTGCCCAACAAAATCTGACAGCAAACTTGCTGTGGGATTTACTTAATAAGATTGGGTTTTTCAATATCAGGATCATATTGATTTTTCATGTTTTAATAATTGATTTTTCTTTACTATACAAGCTTTATTTTCTTGTCTCTGTCTTATAGTAATCTATACTATGTTTTACTGGCTGATGAACTTTCAAATTTAGCTTTACTGGGAAGCACTAGGAAGATTGAAAAGGATGCTATTTGCAAATATCAACTGGAAAGAATCCTGTTCCACTTGCTAAATTCCCATTGATATTCAGCAACCTCTACATGCTATCAAAAGATTGTCTCTTTGGTCCGCCTATCAAAATCTCCTTGACATTTTATCTCTGGGTAAAAGCAGGTTTTTGAATCATCAGAGAGAATGTTGCCTGACCTTCCCCCAAAAGTATACAAAGATCAGAGAGCTACATTAGGAACAGGACTTAGATATATTAGTTGTAGTTATAGAAAAATCAAGCATTTCCTTAGAAAATCATTTTACCCTGATAGGAATGTGGTTGTTTAAGGTCTTGAGGATTATTCTTTACCCTGTGGTTTCTGTGAAGTCCAGATGTTGTCAAGATGGTGTTATGTGTGAAAACCATATATTTAGGAAGATTTGACCTCTTAGACATTCCCTGGAGGTAAATAAGTCTTACACTTTGAAGTTCAAATGTGAAAGTAGACATTTATAGAATAAGATCTTGCAATGTCCTAGAAATTAAACTAGGTATTATGTCAGGTCTATAATCTCCTTATAGTTGTTTTAACATGCTGGTAAATCTCACTTAACATATAATTAAGTAATGTGATAAAATGGCAATTTATTAAATAAAAATTGAAAATCATGCCAAAGTTAATTTTAGTTTTGAGAAGATTGAAATCTTTTCAATATTTAGGAAAATAGAAGCCTTATCTTTAAAAGAGTTAAAATTTATATATACATTTTTATCTGTAAAATGGTGTAACCGTATCACTCAAAGTGATTATCTACATTAGTAGTTAAGACAATGGTAATTTTGCTGACCTTGGTTTAGAACTTTTTTTTTTTTTCCTGGCAGTAACTTTCATCAATTAAGTGCTTAGATATTTGTGGGTCTATATCCAGACTCCCCTGTTCTATTGGTCTATTTGTTCTTGTATTGTAATATATTGCTAATACACTATAGATTTACAGGTCTTATAGCTATTAATATAACTCCTTTAGATAAGTTCTTTGAGATTATTATTAATCTATTGAGATTATAGATAAGTTCTTTGAGTTATTGTCTTTGTTTCCATAAAAACATTAGAATCTGCTTGTCAATATTCACAAAATTTTCTAGGACTTTGGATAGCAGTTTTCCCAACATACAATCTCAATCTATAAATGCACTATATCCCATTTTATTTTAGCCTTATTTTCTCTCAGTAATGCTGTACAGTTTTCAGTGCAACTTGAATAACTTTTTGTGAGATTTATTCCTAGTATTTGAATTTATGTTCTTATAAATGGTATTAATTTTCATTTTCTAAATGTCTGTTGCAAGTGTATAAGAACACAATTTATATTTATTGATTAACCTTGTAGCCAGGGATTTTGCTAAATTCACCTTCCATTGGATTTTGTAGATTCTTTTTTTTTTTTTAATTTTTTTTCAGTGTCCAAGATTCATTGTTTATGCACCATACCCAGTGCTCCATGCAATACAGGCCCTCCATAATAACCACTACCAGGCTCACCCAACTCCCACTACTCTCCCCTCCAAAACCCTCGTTTGTTTCTCAGAGTCCATAGTCTCTCATGCTTCATCTCCCCCTCCAATTTCCCCCAACTCACTTCTCCTCTCCATCTCCCAGTGTCCTCCATGTTATTCCTTATGCTCCTCAAGTAAGCGAAACCATATGATAATTGACTCTCTGCTTGGCTTATTTCACTCAGCAAAATCTCCTCCAGTCCCATCCATGTTGATACAAAAGTTGGATATTCATCCTTTCTGATGGAAGCATAATACTCCATGGTATATATGGAGCATATCTTCTTATCCATTCATCCGTCGAAGGGCATCTTGGTTCTTTCCACAGTTTGGCGACTGTGGCCATTGCTGCTACAAACATTGGGGTACAGATGACCCTTCTTTTCACTACATTTGATTCCTTAAGAAATTAAAAGTAGAGCTACCCTATGACCCTGCAATTGCACTACTGGGTATTTACCCCAAAGATAGAGATGTAGTGAAAAGAAGGGCCATCTATACCCCAATGTTCATAGCCGCAATATAGATTCTTTTTTGGAGTTTTCAAGAGCACTAGTGTTCTGTTGAAAATTACATTTATTTTTACTTTTCCATTCCATATACCTTTCTTTTTTTTCCAGGTTTGAGATATAATTGACATATAACATTGTGTAAGTTCAAGGTGTACAACATAATTTGATACCCTTTTATGTTCCAGAATGATTGCCACAGTAGGGTTGACACTTCTATAGTCTTACAGAATTAGGACTCTTTGTTTGTAGTGAGAACACTCAGATCTGCTCTCTCGGCAACATTCAACTATACAATACAGTATTGTATTATGCCCCAGAACTTATAACTAGAAAGTTGTGACCTCCATATCTGTTTAATTTCTATTTCTTGGCATTGCATTAGCTCTGACCTTAGTACTTCATAGAAGCAAAATGTTGCTCTAGTTTTGGGTTTTTTATTAAAAAAATTGTAAATGCCTTTTATCTGATTAAAGAAGTTTCTTTTGATTCTTCCATTTGCTAAGTTGGTTTGTGTATGCATGTGTGTATTTAAGTCATAAAAGGGCATTACATTTTTTCACATACTTTCTGGATCTATTGAAATCATAAGCTTTTTTTCCTGTAATATTTTAACATTGTAAATTCAGTTAATTTTTTTTAATGTTAATCCATCCTGGCATTCCTAGAATAAGCCCAACTTCATGTGCCATCCTTTTTTATATAGGGAACTGGATTGAGTTTACTAAATAACTTAAGATATTTCTGTCTGCGTTAAAAAAAAAAAAAAAAAAAAAAAAAAAAAAGTTTGTCCCATAATACTGGGGCCAAATGTTCTTATTAGGTTTTGGTTGCATGGATTTATACTATTCTTCTAAAATTAATTAGAAAGTATTCCTATTCTTCTACCATTGGAAGCATTGTATTTGATTGGTGCTATTTTTTTTTCTTCTGATATTTGAAATACTTTACTTGTGAAGATATTTGAGCCAGAAGTTTTTCCTATGGAAAGATTTTATCGATTTCTTTAAAAAATACAGAACTATGCAGTTTTTCCATTCCTTCTTATGTCCATTTTGGTAATAAGATTTTCATAAGATGTGTTCATTTTATCTAATTTTTCAAATGTATTAAGTTATTCACCATATTTGTATCTATTGACCTCCTTCATTCATTTGGCCCATCTCATACCCCCCGCTTCTGGCAACCACCAGGCTATTCTGACCCATGAGTATGGTGTTTGTTTTGTTTGTTACACTTAACATACTGTCTGCAAGACCTATCTATGTTGTTATAAATTACAAGATTTCCTTCGATGGCTAAACAAGCTATTGTATGTATATACCATACTTACTTTATCTGTTTATCCAGTGATGGACACTTAGTTTGTTTTTATATCTTGGCTATTGTAAATAATATTACAATAAATATAAGGTTACTGTTTTTCATTTTCTTTGGATAAATATCCTTGAGTGGAATTGCTGGATCAAGTGGTAATTTGATTTCTAATTTATTTCCATGATGTTTTCCAAAGTAGTTGCATCCATTTACCAAAAGTGCACAAGTGTTCCCTTTTCTCACATTCTTGCCAACACTTCTTATCTCTTGTCTTTTTGAGAAGAGCTACTCTAACAGGTGAGGGGATATCTCATTGTAGTTTTAATTGACATCTCCCTGATAACTGATGCTGAGCATTTTCTCATGCGTCTGTCAGCTCTCTGTAGGTCTTTTTTTGAAAAATGTTTATTGCGACCCTCTGTATTTTTTAATCAGGTTGTGAGGATTTTTTTGTTTTGCTTTTGAGTTGTATGAGTTTTATTTTGGATATGCACCCCTTATCAGATATATGATTTGCAAATCCCATTCCCTAAGTTGCTTTTTTGTCTCGTTGATGGTATCTTTTCTGGTATAGAAGCTTTGTAGTTTGATGTAGTCCCACATGTTTAGATTTTTTTTTTATTTTCTTTTGGGTGTCAAATTCAAAAAATCATCACCAAGACTGATGTCAAGTAGCTTACCACCTAGTTTTATTCTAGGACTATTATGGTTTCAGCTATTATTTTCTAATCTTTGGTACATTTGGGTTAATTTGGGGTATGGTGAAAGATATCGGTCCAGTTCTATATCTTTGCATGTAGCTGGCCAGTTTTCCCAGCATCATTTATTGAAGAGACTATCTTTTCCTCATTGTATAACCTTAATTCTTTTGTCATAAATTGGCTATAAGTGCACAGGTTTATTTTTGGACTCTATTCTGTTCTATTAGAATGTGTCTGTTTATACACTAATACCATACTGCTTTGATTACTATAGCTTTGTATTATCGTTTGAAAAAAAGGAAACATGATATCTCCTGCTCTGTTCTTCTCTCAAGATTGCTTTGGTTCTTCAGGGTCTTTTGTGATTCCATACAAATTTTAGGATTGTTTATTCTTTATCTGTGAGATATGCCATTGTAATTTTCATAGCAATTGCCCTGAATCTGTATATTGTTTAGTGTAATATAGACATATTAACATTAACTCTTCCAATATGTGAGCACAAAATACCTTTCCATTTATTTGTGTCTTCTTCATTTTTTTTTTCATTTTTTTTCATCGGTGTCTTATAGTTTTCAGTGTACAGGTCTTTCACCTCATTGGCTATATTTTTCCAATACATGAGCACAAAATACCTTTCCATTTATTTGTGTCTTCATTTTTTTGTGTCTTTTTCATTTTTTTTCATTTTTTTCATCAGTGTCTTATAGTTTTCAGTGTACAGGTCTTTCACCTCATTGGCTAAATTATCCTGAGATGTTTTATTCTTTTTTTATGCATTTGTAAGTGAAATTTTCTTCTTAAATTCTTTGTTAGATTATCTGAGTATAGAAATAGAACAGATTTTGTATTTTGATTTTGTGTTCTGCAACTTTACTCAATTTGTTGTTTAGTTCTAAAAGTTTTGGAGGTTTTTTTGGTACAATCTTTGAGGTTTTCTATATATAATATCATGTCATCTGCCAATAGTGAGAGTTTCACTTCCTCTGTTCTTTGGATTTATTTTTCTTGACTCATTGTCTGGCTATGACCTGAAGTACTATGTTGAATAAAAGTGGCAGATTGGGCATCCTTGTCCTAATCCTGATCCTAGAAAGTTTTCAGCTTTTACCATGTGGGCTTAGCATATATAGCCTTTATTATGTTCAGGTATGTTTCCTCTATACTCACACTGTTGAGAGTTTTTATCATAGATGGATGTTGAATTTGTCAAGTGTTTTTTCTACATCTATTGAAATGATCATATGATTTATTAGTGCATAATGTTTGCTAAATGAATCCATGAGTGTAGTTTGGTTAGCATTAGTACAGAGTCTAAATATTAATAGAGGAAAGATTATAATTCCTTAAAGGCATGATTGAGTCAAAGGAAGCAAAGCAGAATTGCTTGCATCTTTTTTCTTTTATTCAAGTACAGTTGACACAAAATGTTATACTAATTTCAGATGTATGACATAATTGTCTGACAACTGTTATACCATGCTCACCACAAGTATAGCTACTGTCTGTCACCATACAACACTATTACAATACCATTGACTATATTCCCTGCACTGTACCTTCCATCTTTGTGACTTACTCATTTCACAAGACTATATCTCTTATTCACCTTTGCCCATTTTGCCCATCCCCACATCCCCTTTCCTTCTGGGAGTCCCTAGGTTGTCCTTTGTACTTATGGGTCTGTTTCTGCTTTGTTCATTTGCTTTGTTTTAGATTCCACATATAAATGAAATCATATGGTATATATGTTTCTCTGTCTTATTTCACTTAGCATAATACTCTCTAGGTCTGTCTATGGTATTGCAAATGGCAAGATCTCGTATTTTTTATGAATGCATAATATTCCAGCATGTATATATCACATTATTACTCATTCATCTACCAATAAGCATTTAGTTTGCTTCAGTATCTTGAGTATCGTGAGTAATGCTGCTATATACATAGGAGTGCATATATCTTCTCAAATTGATCTTTTCACTTTATGTAAATACTCAGTAGTGGAATTACTGGATTATATAATATTTGTATTTTTTAAGTTTTTGAGGAACTTCCATACTGCTTTCAAGTGACTGCAATTTTCATTATTAACAGAGCATGGGATTCCTTTATTTCCATATCCTGACCAACACTTGTTATTTCTTGTCTTTTTGATACTAGCTGTTCTGACAGGGGTAAGGTGATATCTCATTGTGGCTTTAATTTATATTTCCTGATAGCGAAGTCAAGCAACTTTGTGTCTGTTGCCATCTGTATGTCTTATTTGGAAAAATGTCTATTCAGTTCTTCTGCCCAATTTTTAATTGGTTTATTTTTTGATACTGAGTTTTGTAAGTTCTTTAATATATCTTGGATATTATACCCCTATCAGATATATCATTTCTAAGTATCTTCTTCCATTAAGCATGTTGCCTTTTCATTTTGTGGATAGATGTCTTTGCTGTGCAAAAATTTTTTATTAAGGTATATTTTCAGTAGTTTGTTTTTGCTTGGGATTCTTTTATCTGAGGAGACACACCTAGAAAAATGTTGTTCCAGCTGCTGTCAGAGAGGTTAATGCCTATGTTTTTCTTCTGGTGCTTTTATGGTTTCAGGCTTTCCATTTAGTTCTTTAATCCACTTTGAATTTACTTTTGTATAGAGTATAAGAAAGTGGTACATGTTTTGCATGTTTTGTTTTGCATGTAGCAGCTTACTTTTCCCAGTATTATTTATTAAAAAACAAAAAAACTGCATTTCCCCATTCTATATTCTTTGTTATGTATTATTGACCATATAAGCATGGGTTTATTTCTAGCTTCTCTATTCTGTTCCATTGATACACCATACTGTTTTCGTTACAGTAGTTTTATAGAGTATCTTGAAATCTGGACTTGTGATACCTCGAGCTTTAGTTCTTCTTTCTCAGGATTGCTTTGGCTATTAAAGATTTTTTTTGGTTCCATACACATTTTAGGATTATCTGTTCTAGTTCTGTGAAAAATCTTAGTATTTTTATGAAAATTGCATTAAATCTCTAGATAGCTCTGGGTGGTATGAACATCTTAACAATATTCTTCCAATCCATGAGCATGGAATATCTTACCTTTTGTGTCATCTTTGATTTCTTTCATCAATGTTTAATAGTTTTCAGAGTATAAGTCTCTCACCTCCTTGGTTAAATTTATTTCTAGGTATTGTGTTGCTTTTGGTTTAATTGCAAATGAAATTATTGTCTTAATTTCTTTTTCTGCTACCTTATTATTAGTGTACAGAAATATGACATATTTGAATATTAACTTGTATTCTAAAAATGTACTGAATTCATTCTAATAATATTTTGGTGGAATCTCTAGGTTTTTCCATGTATAGTATGTCATCTGTAAATAATGACATTTTCACTTCTTACTTACCAGTTTGGATGTCTTTTATTTCTTATCTGTTTGCTATAGCTAGTACTTTCAGTGCTATGTTGAATAAAACTGCTGAGAGTGGATATCCTTGTCTTGTTCCTAAACTTAGCAAAAACAGAAAAACAAAAACAAAAAACCCTGATTTACTATTGAGTATGATGTTAGCTATGGTTTTATCATATATGGCCTTTATTACATTGAGGTATGTTCTCTCTAAACTGACTTTGCTAGTTTTTCATCATGAATTGCATACTGAATTTTGTCAAATGCTCTTTCTGCATCTATTGATATGACTTTTATCTTTTATTTTGTTAATGTGTCATATCACATTGTTAGATTTGCAAACATTGAACCATCCTTGCATCTCTGGAATAAATCCCATTTCATCCTTATAAATGATCCTTTTAATGTATCATGGAGTGTAGTTTGCTAATACTTTGTTGAGGATTTTTGTGTTTATGTTTCTCAGGGATATTATAGTTTTCTTTTTTATGGTTTCACCCTCTGGTTTTAGTATCAAAGTAATCCTGATCTCATAGAATGTATGTGGGAGCTTCCCTTTCTCTTCTTCTTTTTTTTCTTTTTGCAATAATTTGAGAAGAGAAATCAACTCTTCTTTAAATGTTTCATAGAATATACCTGTAAATCCATCTAATTTTACAGTTTTGTTAGAAGTTTTTAAATTACTGATTCTATGTTATTAGTAATGGTCTGTTTGGATTTTCTGGGGTGTTTTTTTTTTTTTTCCTCATTCAGGTTTGGAAGATTGTGTGTTTCTAGGAATTTACCCATTTCTTATATTTCACCCAATTTGTTGGTACATCATTTTTCATAATGTTCTTTAAAAAACCCTTTGTGTTTCTGTGGTGTTGGTTGTTATTTCTCCACTTCCATTTTTGATTTATTTATTTGGGTTCTTTTTTCTTAATGAATCTGGTTAAAGGTTTTGTTTATCTTTTCAAAGAACCAACTCTGGGTTTGATTTTTTTTTTCTTCTATTGTTTCTTCAGTCTCCATTTCAGTTATTTCCACTATGATCTTTATTTTCTTTCTTCTACTAACTTTTGGCCTTTGTTTGTTCTTCATATTCCAATTCCTTTAGGTGTAAGGTTATAGGTTTTGAGATTTTTCTTATTTTTTGAGGTAGGACTATATCACCATAAATTTCTCAGAATTACTTTTGCTGTGTCAAAGATTTTTGGACTATTGTATTTTCATTTTAATTTGTCTTCTGTTTTTTTTTTTTTTTCCTTTAATTTCCTCTTTGATTTCATTGTTGACCCATTGGTTTTTTGGTAGCATGTTGTTTAGCCTCCATGTGTTTTTTTATTTTCCAGTTTGGGGTTTTTTTTTGGTTTTTTTTTTTTTTTTTTGTAATTAATTTCTAGTTTCATACTATTTTGGCTGGAAAAGATACTTAACAGGATTTCAGTCATAAATTTATTGAGACTTGTTTTTTGACTAACATGTGATCTATTCTTAAGAATGTTTAATGTGTACTTAAAAAGAATGTGTATTCTGTTGTTTTGGGATGGGTTGCTTTGTGTGTATCTATTAAATCCAGCTGGTCTGATGTGCCACTCAAAGACACTCTTTTCTTATTGATTTTTCTGCCTGGATGATTTATCCATTGATGTTGGTAGGATGTTAAAGTCCCCTACTATTACTAAATTACTGTCAATTTCTCCCTTTATGTCTGTTAATCTTTGCTTTATATATTTAGATAACGCAATGTTGGATGTCTAGATATTTATAATTGTTATATCCTCCTGTTGGATTTATCCCTTTATCTCTATGTAATGCCCTTTTTAGTCTCTTGTTACTTTCTTTGTTTTAAATTCTATTTTGTCTGATGTAAGTATTGCTACCCCAGCTTTTTTTTTTTTTTCTTGTTTCCACATGCATGGAATATCTTTCCATCCCTTCATTTTCAGTCTATATATATGTCTTTAGGTTTGAACAGAGTCTCTTGTGAGCAGCACATAGATGGGTCTTATCCGTCCTGTCACCCTATGTCTTTGGATCAGAGCATTTAAACAATTTACATTTAAAAAATTACTGAGGGTCACCTGGATGGCTCAGATGGTTAAGCATCTGACTTGATTTTGGCTCAGGTCACGATCTTGGGGTCATGAAATAGAGCCTCATGTCAGACTCCATGCTGGGCGTGAAGCCTGCTAACGATTCTCCCTTCCTCTCCCTTTGTTCCTCCTCCCTACACTCTCTTTCTCTCAAAATAAAAATAAAATCATTATTGATAGGTACATACTCATTGCCATTTTGCTAATTGTTTTTCAGTTGTTTTTGTAGTTCTTGTCTGTTCCTTTCTTTTCTTTCTTGTATTGATGACATTTTTAGTGTAAATTTTAGCTTTATTTTTTGAGTATTATGGGCTTTTGATTTGTAGTTAACATGAGATTCACATGTAGCATCCTAAGAATATGGCATTCTACATAACTTGATGGTCACTTAAATCCAAACACATTCTAAAAATCTTCATTTTTATTCCACCTTCATATTTTATATATGTGGTCATATTTTACATCTTTTTAATTTTGTGAGTCCCCTTATATTTTACATATAATTGAAATTACTACTTTTGTCTTTTAACCCTCATACTAGTTTTATAAGTGATTGCTTTACTATTATTATTGTATGTGTGCTTTTATTCATGAGATATTTTCATTCCATAATTTTCCATGGCCTTTTTCCTGTAAGGCCAGTTTAGTAGTGATGAACTCCTTTAACTTTTGTTTCTCTGGGAAACTCTTTACTTCTCATTCATTACTGAATGATAATTCAGTATATAACTGTATATTCTTGGTTGCAGGGTTGGGTTTTTTGGTTTTCCCTTCAGCACTTTGCATATATTATACCACTTTCTTCTGACCTGAAAATTACCTGCTAAAATATCAACTGATAGACTTCTGAGGTTTTCCTTAGACATAACTAGTTGCTTCTTTTTTGTTTCTTTTTAAAATTCTTTATCTTTTCAGTATTTTAATTATTATGTGTTGTGGTGCAGACCTCTTTGAGTTCATCTTGTGTGGAACTCTCTGCTTTCTGAACCTGAATGTCTGTTTCCTTCCCTCAGTAGGGAACTTTTCAGCTTTCAGCTATTATTCCTTCATACAAGTTTTCTTTTTCTTTTTTTCTTTTTTTTAATTTATTTGACAGAGAGATCACAAGTAGGCAGAGAGGGAAGCAGAGAGAGGGGGAGAAGCAAGTACCCTGCTGAGCAGAGAGCCCAATGCGGGGCTCAATCACAGGACCCTAAGATCATGACCTGAGCCAAAGGCAGAGGCTTTAACCCACTGAGCCATCCAGATGCCCCTCATGCACGTTTTCTGCCCCTTTCTCTCTCCCTTCTGAAACCCCTATAATGTGAATGTTTATTTGCTTGATGTTGTGCAAAAGATCCCTTAACCTATTTTCAATTTTTACATTCTTTTCTTTTTGCTGTTCTGCTTGGGTACTTTCCAATACCCTGTCTTTCAGATCATGGATTTATTTTTCTGCATCCTCTAATCTGTTGATTCCATCTAGTATACATATTTTTTCATTTTTAATTGTATCATTCAACTCTTTTTAAATATTTTCTCTCTCCATTGAAGTTCTGAGTTTGTCCACTCTTCTATTCAGTCCAGTGAGCATCTTTAGGACCATTACTTTGAATCCTTTATTAGGTAGATTGCTTATCTCCATTTCATTTAGTTCTTTTTTCTGAGGTGTTGTCTTATTCTTTCCTTTGGAGCATATTTCTATCTCCTCATTTTGCTTGACTTTCTGTATTTTTTTTTTTTCTGTAAATTAGGTGGGACTGGTCCTTCACTTAAACTTGAAGAAATGGTCTTGTGTATGGTCATCCTCTGTGTAGACTGGATGTGCCTGATAACTTTGGCTAGCTGGAATGGGGAGGGGGAGAGGTCCCAGGCACCTTATGCAGGGGCTGCTTTGGCAGGATGCCTGAAGCTGAAGTGGGCATGGGCCAGGATATTCCCAGCCCTCACTCTTTAGAAGTGCCCTGGCAAGTCATCCAAAGCCAAGGTGCACGTGGGTAATCTTTGATCACTCTGTACCAGGGATGGCCCTGGAGTATTCCAGGATGCTTTGCATCTATGTTATTTTGGCAAGATGGCTGGAGCTATAGTGGGTACTGCCAGAAGTATTCACCATCCTCGGGCTGCCTTGGTGGGTCTGCTCATATGGGTTGGGAGTTTAGGTCTCACTGAGGCAGGAGACCAGTTATGGCACCTGGACTCCTCTTCTCTCTGGATTATCATAGGGGAAGGGGAATGTAAGCCATGGCATTTGTCAGGCCCTCTGACCTAGAGAGGGTTCTAGCAGTTTGGAATATCTAAAAGGATTCTAGGATCTGGTTTCTTTATACTTTGGTTGCTCTTTTAAACAAGAGTGCTGCATTTTTTTTTTTTTTAATGTCCCAAGGCAGAAGAATCTGTTCACAATATCTCCATACCGTCCTTCCCTACTGCAATTTGCAGCACTGAGGGTGGGGTACCCTTAGTTATCATGTCTCCATCTCTCTTATTCTCCATGTGGTCTCTCAGTCTTTTGTTACACAGGAGCTGTTCAGTAAGTCCTCAGTTCTTCTTTAGGAGGAATTGCTCCATAATTAGGTATAGATTTAGTTTGTGGAGGAGGTGAGTTCAGGGTCTTCTACACTGTCGTTTTGGACCCTCCCTGATCATAATTTTTATCTTGGTTTTGTTAATGTGTCATATCACCTTGCTTGATTTGTTCACGTTGAATTATCCTTGCATGCTGGGAATAAATCTACCTGGTCATGGTGTGTGTGTGTGTGTGTGTGTGTGTGTGTGTGTGTTTAAGATTTTATTTATTTGACAGAGATCACAAGTAGGCAGAGAGGCAGGCAGAGAGAGAGAGGGAAGCAGTCTCCCTGCTAAGCAGAGATCCTGATGTGGGGCTCGATCCCAGGACCCTGGGAATATGACCTGAGCCGAAGGCAGAGGCTTTAACCCACTGAGCCACCCAGGCACCCGTCATGGTGTGTTTTTGAATTTGATTTGCTAAGATGTTGTTGAGGATTTTTGTATCTGTTTATCAGGGATATTGGCCTGTCCTATTCTTTTTTTGGGGGGGTGGGCTTGTTTTTGTCTGGTTTTGAATAGGGTAATGTTGACCTCTTAAAATAAGTTTGGAAGGGTTTCTTCCTCCTCTGTTTTTTGGAAGAGTTTGAGAAGGATTTTATTAACTCTTTAAATGTTTGATAGAATTTACCAGTGACTCCATTTGGTCCTAGACTTTTGTATGCTAGGAGGTTTCTAGATACCAGTTCTGTCTCCCCACTATTCAGTCTGTTCAGATTTTATCTTTCTTGGGATTTAGTTTTTTTGATAGGTTGTGTATGCTTCTAGGAGTTATCCATATCTAGGTTGTCCATTTTATTGACGTATAAATCTTTATAGTTGCCTGTTGTAATCCTTTGTATTTTTGTGATATCAGGTGTAACATCTCCTCTTTTATTTCTAATTTCAGTCCTTTATTTTCATGAGTTTAACTATTGTCAATTTTGTCTTTTTAGTCCCTATTTCATTTAAATTTTTTCTGAACTCAATTTCATTCCTTCCATTAATTTTGAGCTTTGTTCTTTTTCTAGTTACTTGAGGTATAAAGTTAGGTTGAGATTTTTCTTGTTTCTTCATATAGGTGTTTATCACTATGAACTTTCCTCTTAGAACTGCTTTTGCCGCTGCTTATACAAGTATTGGTATGTTGTATTTCCATTTTTATTTGTCTCAAAAAAAATTTTTTTAAATGTCTTCTTTGACCCATTCATTGGTTATTTGGTAGCTGTTTAATTTCTACATATTTGTAAATTTTCTAGTTTTCTTCTTGTAATAGCTTTCTAATTTCATACCACTGTGGTTGAAAAGATGCTTGATAGGATTTCAAACTTCCAGGACTTGTTTTGTGTCCTAACATATCATTTATCCTGGAGCATGTTACACATGCACTTAAGAAGAATTTGTATTCTATTGCTTCTTGATGAAATGTTCTGTATACATCTGTTAAGCTAAAAACTTATAGATTAATATTCAACTGTTCACTTCTTACCATCTGGCCAGCAAATATAATGACCTTTTCTCAACTGAATTTTTTTAGAACATTCAACACTATTTATCTATTTCATCTTGAATATTCCTCTTATATAAACTACTGTGAAACTGAACTAACCTGTTTTCTCCTCAAATTTGTCTTCTTTTCATACAATATATATAATGGATCTTTCCACTCTTTGTTTTCTTTCTATTTTTTTTTATAACTGCTGCTATAAGATAAATGAAAACATTCCTTTAAACTACAGTTTCAAATTTGCCATTCCCTGCTGGACATACTATTGCAAAAGATGTCTGAACTTCCAACTTAGCATTCTAAAAATAAGTTTTAATCATCTATTCCACTACCAAACTCTAAAGCAAAAGCTCTCACCCATATACTGTCAATGATATTGTCATTCCCCTAGTTATCCAAGCTTAAAATCTTAGTTAATCTTCAATTAAATAAACTTTTCACTATGAAAGTGTCCTAACTCAATTGCTAAATTAGTATTCCAACTCTAGTCTATCATGAATTCATCTCGATTTCATTTGCTTTATCAGAACATTTTTTTTTCCCCACCTCTTGGACTATTGACTAGACTCCTGAATGATCTCTCAAACTCTAGTTTTTCCCTTTACTGGTCTATCCAAACCATCTGATCATTCCTTCCTATTGCTTGGGGGAAAAAAATTAGAATAAAAATACATGTTCTTTACTGTCTCAAGAACAAAGCTTGAAAATTCTAACCTGGCTTTAATTTTAAATTTTTTTAAAGATTTTACTTATTTATTTGAGGAAGAGTGTTCATGCATAAGCTGGGGGGAATGGTGGGGGGAAAAAGAGAAGCAGATTTCCTGCTGAGCAGGAAACCCAACCCGGGCTCCATCAAGGACCCTGAGATCATTACCTGAACTGAAGGCAGATGCTTAACTGAATAAGCCACCCAGGTACTCCTAAATTGGCTTTATTGATCCACCTTTTCTCTTATCCTTACCTATGATTTTTCTCTAATCTTTCATCCTTATGCATATACTTCCAAATTCTTACCAGGATAAATTAATTCCTATTTTCTGAATGTATGTAAACTGTCATCTCCTACCTTAAACCTTTGTGAACCTTTTATACAGAAATAGCACAGGATAGGGTGAGATTTAACTATTTCTTTGTCTATGTCAGTCACCCTACCCATTTGCATATGAAATCAGCAATTTTTAATATCTTCTTCTGGGAGCTAAAATTGGGACTGCTTTTCATGTCTCAGATGTGATCTCCAAGCCACATATAAAACTCAAGTGAAAATAGGGAGCAGGTATTGAAAATATAACTTGAAGATAAGGGGTCTACCTTTAAAGTTCCTGAGAACAAATTATTGCTCCTAAGTCTGTCCCACATGAAAATATGAAATCAACCACTCTTTTGAAACCTTCTGTTCCTGTTGTGAGCTCAAACTCTAACTCATCCATTCCATGTTCTTTTATTTTTTAAATTGGAAGAATTCCTCCTCATACTTCTTTAGCTTTTTCTTTGTCTCATGAGCAGTTTTCTGTATGGTATCCTATGGCTACCCCCACTTATTCATAAACATGATGCAGAGATGGTTTATAATACTCATTTCTATATACTTCACATCACCCGGTATAGGCACTCAAATATTTGAATTATTAGTGTTTGCTAAACTACTTAAGTACAGCCAGTTTCTTTCCCCTTTTAATTGGGTCCCTTTTATGTGGATTTTGCTCTGATATCCTAAGTCACCATATATTAGTTACAACAGATGTACCTATTTTTTGGCTTGTTCTCTACTGACCAACTTTTATTTTGCTTTAAAGTTATTCTCCGCTTCCTTCACTATATACTGTTTTTTGTGGAGAAATATATGAACATACATATTCATATGCACACACTTGAATAAACATATGTATCTCTACATACATTAGGGTATGACTGCTAGGACTTCTTCAGATGATAAAGTTCTTTAAATCTATGACAATGACTTACATGTTTAACATTTTGTCACTACCACAATGCAGACACACACACATAGTCAGTGCTTAATAAGTGTTCATTGCCTAAAATTTTAGTATTTTTAAAAACCCAAAATATGGAACACTGATTATAGTCTTTATATTTGCATAGGAAATCAGCAATTTTAATATCTTCATGTGAGAGCTAAAATTGGGACTGCTTTTCATGCCTCAAATGTGATCTCCAAGTCACATATAAAACAAGAAAAAAAATACCATTGTGTGGGGAAGGGAGATTTTTTTCGCTCGAAAATCAAACAGATCTGTAGAATGCCAAATTTGGAGTTATCCTGAAGCTGGCAAACATCTGCATTTTCCACATCTGGGGCAGCATCTGTTGTTAGAGGAAGAAAATGAGAAAATTGGGGTAAACATCACAGCCCAATATCAAATTCTACAAATCTAGCAAATGTATTTATTTATTGTTGATCAAGTGGCCAAGAAGTAGTGTGATGCCCATACTAAGATGCTTGATAATTACATTTCTTAACTCCCTTTAGAAAATGCCATACTCCAAGCCTGGGAATAACAAGCTTTTGCATAAGAGCACAGGGCCTATAAATAAGAAACTCATTAAGCTACCTGTAGCAGGCCTCTACCCGGGCCCTGCACTGGCTTGGGGATCTTAATGAGGTGATAATGAGGAGAAAATGGTTTAGCTCCTTTTTTGGCCTGGTTTGCGATGGGTAGGGAAATATCGGTCTTCAGTGAAACAGCCATCATAGAGCCCAATTCATCATTCAGGGTGGGTCTATACCAGAGAAATAATTTGCTTCTAGGCCCTGTAGTTATTTGGCTCCCCTGTCTATGGAAACAAAGCAAGCTATTCATTCACATTTGAAGGGACTGTCCGAATAACACCAATAAAGGGTGTTAAACTAGCTGGTCATTAGCATTTGAAGGGAATGGCCAAATAACACCAACAAAGGGTGTTAAACCAATCCACATTGTAGGTGGGGGGGTGGGAGCCCTGTGCAATTCTAAGTGGATTAATGCCAGCATTATTTTCTCACTATGAGCCCAGCCTTCTCTCTAACATTTCATATTCATTCATGGCTGGACCAAACCTTCTTGGCTATGCTCTCCTCTCCTTTTTCCCTATAAAGGAACTAAAGCAGTGAGCTGGGATTAAGAATATAACATTCAGCATGTTAAAGACAAGACTGAGATCAGATCACCAAACTGTTGGGCATCCAGGCCACAATGCCAAATTCAGTAACATATTCTATGGCAGTCCCCAAGAGGGGTCCTTGAAGAATAGAATAGTGATCGGTTTCATTTGATTCAAGCTTTTCTCAGGCTCAATGCTGCTGCTGCTAACCCTCAAAGTAACGGAAAAATTAAAAGAGAAAAGTGGAATTAGAATCTCAAGAGGAAAATACCAAGGATCACTCCGTCCAAAGTTCCACCCAAAACGGAAATCCTCTATAACGTCGCTTAGGGAAGGCCATTATAGTCAAGGATTCAGACTGTGGGTGTTACTGCTACCTACCAGGTGGAATGAGCCACGATGACTCACATGTGCTAAATAACCCTGGATTTTACTTACATTATTTATTCTTAAAATATATTGTGCTGTGCACAATAAACAGCTCGTGCTGCCTAACGCAGTAAGTGCTAGAGCCACAATCATACCCAGAGACTATAGTTTTCTATAACAAAACACAATTGGGATGCAGAGAACCTACAGACCTCAGCTGATTGTAGAGAGAGATAATTTGGCAATAATTTCCATGCAGAGGGTCTCAAGCAAATCATGGCCTATTGGACATACAAGTTTATCTTTACCCTTCAATCAACAACAGAAGATAAAAAAATGTATATATATTGCAGGTTCATAAGGACAAAGATAGTGGGAGAGATAAAGACAGCCATTGAGAAAGATGTCCCTTAGATTTAAGAAAAAAAAAAAAAAAAAAAAAAGTTGAACACTTACTAGCCACAAGAGATGATGGAAGGAAAGGCAAGGCCACTAAGAAGCAACTTAAGTCATGTTGCAGAAAGGGGTTGGCAGGGGTAACACTGAGCTCTGAGCTGTGATACAGGATAGGGCTGAAACAAGTAGACTGGCTGAACATCAGTTCTTGAACACTCCATCCCACCTGCACCAATCACCAGGCTAAGTAAATTTTCCCTCCCACACCCTTTTTATCTCTGTACCAGTTTTGCAGGCTATTGGTTATATGATTAACAACTTCTGCCATCATTTTAAAATTCAACAGACCCAAACTACTTTACTTCTCTCTCTCTCTCTCTCTTTTTTTTTTTTTTTTTCTGGTTATTTCCCTCTTAAAACTAATTTCTCCTTTGAGCTTTCTCATTTTGGTGAATTTTGCCATTTTCTCCATTATGCTATTGTATTTGCCATGGTTTTGATATTCTGGTATTTCTGTGATTACATATCTTTCCAGTTTGTGGTTTATCTTTTCATCTGCATGTATTTTAGCAAAGATAAAATTGTATTAACATTTATACTTCTTTAGTTAGCGTTTATATGTACATGTGAGTGTGTATGTCTTTCCTAAGAAAATCTTTTCAACTCTGAGTTTCTAAAGATAGTCTCCCAAAAGGTAGTCGAAAAGTTTAGTTTTGACTGTGACATTTAAGTAGATCTGTTTGGATATCGTTTTCTTGTATTTTTTGATATAAGGCTCTACACTGATACTTCTACCTGGATTCCCCATTTTCACAGCACCATTTAATAGAGTTCCTCATTTTCCCACAATCTATAATACCACTTTTCTCCTATATTGTTTCCATAGATGCATGTATCTGCTCTGAGTTGTTCCTTTTTCTGTTTGTCTATAACTATATTAGTGCCATACTGCTCTAATTATCAGTTTTATGATGAATTTTTTATCTGGTAGAGAAAGCTTCCATCTTCTTCTTCAGGGGAGTTAGGGTATAGAAAAGTTTGCTTCTTGAATAGTTGGTAGAATTTTCTGGTAAAAACATCTGGTCCTGGTTTTTAAATATTTTAATATAGAATACATGGTTTTTCAATCTTTACATTTTTCTAATTTTTAAATTTATATTGTCATTAAGATATTCACAATTCTTAGTTGCATTTATATCTCGCCTGTTACAGATATTTCCCATTTTCCAATATTGTTTATGTATAATTATTTTTTAATCAATTTTACTTGGGGTTCTCTTCAAAGAATCACTTCTTTGTAGATACTCTGGCATTTTCGTTTTTCACTTACAACTTTTATTTCTAGTCTTCTATTGCTTTAAGTCTATACTGTATTCAAGTTTATTCTTTTCTTCATTTCTTATTTGATGCTTAGATTGTTATTCATCAGTAATTCCTTTTAATATAATGGTTTAGAATTATAAATATTCTTCAAATGATCATTTTTGTTGCATTTTATAAATTTTGCAGAGTATTTAAATTACATTTAAAGTATTTTGTCTCCAAATTCTATTATTTTCTTCTTAAACCATAAGTTATTTTGAAATATATATACATATATATGTACACACACTCACATATGTATGTATTTAAACTATGTTTTTAAAATATATGTTTTTGTTATATTTTATGAAATTGAATTGCCATAAAAAAGCATGGGCCAAAAAAAAAAAAGCATGGGCCTGGAGCATAATGTCCTAGTTAGTATTTATATCAGGATAGCATTTACTTTCCTATTTGCTGACATCTTGTGCTTACTCTACTTTTAGCTCCCCATGCCTTTGTATTTATTCATTCTAAGAAATGTTTGCTTTCTCTCTTATGATTTCACCAATGTGTTAAAACATAATTGTCCTAGTGTAACCAAGACTTAGTTGGTTTCTAGCAGGAAACGCTTTCATAATATCAGCTCAATGTCTAGTAAACTCTAAGCATCTTTTCCAACTTCATCTTAGAAATTTCTATTCCCAAAGTCCAATGAAAATACAGGACATTCAAAAGTTTGAAAGGCTGTCCAGTATTTTTACCTATTCACATTATTCAACTCTTTCTGTTCTGCAACTGCATGCTAAGGAAAAACAGAATGATACTGAGCACTAGTGTAAAAAGATTTGCTTTAGCTAAGTTTGCTTAATTTCAGGCTCACACCATCTCTGGTGTGATAATTATGTGTATTGATTGAAAAGATCTTCTTTTCTAGCTCTTAGTAAAAGACAAATAAATAGAATAGATGGGGTTGTCAAATTTTCCTGGCTATATGAAGAGGTGATTGGAATAGATGAGCTTTAAGTTGCCTTTCAACTCTAAGAAAATATGCCTGTGTCTAAAAACAATAAAATAGTATTTCCCATTAATTACCGGCCAGTGAATAATTGAGTGTTAAGTAAACATTGCATTTTTCCTCTGTTAATGGAGTAGCAACTTCTGAAGTATCTTTTTTCACCCTTTATTCCTTACAACAATCTAATGCCCTCAAGTCACTAATAATTGTTGCTGTATTTATCTGTCATTTATGGATTGAGATTTAATGCAGTCTTTGTTAGTAAATGCAGGGGAATAATCCATCCTTAAAATCAAAGTTCAAGAATGTACCCTTGGAACAGGACTCCAGGGACGAGCAAACCACTTGTCTTGCGGCCTATAACCAGACAGTTCAGAACAAACAGGTTTATTGAATTGAAGCAAATTTGACCCAGTGATATTTATGAAGTCAGAAACCAGGAAGAGGAAACTGAGTTTGTAAGGTTAAGAAAATATACGGAGTGGCCTTGAGAATAATGGTCATGGTCTGTGGAAACACATATTGAAGGAGTACTTTTGAAAAATGTAGGTGGCGTGTATATATATATACAAACACTCACATGAACACGAATTCATATGTACATTAACACATACTCATGCACATAAATATACAATTTTAAGAATACAGCATTATCTTTTATAAAAGTCCCCCCAAATTATTTTCTTTTTACTCAGAATAATTTAAATTTAACTGAAGTAATAAAATACAAAAGTCCTTGATGGCCTTTGCAGGGTCTTAGATATATTTAAATACCTACAAATAAGATTTTAGAAAGTAAAACTTGAAAATGTTCCTTTCTGAGATCAGATTCATAGGAAATCTGTACATGTAACCACTATTGGTTTTAATTGTTATATAACAATGTAATATAAAAATAATTATTACTATGTATAATTGGGACAATTATATAGGCAATAATTTCACTTCATAAAAGTTAGTAAAATGATTCAAGATTAATGGACTTGTATGAATTACACTACAGTAAGGTACAGCATTTAATATATATTTTTCAACTTGAGAGGCTGACAGTTAAAATATATGTGAAGAAGTGACTAGCATACAGATATTCTTATTAAATTAGATAACTCAATAAATCAAAAGCAATCTCTCCCATTAACTTTCTAGAGTAAATGAAGTTTACTGTCTTTTTATTTTTTCAGGTTTGAAATTCCTGCTCATTCTCTAGTTTTCAATTATTATTGAGAAATATCTAAAAGAGAAAAAAAATGGGTAATTTACCTTATAGCCTTAATGGGTAAAACAGAGGCCTCTATATAGTTCTCTTAAGAAGCATTTCATTCAAAAACGGACTATAATATTCACCTGTCACTCTGAGAACTTTCTTCTTGTGTATTAGTTTTCTTCTGGGAAGTGAGTATAGAGTAACAGCAGCATTGTTTGTCAATGTCCTCCTGTGATTGTTAGCAATGCATCCTTGCACATATTGTTTCAGACAAAAAATTAGTATTTTGCATTAGAAGAGGATAATTAGGCAATAAGATACAAAAGTGAGTGTGGTTATCATGAGATAAACACACACATGGGGTGTTATGAGGCACAGCCAAGTGTCTGTAATCCCTCTAGGGTATGATTATCTCGTGATAACCACACACCCTGGAGTTGCCTTATTGCTATTATAAAATATCTTTATTATAGGAAGAAATGTGCATTTTTGTGCAGAAAGGAGACGGAGCTGGCAATTTAGAATGCCGAACAGCAGTTTCAGCTGAGCTATGTGGTTTACATAGATTAATCTATCCCATTGGAATGTTTCCCCAGCCAAAAAAATGTTCCCTAAATCCAAGCAGTCATAATCTGCAGTGATGTGCAGCTATTTGGAGCATTTGAGAAATTCCCTGCCTGGTTCTTAGGCTGTTGGTCTGATGGTTGCATGGGGTGAATTCTGAGATGCACGATGAGAGGCTACAGTCTTCTGGAAACTTGGTGTTCTGGGAACCCAAATTGTGATTCAGGCAAAAATCAAAATTCTGTACCATAATTTTATCTGTTTTCTTGATCAAAGTAAATGTTTTAAAATCCTTATGAAAATAGCATCTAACAACAGAACTGTTCGTAAGGGAGAGAAATTATTAAGGTGGAAACAAGAAGCTTGAGATGAAACTCAAAGTGGTGAGGGAAGAGTTGGTGAATGCCCTGGATAAGAGATAAGAAACTCAGGGTTTTAATGCTAAGGAAAGTCAAAAGAAAGTTTGATGTACAGCCATAAATATCTGAATTATAATCATAAGGGATCAATGCATTCTCGGTGGCTCTAGAGACAGATTTAGCTTAAATGAAAATCACGAAGAAAGAGGTTCATTTAGCCATAAGAATCCAATTCTAAAATTTGCACAGTTACAAAATATAATTGTCTCACTGGGGAAAAATATCAAGCCAAAGACTTAGTGATATATTAAGAGGGATTCCTCCCTTAGGAAAATTAGATTTATAATGAAAAGGTATGGATACATATAAAATCTGAAAAGATGATTCCACATCACCTAACAAGTCAAGAATGGAAAAAAGATGGCTTGGCTATCTTCTAATAGGAACAAGTAGTTCTTGTCTGTATCATGACTGTTTACATATACTAAATGCACAAAAATAACATGCACTAAAAACATCAAGGATGTCTCAATAAGTATAAAAGATTGATTATATAAATTCCATTTGGTGTAAAATCACAATTCTTTTTTTTTTTTCTGCAAATCTGATCATTTATTAACCTGAGATTTTTAAACTGCAGTGGGGGGGCACCTGGGTGGCTCAGTCAGTTAAGCCTCAAACTCTTGATTTCCACTCAGGATCTCAGGGTGGTGACTGGCCATAGAGTCTGCCTAAGATTCCCTCCTTCACACTCCTGACTCTCCTTCCCTTCCAATAACAACAACAAAAATAGTGATGGAGTCAGAGGATGGTCAATGGACACTTTTTCATTAAATTTCCAATTGTGAGGTAAAATTAAAAATGGGCAAGCCTATAAATTGTGTTAAATTAAAAATCAATTCTTTATATTCAGGTTTGGGTGGCCAATCTTTGGGGGTGTGGGGAAATACAGGGTATTTAGCCCAGCTTTGATACTTTAATGGTAGTGATCAAATGTGTCAACTCTAATGTAAGACTGTTGTTTAATATGGGATATGAAATCAACGTAACTTATTTGATTGAATTTTTAAAAGACCTTCAAGGAATATATGCCATACCTTTTTAAATGCCGCAAAGCCACTACTTGGTTTAAATTAAAAATAAATTTTATCTAGAGATCTCCTGCTCAGTCATGGTAGGTGCTTTATGCTTTGTGATGCTTTATTGGTTTGTGCATTTTACTAAAATCAATGCCTCGCAGTCTAATACTTTTTGCATTGTTTATGGTATGGGTTCTATAAGCTAAAATACAGTTTTTGAAGTGTAACTCCAAATCTTTATTTTACAATAAAACTTGCCATGGGGAAAATTTAAAGGGGCACCATTTGTTGTCTAAATATGCAACAGCATCTTTCACATAATTGACAATTGTTTCAACGGAATGCTATCATTTCTAGTCTAAATCCCCATCTTTTAATTTAGCCCTAGGCCATACCTTTTAAAGAAATTGCCATCCATGAAATATCAGATGCTCCAACAGGGCCAGACTTGTGTACCTCCCTTGTAGAGCTGTGTGAAAAATTTCACACCTACACTGAAACTGCCAAAATATGCTTCTTCACTCTTTTCAGTACCAAGGGGAAAACATATACTTTTTCCCTTTGGGCAGTTTTGACAGCTTTAATACAAGTGAAAAGCAGGTTTTGCCAGCATAAAAAAAGGGAAAAGGGAAGAAATCTTGAAATTATAATGTGAGAACCTCATAGTGTCAGGAGGAGGTGGAAAGCAGAGAAAACTGAATATCTAAGCTAATACTTAGTCTTCTCCAAAGCTGACCATGTGATCAGTAGTGTTCAATTACTTGCTGGCGAAGATCATGACAAGTGAAGGAGGCTAAACATTTTAAGGGTAAAGTCAATACGAAATAAAAATAATAATAAAGGGCAGTAAAACTTGAGCCTCCTGCAGCATTTTCCCCCAGAGTTTGGTCATAAGTAAAGCCAATTACGTCTACGAATCTGTTCCATTGCCAAGCTTCCTTTCTCCCCCCATTCCACAACCCCCACTCTGTGTATTGTCAAGATTTAGAAATCTTCCTTATCTTTAAGGGAGAGAGATAAAAATACAAAACTCAACTAATATATCCCAGAGACATCTCATTGCTCAATGGAAAATCACCCTTCTTCAACCTCTTTCTCTGGGAATTTTGGAGGAATCTTTCATTTCTATGGGAGAGAAAGAAGCTTCTTTGCTGAAAGGTTTTTAAATAGAAAATTGTCATGATGGCCACTTCCCTCAATCACTGCAATCCCAAAACCCTCAAAAGGTTTGGGGGAATAATAAGTCTAGAAAATACATATAGATGTAGCTCAGGGGATTCAGCCGAGCAGTGATTTCTTCTGGACCTATGAATTCCTATAGCATTTTTTCACTCTATAGTCACGCTTTAAAACAATTGAACACCCAATATAAACATCAAGTCAATGAAATAATCCAATGTGCTGAGGCGTTCTGTATCTACCCAAACTCATCTGGTAGAACACTATACTTGCAGAACACGTGGAATGAATTTTAACTTGACTCTTATGTGGAAGTCTGTGCTACAGGCAGTTCAAAGCATTTACATAAAGATCCATCTTTTGTCACTTTGAAGAGAAGGTTACTGTGTATTGAGACAAAAATTGATGGGCCTTTTACATAAAGAAGGAAAGTGGCTTTTATTTTTAGTTTTTATAAAAATCTTTAGAGGGATAATTCTGAGTTCTATATTAGTAATTTAGAGAAACACTGCTGGTGAATGTGTTTGAACCTTTGCCCCTTGGATTATTTTATATCTTGTCCATTAAATAATAAAAAGGGTCACTTGAGGGGTGCGTGGGTGGCTCAGCGGGTTAAAGCCTCTGCCTTCGGCTCAGGTCATGATCCCAGGGTCCTGGGATCGAGCCCCACATCGGGCTCTCTGTGAAGCAGGGAGCCTGCTTTCCTTCCTCTCTCTCTGCCTGCCTCTCTGTCTACTTGTGATCTCTGTCTGTCAAATAAAATAAAATTTAAAAAAAGGGTCACTTGAGTAAATGCTATTGTAACTTTTCTGTACCTAATGACTGTAGGCTGTTGAATTTGTAAAATTAACACCTAGGCATAAGATAAGCAGAAACTATAACCACATGTCAACATTTTAAGGGGCAGGGAGGCAGAGAGGAAAGTGTATTTTACTGCTTTCATATTAAAAACTACATGGACTTTTCCGATAACATGACACTAACTTTGTACTCCAAGCTGAGAGTCAACTTTTCTCTCCTGAGTGCTCTAATTAACCATCTTCCAAAGTGACTGTTCTGGGAATTAGGACTGAGCTTACAGTGCCTTGTTCCTACTAATAGTAACTTCCATTGAGTTATCTCCTGCTGCTTACTATCCTCTGCTATCCTCCTCCTGTCTCCATGCCTGCTAATGCTGGCTCCACTCCCACAACACATGCCCTGATGCCACCTACACAGCCCCAGCACCACTCAGGTGAGTGTTACCATTGAAACTGCCTCCCAGTATTGTCTTGTCTATACACCAGGAAGAATGAACCCAACTAACTCTGTTTTGCTCTTCCATCATCAAGTCTTACAGACTTTGGGTGAAAAAAAAAAAGAAAAACCCTGGTGAAAATTTTTAGCTTTCTCTCTCCTGAAGATTCAGATAGATGTGCCTAGGGTCTGAGATAGAAAATACGTGCCAGTGGCTGACTCCATGTTATCCTTAGGACTGTTCCTTTCTTTCAGTGGTGGAAGAAATGCTGTAGGATTGTATTTTTGCCCTTGGCTTTCTTTTACAATAGTTTCTTTTCTAGATAATGCTCTGCTCATCCCAACTCTCAGACAAGGAAATATACACTAAGTATACAGATATAGTTTGACCAAATTATGGCAGACACTGCTAATTTTCTCCATGTCCATATGCTCCTTCTTCATTTTAGTAATAGAACCTCTCCTCCAGTCTACCTCCAGGTCTCAGCAGGGTGTGCAACAAGTTAGCTAGATACCATATTTCCCAGCCTCCCTTAGGGTAAGGTATGACTTAGTGGTTAAGCTCTTTCAATAGGTTTGACCTTAAAGATTATGCTTTTCCTCTTTCTCCCTCTTTTCTTCTCTGGGCTAGAAAATGGCAATGGTTGGAGCAGCTACCATGAGCTCCAGAGGGGAAAGCTACATATTAAGGATAGCAGAGGGAATCTAGCAGTTTGGGTTACTACATATCCTGTGGAGAAAAAAAAGTGAAGGTTCCAGCCTTGTACTGCTAATCTCTGAACTGTTATAAGATGGGGAAATAGGCTTCTAATTTGTTTGTTCCACTCCATTACTTGAGTGTCTTTATTATGGCATTTTGATCTATATTCTAATCAGTATACTAGGGTTGAGAAGAGAGAAGACATCTGATTTATATTTTATCATATACCCAAAGGTTTAGTAAATTAATGAACTCATTTGGCTTTTTTTTTTAATATTTCAAGTTTTCATCTAAATTCTAGTTAGTTAACATACAGTGTAATATTAGTTTCAGTAATATAATTTAGTGATTAATCGCTTACATACAACACCCAGTGCTTACCACAAGTACTCTCCTTAATACTCATCACCCGTTTTAGCCCCACCCACCTATCCTCCAGCACCCCTCTTTGTTCTCTATAGTTAAAGAGAAAGGCAAACCATAAAATACATTTTACCCCCTGTGTTCACTTGTTTTGTTTCTTAAATTCCACATATGAGTGAGATTATATAGTATTTGTCCTTCAATGACTTATTTTGCTTACATAATATACTCTAGCTCCATCCACATCATTGCAAGTGGCAAGATTTCATTCTTTTTTTATGGCTGAGTAATATTCCATTAATAATCTCACACCTTTTTTGTCCATTCATCCATCAATGAACATTTGGGCTCAATTAGCTTTCTTATATATTCTGGCAACAGAGGTTTTGGATGAAATTATTTCCCATTCCTATCATGGAAATTGTAACAAAAGATAACTGGATGCTTTTAACATTGAGACTAACATAGCTTGCAAAAAATTGAATCAGTATCTCAAGAAGAAAAATGAGGTTATAATGAAAATAGACAATATATGTAATAATTTTGTGGACCATAAATTGTTAGTTACATAATGTAAGTGTTATTACTGTTTTACTGACATAATGATTATTGTGTTTTAGCCACTTTAGAGACCTAAACAAAATAAACTTGTTAGTATTTAAAATATACTTCAGCTTATACATATATGGTCAACTAATCTATGACAAAGAAGGCAAGACTACAGATGGGGAAAAAAAAGTTTCTTCAATATATGGTGCTGGGAAAACTGGACAGCTATGTGCAAAAAATAAAATTGGGCCATTATCTTAAACTATATATAAAAAATTTTAAGACCGCCTGGGTGACTCAGTTGGTTAAGCAACTGCCTTCAGCTTAGGTCATGATCCTGGAGTCCCAGGATCAAGTCTGAATCAGGCTACCTGCTCACTGGGGAGTCTGTTTCTCCCTCTGCCCTTCCCCCATCTCATTCTCTCTCTCTCTCAAATAAATAAATACTTTTAAAAAATTTACACAATGGATTAAAAAATGTAAGACTTGAAACCGTAAAACTTTTAGAAGAAACTATAGGCAGTAAGTTCTTTGACATCAGTCTTAGCAATATTTTTTCGATCCAGTCTTTTCAGGCAAGGGCAGGAAAAGTTAAACAAATGGGATTACATCAAACTCAAATGCTTCTGCCCCACAAAGGAAACCATCAACAAAACAAAAAGGCAACCTGCTGACTGTGAGAAGATATTTGCAATCAATAAGGGGTTAATATCCAAAATATATAAAGATTGTATACAACTTAATATCAAAACGAATAGTTAAAAAATGGGCAGAGGACTTCAGTGGCATTTTTTCCAAATTAGACAGCCAGCCAGCCAATAGGCACACAAAAGTTGCTCAACATCATTCATCAGAAAAATGCAAATCAAAATCAAAATGAGATATCACCTCACACTTGTCATATTGGCTACTAAAAAAAAAAGTTTGGGCAAGGATGTAGAGAAAAGGGGACTCTTGTACACTGTTGTTGGGATTTAAATTGGTGTAGTCACTGTACGAAAGTGCCTCAGAAAATTAAAAATAGAACTACGATACAATGCAACAATTCCACTTCTGGGTATTTAGCCAAAAAAAAAAAAAAAAAAAAAATAACACCAGTCTCAAGAGATGTATGCACCCTTATGTTCATTGTAGCACTATAATAGCCAAGATACGGAAACAACCTCAATATCCATCTATAGGTGGGTGGATAAAGGTAGATGTGTGTGTGCATTTGTGTAAATGGAATGTTACTTAGCCATTAAAAATGAAAACTTATTTGGAACAACATGGATGGACCTAGAGGATATCATGCTAAATGAAATAGGTCAGAAAAAGACAAATACCATATGATTACATTTATATATGAAATCTAAAATTTTAAAAAATGAACAAAATAAAACAACACAGAAACAGACTTATAAATATGGGAAACTTTGTTACCAGAGGGAGAAGTGGTTAGTGGTGGCAGAACACACAAAATCAGTGCAGAAGATTAAAAGAGATAAAATTCCAGTTATAAATAAGCCATTGGGATGTAATGTGTAGCACAGGGAATATAGTCAATAATAGTGTAATAACTTTGTATGATGACAAATGATAACTAGATTTGTTTTGGGGATAATTTCAAAATGTATAAAAATATCAAATCATTAGGATGTGTACCTGAAACTAATAGAATATTGTATGTCACTTTTACTTCAATAAATTAATAAAATGTACTTTAATATTCAGACATGATACATTTTAATTATTGCATTCATTCATTTCACGTATTTGTAGACTACATGCAGAAGATGCTGACAGAGTATACATCACTAAAGGTCGATGGAACAGTGATCCTACAAAAACCAACTCATTTTTATCTATCTTGAATTCAGATATTCACACAAGGCACTGAAATATGTCACTGAAAAGCAAATTTCCAAATTGCACATTTGTTCTATGTTTATGTATTATAGAATATGTGCATATAAAAATATACAGAACAAATGATGACACTGCATAAGAAGGATAATGGAAGGCTTTTTGAGAAATCGTAAGGAAGCAATAACAAAATGAATGACTGGAGTTTAAAGAGCAATTGAATGAGAGGAGAAGGGTAGTTTGAAGAGGTTGTATAAGATAGGAAACTTAGATTTATTTTCTTACTTGCAATCTGTGGGATGCATTTTTAATGTTGTGTACCTCTTTATATGTGTGACTGTGTAATGGCCTTGTCTTTTCATGAAGATAACTGGTTAAGCCTGTGAAATGTTCACTGATCTAAGTGGATGGGTCTGAGGGGAAGGGCTTGTCAGCTGGGACAGCTTATCAGAAGAGGGTTGTTCTTCCCACCCCCAGCCCCCATCCCATTTATTCCTAAACCAGGGAAAATTCCCCTGGGAGCATAGAGGCTTCAGAGGGAACATTGCAGAGACTCAAGAGATGAGAAACGGTTTGTAAATGAGCATTTAAAACATGAAAACACTCTTGTTTTTAAAGCCAATGAGTATAAAGTACCAGTGGGAGACGTGAGTTGACAGCTGGGACTCTTCATCCGTCTGGCCAAGGGATTCTGAGTCAGTCTCCGACGGATGAAAAGTAGGACTAGGAGAACTGGGGCCTGTCAGGATCTGCTCAAAATTCCTGGGCTTGCCATTTCAAACCAAATTCAAACCTTCCAGAATTTGAGATTAAAGAGAGTGTTTACAGAAAAATAAAAGAGTCTTGAAAATGCTTATTAAGAGGCATCTTAGAAATCTTTATAAAGCGTCATCTGTGATGATTTACATGCAAATGAATCGGAATGTGCTGGGCATACATTATGTAAGGTTTTCAGAGTTGATCGAATCCAGGCTGATCATGGAAGAATACATGCATAGAGCCATTAAAGAGTTTGAAGCAAGATGGCTTGTCCATTCCTGGTTTGAAGCAGAGAAGTGACAAGGGAGAACATAGAAGTGCTTTTTATTCAGTCACTTAAGGACAACTTTTGCTCCCAAAGATATATTTTGAGTCTAAGACAGTTCCAGAGGTTTCTGGGAGCATGAAATGCCCTCAGCTTCAGGCTGGTCTTGGAGAGGCCTGAGCAGGAATTTACTCCATGCCTGGAAGATTCCAAAAACTAGAGTCTTATTCCAGTATTTCTTGGGGGGATCTGCACTGCTTCTGCCAAGGGTTTCAAAGCATCCCAAACAGTTTCTGATTTAATGTGACCTCTCTCATTGGTAGGACTTGAACTGGGACCCTGGGTCTTTGCTAATCATGGTTTGAATTACTAAAGAGATTTCCCAAGTTCATGAAGTTGCTAAAAGGTGTAGGATGTAGATAAATGCAAACAGAGACAAAAAATTGCCACCAGAGTCTCAAAAGGCTATGAGGAAGAATGCCATGACAATGTTATGTAACAAACTAAGAAAGGTCTCTTTGGGAAATTTATGTAGCTACTGAGTTCTTACTTAATTCTAAGAGTCTAATGGTCAGTCCAAAAAAAAAAAAAAAAAAAGGGTCCTAGAAATTGCAAAAGATAAATATGTAAGGAGGTGTGTTTCTAGTTTAACCTGAATTGGTAGCTTTGTTTATTGTCTAACATAGTATTCTCAGGGTATAAAATTCTTACTAGCCCAGCACTCCAGTAAGTTTTCCTGATTTTGTCTCTCATTCTCTAGTAAAATGAGAAACTCATTATCAGGGCAAAATTGGCACTGAGGAAAAATATGAAGTAGGCAAAAGTTTGCTTTAGATGTCTACTTCCTGTTCTTTCTACCTGTCCCTTCCACAACCTTGTCTGTGTCTGTCCTTTACACTATGTCACCTCCCATCCAAGGCACAATCACTATAGTTAAAAATAAGAGTTGGCCAAGAGAGCTACCAAAGATTTTTGTCTTCAAAAATATTAATGCTATGTTTAAAAATAAACAAGCACCCATTAGATAATAATTTGGTGTATTTTCTATAAATATTTAGTTTATCTGTTAGTGTTGCATTGTAGAAGTCTGATTCTCAATAGAAAATGGAGTTTTTCTCAGATCCTTCAAATGAAGAGGCTCTTATGAAAGGATCCCTTACAGAGGTGTGAGAAGGAAAAGGGAACATATAAAGAATGGTAATGAACTTAGAAACCAGCAACAGAAGAAATCATTAATACCTCTAAGGCTAAAGAAGCAAATGGGAAAACTATTACTGGAACTTAGAGCTAGAGTCATAGAGAGAGGCAGCTATTTCTAGAGGGTAAAAGCCGAAGCAGGGAGTGGACAGGGAAGAAATACCCCAAATATGTTCTCTCTACCTAGTGCTTCCTATTGATGAAAAGCCAGAGGGTGGGGCAGCCCAGTTCCTGATGCAGTCTGTAGAGGTCAGTCAACCGGGGCTCAACCGGGGCACTGAGCAGGGCAGAGGATACAGAATAAATTGGTAAATGGGGTAGAAGGTAGAAGAAAAATCAGTACATTAACCTAATTATCTTTTTTTTTTCTCCCAATGGCTTGATGAAGTCACTCCTTTCTAACACCCTACATTCAACATTTTATTTAAGTCACTCCAGGGTCTGGTGGTAAGAATTCAGACAAGCTTAGTTTCAAAATCTCTTAACTCTGATTTCTTCCCATTCCGACTCTGGGTTACAGAAAGGAGGTGGTGGGGTGATGGGTATTAAGGAGGGCACGTGTTGGAATGATCACTGGGCGTTATACGAATGAACACTACAACAAAAACTTATGATGTACTATATGTTGTCTAACTGAACATAATGGCAAATTTTTAAAAAATCTATCACAATAACTTTATCTTGTTCTCAATACTAAATCTTCTTAAGATACTACGTGATTCAAAGAAACTAGAAAATGAAAGAACAAATAAAGTTCAAGGTTTGTAGAAGGAAGGAAGGAATAAAGATCAGAGAAAAAAATATATCAATGAAACCCAGAACAGGTTCTTTAAAAAAATAAACAGAACTGATAAACATTTAGCCAAACTCATCAGAAAAAGAGAAAATCTAAATAACTAAAATTAGAAACAAAAGAGGAAAAGTAACAAGTGACACTAAAGAAATACAAAGGACTATAAGGGACTACCAGAAAAAATTACATACCAACAACTTGGAAAACCTAGAAGAAATGCATAAATTCCTAGAAACATACAATCCTTCAAACTGGAATCAGAAAAAATAAAAATCCGAGCATACTAATTATTAGTAACAAAATTGAATCAGTAATCAAAAACCCAACAAACAAAAGCCTAAGATCAGATGAATTCACAGGAGTATTCTACTAAACATTTAAAGAAAAGTTAATTAAAAAAAAAAAAAAAAACTATTCCAAAAAATAGAAGAAAAAGTTTCTGAATACATTCTGTAAGACCAGCATTACCCTGTGACCAAAACCAAGGGTGCTACAAAAAAAAAGAAAAAAAAAAAAAAAAAGGAAACTTATAGGCCAATATCCCTGATGAACACAGAGACAGAAATCCTCAACAAAATATTAGCAAACCACATTCAACAATACATCAACAGAATTAGCACAATCAAGTGGGATTTATTCCAGGGATGCAAGGATGATTTAATATTTACAAACCAATCAGTGTGATACACCACGTTAACAAAATGAAGGCAAATAATAATATAATCTCAAAAGCAGAAAAAACATTTAAATTCAACATCTTTTCATAATTAAAAAAAAAAAAACCTCTCAAAATGCATTCAAAGGGAACATACCTCGAACATAATAAAGGCTATATATAACAAAACCACAGCTTAGATCACACTCAATAGTGAAAAACAGAATTTCTGCTAAGATCAAGAATAAGAGGGGTGCCTGGGTGGCTCAGTGTGTTAAGTCTCTGCCTTTGGCTCAGGTCATGATCTCAGGGTCCTGGGATGGAGCCCCGCATTGGGCTTTCTGCTCAGTGGGGAGGGGAAGCTGACTCCTCCTCTCTCTGCCTGCCTCTCTGCCTACTTGTGATCTCTGTCAAATAAATAAAATCTTTAAAAAATAAAAGAATAAGACAAGTATGTCTGACAAGTATGTCTGTTTCCACCTTTTTTCTTTTATAAAGATTTTATTTATTTGAAAGAGAGTGTGTGTGCAAGGAGAGAAAATCTGAAGCAGATTCCATACTCAGTGCAAAGCCTGAGGTGGCTCAATTTCTCAACTATGAGATTACAACCTGAGCCAAAACCAAGAGTCCACCAGTTAACTGACTAAGCCCGCCAGGAGTCTCCATTCTTGCCACCTTTATTCCACATAGTACTGAAAGTCCTAGCCAGAGCAATCAGATAAGAAATTAAAAAGTACCCAAATTAGTAAGAAATAAGTAAAACTGTTGCTATTTTCAGATGATACACTATAAATAGAAAGACCTAAAGATTCCGACAAAACCATTAGAAGGATAAATGAATAAAATTGCAGGATAAAATATCAATATTCAGAAATTGGCTGCATTTCTATACACTAATAAAGTAGCAGAAAGAGAAATTGAGAAAACAATTTCATATATAATTACACCAAAAATAATTAAGTACTAGGAATAAGTCAATGAAGTAAAAGACTTATACTCTAAAAAACATAAAATATTGATGAAGGAAATTAAAAAATGACACAAATAATGAGATATTCCATGCTCATGGACTGGAAAAATATTGTTAAGGTATCCATAGCACCCAAAGCAATCTAGAGATTCTAAGTAATCCTTATCAAAGTACCAAGAGTATTTTACACAGAATTAGAGTAAGTAATCCTAAAATTTATATGGGAAAAAAAAAACAACCCAACCCTGAGTAGCCATAGCAATCTTGAGAAAGAACAAAGGTGGAAGTATCACAATCCTAGATTTCAAAATATACTACAAAGCTATAGTAATCAAAACAGTAGGATACTGGTATAAAAGAAGATCCAAAAAAAAAAAAAAAAAAAGATAGACCAATGGAACAGAATAGAGAGTCCAGAAATAAGTCCAAGCATATATGGCCAATTAGTCTACAACAAAAGAGGCAAGAATATACAATATTGAAGAGATTATCTTTTCTATAAATCTGTGAACAATGCACAGCTATATGCAATGAAACCAGACCCCTTTCTTACCACTTTCACAAAAATAAAATGGATTAAAGACCTAAATCTGAAGAAAGACATAGGTAGCAATATTTTTTTTAGGTGTATTTCCCCAGTCAAGGGAAACAAGAGCAAATATAAATTATTGAAACAACACCAAAATAAAAAGGTTTTGCACAACAAATGAAACCATCAACGAAGAGAAAAGGCAATCTACTGAATAGGCAGAAGAGAGAATTCTGACAAGGATGGTGGGGGAGGATCCTAAGCTCACCTTGTCCCACCGTACAACTAGATAACACCCATATCAGTGTAAATCACCCAGAAAGTGACCTGAAGACTGACATAACAGATTCTCCACAGCTAAGTGAAGACACATCAAAGAGGGTAGGAAGGGCAGACATAGGGTTGCGAGCAAAACGGACTCATGGGACTGTCTGAAAGAGGGAGGGAAACTTGAAGCATAGAGATGGGGGAGAAACAGACCCCACCTCAGGCACAGGGGACCTGTACTGGAAGACAGGTCCCCATAACATTTGGCTTTGAAAACCAGAGAGGCCTAATATTGCTAGTTTCTTACAATCAGTGGGCTTAACACCAAAAACTAAAAATCAGTGGGCTCAACTTTATGAGAGTCAGAGCAGAAAAGGAAGCTGATTCCCCACCCTTGCACAACAAACAGCCCTGCAGAGATACAGCACAGAAGCAGCAGGTTTAAAATGCATGTGGTATACAGGTATATACAGGAAGCTCTATTTCCCAATCTCAGAGCATGCGCTAGAGGGGCAGAGATCTTTGGGAAACTTCTCCAAGACCAAAAGACCTGGCAGGCACCATTTCCCTCCCCTGCTCCCCAGGCTGATTATACAGCCCTCTAAGAACCAGTACAGCATGAACACTCTCCATCTAGCTTGCCAATAGTGCATCCTGATCCCATACTGTTCTGTAAAACCACACCTTCATTCCAGCCTTGGCATGAGTTTTCCCAGGTGGCTATAGGTCCCTTCCCACAGTACACTAGTGTGGACCTTGCTGAAACCAGGTGCCCCACCTCCATGCTCTCCTGTGACCCCACTCCCTCCAACAAGCCTTTAGCAGGAACCCATCCAAAGAGATGCCACAAGAGTAGCAGTGTGCAAGCAGCCCTTATGGGTCTCAGCATGCTCCAAAGTGACTTCTTCCCTAGGGAGAGAGAAAGATAACTACACACACCAGTTTGATTGCAGACACACTGTGTGGTGGTAGAAGACATCTGAACTGACTGCAGGCCCCATCGAACAACAAAAGCTTCTCAAGAGATTAAACAGGGAGAGCACCCTGGCGTTTGGTACTATAATAGCTTTGGCAAATGCCTGATCTGACCCAACTCAAGCCCAAGACAGATTTAGACTGGGTGAATGACAACACAGGGACCAAACCCTGCACACAACAGTCAAGGAAAGCCACCGCAGATGACTGGATTGAAAACAAATGTGACTCAACAACAGTAGGTCATACACAAAACATATGGGAGACACACCTGAAGAGCTAGGTTCTGGCAAACAGGGGACAATGCACTGCAGGGCAGTACAAGACCTCTTCTTCATTAGGCCACAACTTTCAAGAACAGGAGATGTAGCTAACCTTCCTAAAACATAGTAACAAATAAAGGGAGTTAGACAAAATGAGGACCCAGAAGAATATATTCCAAATGAAAGAGTAGCACAAAACTACAGCAAGAGAGCTAAACAAAGTAGAGATAAGTAATATGTGTAATAGAGAATTTAAAGTAACAATCAAAGATACTCACTAGATGAGAAAAGAGTGGAAGACCTCAGTGAGAGCCTTAACAAAAAGATAGAAAACAAAGAATAACCAATCAGATGAAAAACTTAGTAACTGAAATTAAAAATACAGTAGATGGACTAAATAGTAGACTCAAGGAAGCAGGACCCATCAGTAGCCTGGAGAACACAGGAACAGAAATCAAGCTGAAAGGGAGAGAGAAAAAATAATAAAAGATGAAAATAGACAGGGAACTCAGTGACACCATCAAGCATAAAATGATTTAAACTACAGGGATCCTAGAATGAGAAAAAAGGGGAAGGAAAATCAATTTGAAAAAATAATAACAGAAAACTTCCCTAATCTTGGGTAGAAAACAGATATCCAGATCCAGGAAGCACAGAGATCCCCAAACAAATTCAATCTAAGGTGGTTCACACCTAAGACACAAAGTTATTAAGATGGCAAAAACTAGTGATGAAGGGAAAATATTTAAAATGGCAAGAGAGGGCATCTGGGTGGCTCAGACAGTTGGATATCTGCCTTTGGCTCAGGTTATGACCTTGGGGTCCTGGGATTGAGCCCTGTATTGGGCTCCCTGTTCAGCAGGGAGCCTGCTTCTCCCTATCCCTCTGCCCCTCCTCATCCAACTTGTGCATGTTCTCAATTTCTCTCTCTCTCTCTCAAATAAATAAAATCATTAAAAATATATAAAAATAAAATAAAACAGCAAGAGAAAACAGTTAAACCCTGCAACTAAGAATACTCTATCCAACAAGGTTATTTGTCAGAAAAGAAGAAGAGATAGTTTCCAGAAAAACAAAAGTGAAAGAAATTCATGACCACTGAATCACTCCTAATAAAAATATTAAAGAGGACTCTTTGAATGGAAAGGAAAGACCGTAAGTAAGAGTAAGAAAAGAAGCACAAAAGCAGTAAAATCAAGTATATCTATAAAAATCAGTCAAGAGACTCACAAAATAAAAGGATGTAAAGAATGACACCATATACCTAAAACATGGGGGAGGAGGAGGGAAGAGTAAAGAATGGGTTCAAGGTTAAGAGACTGTCAACTTAATATAGACTGCTATGTGCATAAGATACTATATACAAACTTAATGGTAACCAACATTCAAAAAAAATCAAAAACCAGTAACAGATATGTAAAAATTAAAAAAGCAAGGAATCCAAGTAGAGAAAGCCAACAAACTGAGAGAAGAGAGCCAGAAAAGAAAGGAACTACAGAAGAACTACAAAAGCAACCATAAAACAAGAAGCAAAATGACACTAAGTACACACCTATCAATAATTACTTTAAATATAAATGGACTAAATGCTTCAATCAAATATGTATGGTTACTTAATGGATGAAAAGCAAGATCTATGTGTTGCCTACAAAAGAAGACTCATTTCAGACCTAATTACATAAGAATATTGGGAGAAAAATAATAGAAAACCTTGTATCATGCAAATAGAAGTGAAAAGAAAGCCATAATAGTTATACTTGTATGGGACAAAATGGACTTTAAAGCAAAGACTCTTAACTGTAGGAAAAAAACTGAGGGTTTATGGAGGGGAGCTGGGTAGGTAGATGGGGTAATTGGGTGATGGGCATCAAAGAGGGCATGTGGTGTGTTATATGAAACTGATAAATTATTGAACTCTGTATCTGAAACTAATGATGTACTATATGTTGGCTAATTGAATCGAAATTTAAAAAAAAAAGACTACAGTAAGAAAGAATGATACTATGTAATCATAAAGGGAACACTCCAATGAGAACATATAACAACTATAAATAATTATGCAACCAACATGAGAGCACCCAAATTCATAAAGCAGTTAATAACAAACAAAGGAAGTAATTAACAGTAATACAATAATAGTAGGCGACTTTATCACCCCACTTAAATCAATGGATAGACCAAACAGAAAATGAACAAAGGAATGGTGGCTTTGAATGAATCATTAGACCAGAAGGATCTAACAGATATATTCAGAACATTCCAGCCTAAAACAGCAGATTATGTTCTTTTCAATGGAAGAGTCTCAAGAAGACATAATAGGCAATAAAACAAATCTCAACAAATTAAAAAAGACTGAAGTCCTATCAAGCATCTATTCTAACCACAGTGTTATGAAACTAGAAATCAATGACGAGAAAAAATCCAGAATGAACACAAATACATGGAGGTTAAATAACACATTAATAAACAGTGAATGTGTCAACCAAGAAATCAAAGAGGAAATTGAAAAATACATGGAGAAAAATGAAAACAAATAACAATGGTTCAAAATCTTTGGGATACAGCAAATGCTGTTTTAAGAAGTATGCTTATAATAATACAGGCCTACTTTAAGAAGCAAGAGAAACTTCAAATAACCTAAACTTATACCTAAAGGAGATAGAAAAGAAAACCAAACACAACCCACAACCAACAGAAGGGAAGAAATAATAAAGTTTGCAGCAGAAATAAACCAAACGGACACCAATAAAAATAAAATAATAATAACCATAATAATAGAGCAAATCAAGGAAACCAGGAACTGGTTCTTTAAAAAGATAAAAAAAAATTGATAAATCTGTAATCAGACTCATAAAAAAAAAAATAAGACAACTCAAGGTCAGAAATTAAGGAGAAATAACAACTGACCTCACAGAAACACAAAGGATTATAAACCTTACAAAAAATTATATGCCAACAAATTGGACAATCAAAAAAAATGGATAAATTCCTAAAAATACATAACCTCCTAAAACTGAAGCAGAAAAAAAAAATAGAAAATTCAAAGAGACTGCATACCAGCAATGAAATTGAATCAGTAATCAAAAAACTCCGAACTAACAAAATTCAGGGTCAGAGAGTCAGACGGCTTCATAGGCAAATTCTACCAAACATTTTAAGAAGAATTAATACCTATCCTTCTCAAACTATTCCAAAAAAATAGAGGAGGAAGGAAACTTTCAACTTCATTCTTGAAGGCCAGCATTACCCTAATACCAAAACCAGAAAAAGACATTACAATAAAAGAGAACTATAGGCCAATATCTCTGATGACTATAGATGCAGAAATCCTCAACAACATATTAGCAAACCAAATCTAATAGCAAATAAAAAAACTCATTCATCATGATTAAGTGGGATTTATTCCTGGGATGCAAGGGTGGTTCAATAGTCACAAAATGATCAACATGATACATCACATCAATAAGAGAAAAGATAAAAACCTTTCAATAGATACAGAAAAAAACATTTGACAAAGTGTAATGTCCATTCATGATACAAACCCTCAACAAAGTAGATTTACAAGGAACGTATATCAATATAATAATTTATATTTTTTAAAAAGACACAAGACACAGTTAACATCATACTAAGTGGTAAAAAAAACAGAGCTTTTATTCTCAGAACAGTAATAAAACTAGGATGTCCACTCTTACCACTTGTATTCAACATAGTACTGGAAGTACTAGTTGCAGTAATCAGGAAAGAAAAAGGAATAAAAGGCTTCCAGTTGGTGAGGAAGAAGTAGAATTTTCACTATTTGCAGATGATATGATACAATATGTAGAAAAGTCTTAAGACTCCACAAAAAAACCACTAGCACTGATAAATGAATTCAGTAAGGTCACAGGATACTAAATCAATATACAAAATGTTACATTGCTATACACTAATAATGAAGGAGCATAAAGAGAAATTTTAAAAATCCCATTTACAATTTCACCAAAAATAACAAAATACCTAGGAATAAATTTAACCAAAGAGATGAAAGACTGATACCCTGAAAACTATGGAGTGTTGATGAAAAAAATTGAAGATGACACAGATAGGAAGATATTCCATGCTCACAAAATGGAAGAACAAATATTGATAGAATGTCCATACCACCCAAATCAATCTACAGATTGAATGCAAACCCTATCAAAATACCAACAGCATTTTTCACAGAACTAGAACAAATAATCCTATAATTTATATGGAACCATAGAAGACCCCAAATGACCAAGGCAATTTTAAAGAAGAACAAAACTAGAAGTATCACAATCCCAGATTTCAAAATATGCTACAAAACTAGAGTTATCAATACAGTATAGTATTGGCACAAAAATAAACACATAGATCAATGGAATTGAATAGAGAGGCCAAAAATAAATTCACAATTATATAGTCAATTAATCTTTAACAAAGGAAGCAAGAATGAGAAAAAAGATAGTCTTTTTAACAAATGAGGCTGGAAAAACTGGACAGCAACATGTAAAAGAATAAGACTAGACCACTTTTTTATACCATATACAAAATTAAACTCAAAATGGATTAAAGACCTAAATGTAAGAGACTTGAAACCATAAAAACCCTAGAGGAACACACAGGCAGTAACCTCTCTGACACTGACCATAATAACTTTTTTCTATATAGGTCTCCTGAGGCAAGGGAAACAAAAGCAAAAATAAACTATTAGAACTTGAACAAAATAAAAACCTTCTGTACAGTAAAGGAAACAGTCAACAAAACTAAAAGGCAATTCACAGAATGGGAGAAGATATTTGCAAATGGCATATCATATAAAGTGTTAGTAACCAAAATATCTAAAGAACTCCTACAGCTCAACACCAAAAAACCCCCCAAATAATTGGATTTAAAATTGGGCAGAGGGGGCGCCTGGGTGCCTCAGTGCGTTAAGCCTCTGCCTTCGGCTCGGGTCATGATCTCGGGGTCCTGGGATCGAGCCCCGCGTGGGGCTCTCTGCTCAGCGGGGAGCCTGCTTCCTCCTCTCTCTCTGCCTGCCTCTCTGCCTACTTGTGATCTCTCTCTCTCTCTGTCAAATAAATAAATAAAATATTAAAAAAAAAATTGGGCAGAAGACCTGAACAGACATTTCTTCAAAGATATAGAGATGGCCAACAGACACATGCAAAGGTGCTCAACATCACTCATCATTAGTGAAATAAAAATCAAAACCACAATGAGATGTCACCTCAAACCTATCAGAATGGCTAAAATCTAAAGATAAGAAACAAATGTTGGCAAAGAGGAGAAAAAGGAACTTCATGCACCATTGGTGGGAATACAAACTTGTGCAGCCACTGTGAAGAGCAGTATGCAGGTACCTCAACAAATTAAAAAGTAGAATTATCATATATTCCACCACTGGGTATTTACGAAATGAATAAAAAAACACCAATTCCAAGAGATCTATGCACTCGTATGCTTATTACTTACAATAGCCAAATTACGGAAGCAGCCCAAGTGTCCATCAATAGATGAATGAATAAAGAAGATATGGTACATATACACAATGAAATATTACTCAGCCATAAAAAGAATGAAACCTTGCCATTTGCAACAACGTGGATGGATCTGGAGTATAATGCTAAGTGAAATAAGCCAAAGAAACACAAATACCACATGATTTCACCCATAGGTGAAATTTAAGAAACAAAACAATGAATGATGAAAAAAAAAAAGACAAACCAAAAAACAAACTCTTAATTATAAAGACCTGATGGTTACCAGAGGAGAGGTGGAAGGGAGAGTGAAAAAGGTAAAGGAGATTAAGAATATATTTAACATGATGAGCACTGAGTAATGCATAGAATTGTTGAATCGCTATATTGTACACCTGAAACTAATATAACACTGTATGTTAACTATATTGGAATTCATTTTTTAAAATTAAAATGACAAAATAAAGTGTCTCAATTATCTTCTCATTCTCTCTAATCCTACTGGGGCTCCAATTTATAATATGTATTTTACAATGTGTCTTATGTGTCTCTTGTGCTTTTATTTTTATTTTTTTCCTATTAGTGTTTCCCTTTGTGCTTTAGCTTGGATATTTTCTATTCACCCATTAGTGACCCAAAGTCACTAATCTTGACTTATGTCTTTAACCTATATTAGATCCATCTGTTGAGTACTTTCAGTTGTATTTTTCAATTCCAGAATTTCCATTTTATTCTATTTCATAGTTCTAATTTTCTGGTGAAATTATCCATTTTCCATCTCTTTTATGATCTTTTCAACTTTTTTTTTTTTTAAGAAACATCATTAAGAGGTTATTTCAGTCTCTGCTAAAACAAATATCTGACTCCTCTTCTTATCTTGCCCTTTTGGGAATTTCTTTGGTGTTTGGAGGTATGATATGGTCCTTTATCTTGGCATGATTATTTTTGGCTGAATGGTAAATGCTGTATATTCAAAAAAAAAAAATCATAGGAACTCCACCTGACATCATGTGTTTTTTTAGAGAGGGTCATCCTTTTCTTTACTAGACAGAGGTTTTATCACTTCAGTTCAATCAAGTATGGAACTGAGTTAAGACAAGATTACAGCTTTAGTAAAACTCCTAGGTTATCCTTGTTCTTAGGGTGTATCTCTCTTTTCATTTTAACACCAGGTATGTTCACCAGAAACACCCTCCCCCCCCCTTTTTTTTTTGGCCAATAGTATAGGTGGGGGTTTGTTCTGTACTCAAAATCCTTTTTGTGGTAAGGTGGGAAAAAAAAATCCCTGTTTTTTATAGGTATTAGATTTAGTTTCACATGCTCTTGTCCTTTGAAGCTTCAGAGTTCAGCCAATACCTTGAGGGGGAAACCAGCTGCATATTAGGCCCAGTTCTCTATGCCCTCTCACTCTGATCTTAAGCGCTAAAGCTTCCAATTTTGTCTGTCTGGTCTTATAAGTCTGCGTGTTTCTCTGTGACCCACCAGTGGCCTTCTATCCACAGAATCTGTATTCTCAAGTTTTCAACCAGTGTACAGACTCAAATGCCTTCATGAAAAATGGCTACAGAATGTAAACTCAAACATGAAACATTTGTGGTTTCTTCTCTCTACATATTTTCCCTTCTTGTCCTGGTCGCTTCAGCAGCTCTCTGATGTCTTTTAACAGATTTTTATTTTTTTTTCTTTCCTTTCTCTTTTTTTTTTTTTTTTTTTTAAGTTTGTATGACCTTTCCAGAGGTTTTTAATGAGATTGTTGGTCTACTTCAAGTGATCTTATTGTTTTTTGAAAGATGTTATTTATTTATTTATTTATTTGAGAGAGAGAATGAGCAGGGGGTAGGGGCAGAGTGGGAGGGAAAGCAGACACCAATGCCAACTCGATCCCAGGAACCCTGGATCATGACCAGAGCTGAAGGCAGACACTTAACCAAATGAGCCATCCAGCATCCCTCCAGTTATTTTATTGTGTTCTATATATCAGAATATATATATTCTGCTCTAAATATCATTTTATTTACTTGTTTAAGTATTTATTTAAATTTCAGGTAACATATAGTGTAATAGTAGTTTCAGGAGCAAAAAAAAAAAAAAAGTAGATAGAAATTAATTGAAGTAATGTGCTTAAAAATCCAGTAAGTGTTAATTGGCAACTGGAATACCTGAGATATATTTCTGTCTCTGCAATTTATTTACTCTACAGCACTGGACAATTTACTTTGCCTTCCTATGCTCTAATTATCTTATCTGAAAAATAAAAATGTTAGAATAAACTAAGATATTTTCTTTCATTCTGTGAATTTGTATTCTCATAATTTGAACAATTTTATTAACGTATAAGTAAAGTTTGGTATACTGTCAGAGCATCCTACAGAATCATCAACATAATAATAAATAATTAAATAAGAAATACACTTAGAAAATGATGAGCCTTAGGGTTCTGTTTTCACTGAAGATTAATCACCATAACAAAAACTTTTTAAATCACTGAGTTAACAAGTTTCTGTAAGGATATTCCTATTGACTGTTATAACTAAGAGGGCTGTATGTCCTTGTTTGCAAGGGCATTCCCCATTTATATTTTTGTCTCTACATAAATGTAAATAGTTTCCCCTTCTACTCTAAAATAATATTTTTTTGGCTGGAAAATTATATGGTTATTCTAGTTATAATCCTGAGAGAAGGAAAAGTTCTTGGTTGGTCAGATGCATAATCATTCTTGTGAGACTAATTTCAGATTTTAATATTGAGTATGCCAAAAAGCAAAAGTGACCATTGATAGAAACTATATTAAGTTTGTATTCGGATAATATTGATAGAGTCCAGAACACTTCAGGTATTGTTTGAATCCCGAGACTAGCTACATGACAGTTTTCTGAAGGTATTCATATTTTTGAAAGAGTGAGAATCAGCTGGACAAAGTGTTATTCACAACAGGCCAATACATGTTTTATCCAGTGAGTATTAGTGCTCTTAAGAGATATAGACAACTGAGGGCAATATATAATGAAGAGTGCAAAACTTAGTGCTGGAGAAGTGTTTATAGGGGGACAAAAACCTCTTATACTAATGTCTCTACAGATCTACCTGCCCTAGTGTTCAGAAACCTCATAGTTCAGTTGTGAGATTATAATGACTTTGATGGAAATATTTCAATTTATCATTGGATTTTTTTAAAGGATTTTATTTATTTATTAGAGAGAGAGAAACAGAGCTCGAGCACTAGCAGGGGGAAGGGCAGATGGAAAGGGAGAAGCAGTCTCCCCATTGAGCAGGAAAACAGACGTGGGGCTCAATCCCAGGACTCTGGGATCCATGACCTAAGCTAAAGGCAGATGCTTTAACCAACTGAGCTACCCAGGTACCCCTATCACTAGATTTGAAAAATAATATTTTTTATTGGTTTCCTTTCTTACAGGAAATATGTATATAAAAGACATTTTAAAAATATTATGGAAATTTTAAAAAATACGTATTTACTAATAAAGTTCTGGTTCAAGATAGCAATGCAGTAAGATCCTAAACTCATCTCCTGGGACACACTGAAATATAGCTACATATGGAAACATTTCCTCTGGGAAAAAACCTAAAACCTAACTGAGTGACTCCTATGCATCAGGCAAATGGGGGGGAAAAAAAAACCCACAACAAAGTGGGTAGAGGAGGCAGACACATGAACTCGACTCCTAGCACAGAAATCCACAACTGGGAGGAAACTAAAACCCTGAAATATTTCCCTGAGGAGTGAAGGGTTTGAGCCCTACACTGGGCATCCCAACTTTTAAGACTTGCACATGAGAAATGAGCCCCAAGACATATAGCTTTGAAAACCAGTGAGGCCCATGTTCACAAGACCCACAAGGCCATAGTGAACAGAGAAATGGCTTTTTAAAGTACTTGCAATCTCAGACTCACACACTGATACCTAATATAAAAGTAGCCAATTGAGGAATGCCCAGACTTTATGTGGAAAAGGCATATTTGCTTATCTTAAAGCAGTGGCGTGAGGGGCAGGCATCTAATTTAGCACACATGTAGAAGGCTGCTTGAGTATTATTTTCTGGGGATGGGGGCTGGCAGGTGCTATCTTTGCACTCCCCCTTTGCCTTGATCCACATCACTGATATCTCCCAGAAACAAGCTTCTTCCCTCCTCTGGTGCCCAAAGTGCTACCACCCACAGGACACATCTAAATTTCCCAAATCTGGGGGCCAGTTAAGTTTGAATTCAAGGGTCCCACAGGACTATAAACAATGGAGGAGTTATTAAATGACTACCACCCTCAAGGCATACCAAGAGGCAACAGTCTGAGAAGCCTTGTCTTTCTGTGAAAGAGGACTTCTAGCTTATCTTCAAGGCTGCAGTTTGAGAGGATGCTCCTAAGACCCTGGAGGACAGTTGTAATCTTTGTACTCTCCCTCTGCCATGCTCCAGAGGGACCTTGTCCCCTTGGTGAAATTTTACATCTTGTGGCCCAGTTTTTATATCTATTGTCCAGATTATGTGGGCACCACCCAAAGGATATCCCTTGATATCATGGCTCTTGTGCCCAGCTGGGCTTGTGTTCCTGGGTTCTATGGGACTGTAAAAATCAGAGACTGTTCTTTTTATTTTTCCATTTTTAAAAAAAATTTATTTTTTTTAACATATAATATATTTTTATCCCCAGGGGTATATACAGGTCTGTGAATCGCCAGGGTTTACACATTTCACAGCACTCACTATAACACATACCCTCCCCAATGTCCATAACCCCACCCCCCCTCCCAATCCCCCTCCCCCCATCAACCCTCACTTTGTTTTGTGAGATTAAGAGTCACTTATGGTTTGTCTCCTTCCCAATTCCATCTTGTTTCATTTACTCTTCTCCTACCCCCTTAACCCCCCATGTTGCATCTCCTCTCCCTCATATCAGGGAGATCATATGATAGTTGTCTTTCTCCGATTGACTTATTTCGCTAAGCATGATACCCTCTAGTTCCATCCACATCATCGCAAATGGCAAGATTTCATTTCTTTTGATGGCTACATAGTATTCCATTGTGTATATATACCACATCTTCTTTATCCATTCGTCTGTTGATGGACATCTAGGTTCTTTCCATAGTTTGGCTATTGTAGACATTGCTGCTATAAACATTCGGGTGCACGTGACCCTTCGGATCACTACGTTTGTATCTTTAGGGTAAATGCCCAGCAGTGCAATTGCTGGGTCATAGGGTAGTTCTATTTTCAACATTTTGAGGAACCTCCATGCTGTTTTCCAGAGTGGTTGCACCAGCTTGCATTCCCACCAACAGTGTAGGAGGGTTCCCCTTTCTCCACATCCTCGCCAGCATCTGTCATTTCCTGACTTGTTAATTTTAGCCATTCTGACTGGTGTGAGGTGATATCTCATTGTGGTTTTGATTTGTATTTCCCTGATGCCGAGTGATGTGGAGCACTTTTTCATGTGTCTGTTGGCCATCTGGATGTCTTCTTTGCAGAAATGTCTGTTCATGTCTTCTGCCCATTTCTTGATTGGATTATTTGTTCTTTGGGTGTTGAGTTTGCTAAGTTCTTTATAGATTTTGGACACTAGCCCTTTCTCTGATATGTCATTTGCAAATATCTTCTCCCATTCTGTCAGTTGTCTTTTGGTTTTGTTAACTGTTTCCTTTGCTGTGCAAAAGCTTTTGATCTTGATAAAATCCCAATAGTTCATTTTTGCCCTCACTTCCCTTGCCTTTGGCGATGTTCCTAGGAAGATTTTGTTGCGGCTGAGGTCGAAGAGGTTGCTGCCTGTGTTCTCCTCAAGGATTTTGATGGATTCCTTTCTCACATTGAGGTCCTTCATCCATTTTGAGTCTATTTTAGTGTGTGATGTAAGGAAATGGTCCAATTTCATTTTTCTGCATGTGGCTGTCCAATTTTCCCAACACCATTTATTGAAGAGGCTGTCTTTTTTCCATTGGACATTCTTTCCTGCTTTGTCGAAGATTAGTTGACCATAGAGTTGAGGGTCTATTTCTGGGCTCCCTATTCTGTTCCATTGATCTATGTGTCTGTTTTTGTGCCAGTACATGCTGTCTTGATGATGACAGCTTTGTAATAGAGCTTGAAGTCCGGGATGGTGATGCCACCAACTTTGGCTTTCTTTTTCAATATTCCTTTGGCTATTTGAGGTCTTTTCTGGTTCCATATAAATTTTAGGATTATTTGTTCCATTTCTTTGAAAAAAATGGATGGTACTTTGATAGGAATTGCATTAAATGTGTAGCTTGCTTTAGGTAGCATAGACATTTTCACAATATTTATTCTTCTGATCCAGGAGCATGGAACATTTTTCCATTTCTTCGTGTCTTCCTCAATTTCTTTCATGAGTACTTTATAGTTTTCTGTGTATAGATTCTTAGCCTCTTTGGTTAGGTTTATTCCTAGGTATCTTATAGTTTTGGGTGCAGTTGTAAATGGGATTGACTCCTTAATTTCTCTTTCTTCTGTCTTGTTGTTGGTGTAGAGAAATGCAACTGATTTCTGTGCATTGATTTTATATCCTGACACTTTACTGAATTCCTGTACAAGTTCTAGCAGTTTTGGAGTGGAGTCTTTTGGGTTTTCCACATATAGTATCTTATCATCTGTGAAGAGTGATAGTTTGACTTCTTCTTTGCCGATTTGGATGCCTTTAATTTCCTTTTGTTGTCTGATTGCTAGGACTTCTAGTACTATGTTGAATAGCAGTGGTGATAACGGACATCCCTGCCATGTTCCTGACCTTAGCGGAAAAGCTTTCAGTTTTTCTCCATTGAGAATGATATTTGTGGTGGGTTTTGCATAGATGGCTTTGATAATATTGAGGTATGTGCCCTCTATCCCTACACTTTGAAGAGTTTTGATCAGGAAGGGATGTTGTACTTTGTCAAATGGTTTTTCAGCATCTATGGAGAGTATCATATGGTTCTTGTTCTTTCTTTTATTAATGTGTTGTATCACATTGATTGATTTGCGGATGTTGAACCAACCTTGCAGCCCTGGAATAAATCCCACTTGGTCGTGATGAATAATCCTTTTAATGTACTGTTGAATGCTATTGGCTAGTATTTTGGCGAGAATTTTTGCATCTGTGTTCATCAAGGATATTGGTCTGTAGTTCTCTTTTTTGATTTGATCCTTGTCTGGTTTTGGGATCAAGGTGATGCTGGCCTCATAAAATGAGTTTGGAAGTTTTCCTTCCATTTCTATTTTTTGGAACAGTTACAGGAGAATAGGAATTAGTTCTTCTTTAAATGTTTGGTAGAATTCCCCCGGGAAGCCGTCTGGCCCTGGGCTTTTGTTTGGTTGGAGATTTTTGATGACTGTTTCAATCTCCTTACTGGTTATGGGTCTGTTCAGGCTTTCTATTTCTTCCTGGTTCAGTTGTGGTAGTTTATATGTCTCTAAGAATGCATCCATTTCTTCCAGATTGTCAAATTTGTTGGCATAGAGTTGCTCATAGTATGTTCTTATAATTGTCTGTATTTCTTTGGTGTTAGTTGTGATCTCTCCTCTTTCATTCATGATTTTATTTATTTGGGTCCTTCCTCTTTTCTTTTTGATAAGTCTGGCCAGGGGTTTATCAATCTTATTAATTCTTTCAAAGAACCAGCTCCTAGTTTCGTTGATTTGTTCTATTGTTTTTTTGGTTTCTATTTCATCGATTTCTGCTCTGATCTTTATGATTTCTCTTCTCCTGCTGGGTTTAGGCTTTCTTTCTTGTTCTTTCTCCAGCTCCTTTAGGTGTAGGGTTAGGTTGTGTACCTGAGACCTTTCTTGTTTCTTGAGAAAGGCTTGTACCGCTATATATTTTCCTCTCAGGACTGCCTTTGTTGTGTCCCACAGATTTTGAACCATTGTGTTTTCATTATCATTTGTTTCCATGAATTTTTTCAATTCTTTAATTTCCTGGTTGACCCATTCATTCTTCAGAAGGATGCTGTTTAGTCTTCATGTATTTGGGTTCTTTCCAAATTTCCTCTTGTGATTGAGTTCTAGCTTCAGAGCATTGTGGTCTGAAAATATGCAGGGAATGATCCCAATCTTTTCATACCGGTTGAGACCTGATTTAGGACCGAGGATGTGATCTATTCTGGAGAATGTTCCATGTGCACTAGAGAAGAATGTGTATTCTGTTGCTTTGGGATGAAATGTTCTGAATATATCTGTGATGTCCATCTGGTCCAGTGTGTCATTTAAGGCCTTGATTTCCTTGCTGATCTTTTGCTTGATCTGTCCATTTCAGTGAGGCGAGTGTAAAGTCCCCTACTATTATTGTATTATTGTCGATGTGTTTCTTTGATTTTGTTATTAATTGGTTTATATAGTTGGCTGCTCCCACGTTAGGGGCATAGATATTTAAAATTGTTAGATATTCTTGTTGAAAAGATCCTTTGAGTATGATATAGTGTCCTTCCTCATCTCTTATTATAGTCTTTGGCTTAAAATCTAATTGATCTGATATAAGGATTGCCACTCCTGCTTTCTTCTGATGTCCATTAGCATGGTAAATTGTTTTCCACCCCCTCACTTTAAATCTGGAGGTGTCTTCGGGTTTAAGATGAGTTTCTTGTAGGCAACATATAGATGGGTTTTGTTTTTTTATCCATTCTGATACCCTGTGTCTTTGGATTGGGGCATTTAGCCCATTAACATTCAGGGTAAGTATTGAGAGATATGAATTTAGTGCCATTGTATTGCCTGTAAGGTGAGTGTTATTGTATATTGTCTCTGTTCCTTTCTGATCTACTACTTTTAGGGTCTCTCTTTGCTTAGAGGACCCCTTTCAATATTTCCTGTAGAGCTGGTTTGGTGTTTGCAAATTCTTTCAGTTTTTGTTTGTCCTGGAAGCTTTTAATCTCTCCTTCTATTTTCAATGATAGCCTAGCTGGATATAGTATTCTTGGCTGCATGTTTTTCTCGTTTAGTGCTCTGAATATATCATGCCAGTTCTTTCTGGCCTGCCAGGTCTCTGTGGATAAGTCTGCTGCCAATCTAATATTTTTACCATTGTATGTTACAGACTTCTTTTCCCGGGCTGCTTTCAGGATGTTCTCTTTGTCACTAAGACTTGTAAATTTTACTATTAGGTGATGGGGTGTGGACCTATTCTTATTGATTTTGAGGGGGGGTTCTCTGAACCTCCTGGATTTTGATGCTTGTTCCCTTTGCCATATTGGGGAAATTCTCTACAATAATTCTCTCCAATATACCTTCTGCTCCCCTCTCTCTTTCTTCTTCTTCTGGAATCCCAATTTTTATAATGTTCTTTCATCTTATGGTGTCACTTATCTCTCTAATTCTCCCCTCGTGGTCCAGTAGCTCTTTGTCCCTCTTTTGCTCAGCTTCTTTATTCTCTGTCATTTGGTCTTCTATATCGCTAATTCTTTCTTCTGCCTCATTTATCCTAGCAGTGAGAACCTCCATTTTTTATTGTACCTCATTAATAGCTTTTTTTATTTCAACTTTAGATTTTAGTTCTTTTATTTCTCCAGAAAGGGCTTTTATATCTCCCGAGAGGGTTTCTCTAATATCTTCCATGCCTTTTTCGAGCCCGGCTAGAACCTTGAGAATCATCATTCTGAACTCTAGATCTGACATATTACCTATGTCTGTATTGATTAGGTCCATAGCCTTAGGTACTGCCTCTTGTTCTTTTTTTTTGTGGTGAATTTTTACGCCTTGTCATTTTGTCCAGATAAGAGTATATGAAGGAGCAAGTAAAATACTAAAAGGGTGACAACAACCCCAGGAAAATATGCTTTAACCAAATCAGAAGAGATCCCAAATCGTGAGGGGGGAGAAAGGGGATAAAAAGAGGTTCAGAAAGAAAAAAAAAAATGAAACAATTAAAAGAAGAAAACGAATAAAGAAAAAATATAAAAAGAAAAAAAATATATATATATAAGATAAACTAGTTTAAAAAAAGTTAAAAAAGAAAAGGGTAAAAGTTAAAAAAAATTTAGCAGAAGAAGAGAAAAAAAATTGAAAAAGAAAAAAAAATTAACTGCAAGTCTAAAGAATCATGGGGAGAAAGCCATGAGTTCCGTGCTTTGCTTTCTCTACCTCTGGAATTCAGCTGCTCTCCTTGGTATTGAAACTGCACTCCTTGGTAGGTGTACTTGGTTCTGGCTGGGTTTCTTGTTGATCTTCTGGGGGAGGGGCCTGTTGTAGTGATTCTCAAGTGTCTTTGCCCCAGGCGGAGTTGCACCGCCCTTACCAGGGGCCGGGCTGAGTAATTCGCTCGGGTTTGCTTTCGGGAGCTTTTGTTCCCTGAGCGCTTTCCGTAGAGTTCCGGAGGGCGGGAATGAAGATGGCGGCCTCCCAGTCTCCGGCCTGGAGGAGTCAAGAGCCCGGGGCCCCACTCCTCAGTGCGCCCTCAGAGAACAGCGCCCAATTACTCCTGTCACCCTGCCTCCGGCCGCGCTCCAAGCTGACCGAGCCTGCGACCGGTTCAAGGTAACCCGAGATTAGAGCTTACTCCTCGGCTCTGTCTCTGTAGCCGGCTTCCCCGTTCTAATACCTGCAAGCTCTGCGACACTCAGACACCCCCGATCCTTCTGTGACCCTGTGGGACCTGAGGCCACGCTGACCCCGCGTGGGCTTCACCCTGGTTTAGCCTCTGGAGCGATGTCCCTCAGCGGAACAGACTTTTAAAAGTCCTGATTTTGTGCTCCATTGCTCCGCCGCTTGCCGGGAGCCGGCCCCTCCCGCAGCGGTCTATCTTCCCGTCGCTTTGGATTCACTTCTCCGCCAGTCCTACCTTTCAGAAAGTGGTTGATTTTATGTTTCCAGAATTGCTGTTCTTCTCTTCAGTCTCCTGTTGGATTTGTAGGTTTTTGCAATCTTTAGATAAGCTATCTAGCTGATCTCCCACTACCTGAAGTAGTCTCAGACTGCTACTTCTCCGCCATCTTGACTCCCCTCCCCTCAGAGAGACTGTTCTTGATTAGGTAACAACACCAGGGCATTGCACACAAAGCAGAATGGAGAAATACTCCAGTCTTTCAGTAAATGAGGCCTATTTGCTTGTCCAGGAGTTTCAACCAGAAGGGTAATCTTCTAGTTTGACACACAACTAGGGACTTACATACATATATCTAGGGAACAGGCGACCAGTGGACACACTCTGTGCTCTCTCTCTGCCATACTCCAGCTCAGCAGGATCTTCCAAAAGAGTTTGTACCCTTGTCTGTGTCCTTGATTTCTGCAGCTGCTGCCAGTAGACATTTCTAAGATGCCAACATTGGTGGCCAGTGATGCTTACACTCGTGGCCCCACAGAACTGTGTATATTTGCATACTTCAAAAGCTACTGCCTAAGGGTCCATCTTCCAATCAGCCTCCCTCTAGATGCTGACTGAGATCCTCCCTTTTGGGACACAATGGGTCTTGGAAGATTCTCAAATACTGGGAGTTATTAAAATAGAATAGCATGCTTGGACAATCAAAAGGGTTTGAGAGACAACCAATACAAAGGCAGGGTTAAACAACAAGTTTGATCTCCTACATGTGGCCTCCCCTTGAAGAGTAGGAGGGATGGCTATTTTATCCGATGCCTAGAAACTAACACAGAAAATTAAAAAAAGTAATTAGAGGACTATGTTCTAAGGAAAGAATATAGAACCTCAGGGGGGAAAAAATCCTTCAATAAAATGGAAATAAGTGAATTATCTAATAGAGTTAAAAGTAATGTTCATAAAGATTGCTCATGACCTTGGAAAAATAGATGAATAAATGAGAAATTCAACAAAGAGACACAAAATATAAGAACATGCCAAATAGAAGTCATAGAACTGAAGAATATAGTAACTGAACAACAAATTGGACTAGAGGGGTTCAATGGCAGACTAATGAAACAGAAGAAAGGATCAATTAACTAAAAAATAGGGGAGTGGAACTCATTAAGTCAGAAAAGCAAAATGAAAAAAAAAAATAAACCAAGTGAAGAGAGCTTAAGAGACCTGTGATATAATATCAAGCTGACCAACATTTACACTACAGGGGTTCCAGAAAGAGGAGAAAAAAGGAAGTAAATTTATTTGAAGAATTAATGGCTAAAAGCTTGCCTAAACTGTGAAAGAAAAAAGACATCCAGACACGGGAAGCTCAGAGATTCAAAATAAGATGAACCCAAAGGGACCTACACCAAGACACATGACAATTAAAATGTCAATAGTTAAAGACAAAGAAATAATCTTAAAAGTATCAAGAGAAACACAACTTGTTATGTACAAGAGAACCCCCAAAAGACGATCAGCATATTTGTCAGCAGAAATTTTGCAGGCCAGAAGAGATTGGCACAATATACTCAAAGTACTGAAAGGAGAAAACTCTAGAAATCAAGAATTTCCAGACAAGAAAGAGATCAAAAAGTTTATTACTGCTAAGCTAGGCTTGCAAGACATGTTTAAGGGACTTAAAGCTAAAAAGAAAGGGTACTAATTAGAAACAGGAAAGTATATAAAAGTATAAATCTCACTGGAAAAGGTAAATATATAGTTAGGTGATAGATTAATCACTTATAAAGTTAGCATGAAATTTAAAAGAGAAAAGTCATAAAAAGAGCCATAATTATAATGATTTAAAAACACAAAAATTAAAAATGTAAAATAAGACATCAAAAATGTAAAACATGAAGGGGGAGAATAAAATGTAGAGCTTTAGAATGTGTTCACACTTATATTGTTATCAACTTAAAACAGACAATTACAAATACAATTTGTTATATTTAAAAGTCCTGGTTACCACATAGCAAATATGTGTAACTAATACACAGAAGATAAAGAGAAAAGAATGTAAGTATAAAATTAAAGAAAGTCATCAAACCACAAGGAAGGGAGAAGAAAGGAACATAGAAACAAAAAACAGCTGAAAAACAATTAATAAATGAGAATAAGCACATACCTATCATACTTACTCTAAATGTAAACAGACTAAATTTTCCAGTCAAAAGACAGAGTGACTGAACAGATTAAAAATACAAAACTAACTATATGCTGCTTATAGGAAACTTGCTTCAGATTTAAAGACACATACATAGTGAAGGTACAATATATATATATATATTCATTCATTCCTTGCAAATGTAAACCAAATGAAAGCTGGGGTTGCTCTACCTATGCCAGACAAAATAGACTTTAAAACAAACTGCAGTAAGAGACAAGAAGAGCATTACATAATGATATAGTGGTCAATTCAACAAGAAGATGTAACATTTGTAAATATTTATATACCCATCATAGGAGCACATGCATATATAGAGCAAATATTAAGAGACCCAAGTAAACAGCAATACAGCAATAGTAAGAAAGTATAATATCCCACTTTCATCAATGGCTAGATAATCCAGACAGAAAATCAACAAGGAAACATTGGCCTTATACAAAACATTAGGCCAGAAGGACTTAACAGATATATACAGAACATTCTATACAAAAGCAATAGAAAATAAGCATACATGAACATTCTCCAGGTAGATCTTATGTTAGGTCACAAAAGAAATATTAATAAATTGTAGAAGACTGAAATCATATCAAGCATCTTTTTTGACCACAATGATATGAAATTAGAAATTATTCTATGAAGAAAGTTGAAAAATTCATAAATATATGGATATTAAATGTCATGCTACTGAACTACTAAACAACCAACAGGTCAAAGAGGAAATATAAAGAGAAATTTAAAAATACTTTGAGATAAGTAAAATTGGAAGCACAACACATCAAAATATACAAAATGTAAGCAAATGCAGTTCTAAGAAGTTCACGGCAATAAACGCTTACCTCAAGTAAAAGAATAATCTCAAATAAACAACACCTCAAGAAACGAGAAAAAGAACAAACAAAACTCAAAGTTGGTAGAAGAAAGGAAATAATAAAATTAGAGCAAAAATAAATGAAATAGGAACTAAAAAGACAATAATAAAGATCAATGAAACTAAGAGCCAGTCTTTTGTGATATACCACCTACATGATGTCCCAAATGAAGTATAAGAATTATGTGAACACCTCAACAGATACAGAAAAAGCATTTGATAAATTCAACTCCATCTATAATAAAAACTCTCAGTTGAGTTTATAGGGAACATACCTGTACATAATAATGGCCATATGTGGCAAAACCACAACTAGCATTATACTCAATGTAAGCTTTTCTTTTAAAATCAGGAACAAGGCAAGAATGCCCACTCTTATCACTTTTATTCAACATACTATTCAATGTTCTACTAAGAACAATCAGTCAAGTAAAGAAATAAAAGTCTTCTAAGTCAGAAAGAAAATACAACTGCTATTATTTGCAGATGACTTCATATTGTATATAGAAAACCCTTAAGACTCTACCAAAAAACTATGTGAATTAGTGAATTTTTTAAAGGTGCATGTACAAAATCAATATACAAAAATCCCTTGCACTAATAGTGAACTTTAAGAGAATTTTTTAAAAATCCCATTTACATCAAAAATAATAAAATACCTAGGAATAAATGTAACCAAGGAATTAAAAATTGAAGACACAAATAAACCAAAAGATATTAATTGGTCATTAATGGAAATAATATTGTTAAAAGATCCTAAAGCGATCTACAAATACTGTGTAATTTCAATCAAAATTCAAATCACATTTTTCACAAAAAATAAAACAAACAATTCTAAAATTTGTATGGACCCACAAAAGACTCTGAATGGCCAGGCAATCTTGAGAAAGAACAAAGCTGGAGAGCTCACAACCCCTGATTCAAACTATGCTACAAAATTATAGTAATCAAAATTGTATGATATTGTCATGAAAACAGATACATAGGTCAATGGAACAAAATAAAGTCCAGGAAAAAAATCCATGTACATATGGATTATAATATTGATTTATGACAAAGAAGCCTAGAATATATAATGGGGGAAAGAACAGTCTCTTCAACAAATGCTATTGGGAAAACTGGACAACCACATCCAAAAGAATGAAACTCAACCATTACCTTACACCATACACAAAAATTAACTCAAATGGATTGAAGACTTAAATATAGGATCTGAGGGAGAGGAGATGCAACATGGGGGGTTAAGGGGGTAGGAGAAGAGTAAATGAAACAAGATGGGATTGGGAGGGAGACAAACCATAAGTGACTCTTAATCTCACAAAACAAACTGAGGGTTAATGGGGGGAGGGGAGTTGGGGGGGTGGGATTATGGACATTAGGGAGGGTGTGTGCTATGGTGAGTGCTGTGAAGTGTGTAAACCTGGCGATTCACAGACCTGTACCCCTGGGGATAAAAATATATTATATGTTTATAAAAAATAAAATTAATTAAAAAAAATATAGGATCTGAAGCCATAAAACTCCTAGAAGAAAACATAAGCAGTAAGCTGCTTGTTGTATAGTTTATTTTTTTTATTTTGATACTAAAAGCCAAAGCAAAAATACTCCTGCCCCCCCCCCCCAAAAACAAGTAGGACTACAACAAACTAGAAAGTTTCTGAATAGCAAAGGAAACCATGAATAAAACAAAAAAGCAACCTCCTGAATGAGAAAAAAAAAAATGCAAATCATGTATCTGATAAGGGGTTAATATCCAACATATTTAAACAACTCAGACAACTCAATAACCAACAAAAGCAAGTAATTTAAAATATAGACAAAAGATCTGAACAGATATTTCTCCAAAAAATACACTCAGACGACCAAAAGATACATGAAAAGGTGATAAGTCAGTTATTGTCAGGAGAATGAAAATCAAAACCCAGTGAGATTATCACCACACTTAGAACAGGGATTATCAAAAAGACAAGAAATAACAAGTATTGGAGAGGGTATGGAGAAAAGAAAACACTTTGTGCACTGTTGGTATGAATATGAATTGGTATAGCCACTATGGAAAATAGTATGGAGGTTCCTCAAAAAATAAACTGTCATATGGTCCAGCCATTCTATTTCTGATATTTAACCTAACTTAAAAATATTATGCACCCCTTGGTCATTATGGCAATAGTAGCCAAGATATGGAAATAACCTAAGTGTTCATCAAAAGCTGAATAAAGAAAATGTGTGTGTGTGCGTGCATACATATTTGTGTATGAATAAATATACATATTTGTGTATGAATAAATATACATACACATAAAGAAGGAAATACTGCCATTTGCTACAACATAAATGTACTTTAAAGCATTATGGTAAGAGAAAGAAGACATGGAAAGACAAATACAGGATGATCTTATTTATTGGATCTAAAACCAAAAATATAAGACCCTAAATAGCCAAAGCAAACTTGAAAAGCTGTAGTCATCAAGACAGTATGGTACTGGCACAAAAACAAACACGTAGATCAGTGGAACAGAAGGGAAAACCCAGAAATGGACCCACAACTATATGATCGACTAATCTTTGACAAAATAGGAAAGAAACTGGACAGCAATGTGTAGAAGAATGAAACTGGACCACTTTCTTACACCACACACAAAAATAAATTCAAAATGGCTGAAAGACCTAAATGTGAGACAGGCAATCATCAAAATCATGGAGGAGAACAAAGGCAGCAACTTCTTTGACCTCTCCCATAACAACTTCTTGCTAGACACATTTCTTGAGACAAAGGTAACAAAAGCAAAAATGAACTACTGGGACTTCATCAAGATAAAAATCTTCTATACAGTGAAAGAAACAATCAACAAAACTAAAAGGTAGTCAATGGAATGGGAGCAGATATTTGCAAGTGACATACTGGATAAAAGGTTGGTATCTGAAATCTACAAAGAATTTATTAAACTCAACTCCCATAAAGCAAATGATCCAGTTAAAAAATGGCCATGAATAAACAGTTTTCCAAAGAAGATATCCAGATGGCTAACAGACTCATGAAAAGATGCTCAATATCAACTCACCATCAGGGAAATACAAATCAAAACCATGATTAGATGCCACCTCACACCTGTCAGAAGGGCTAAAATTAACAACACAGGAAACAACATATGTTGGCGAGAATGTGATGAAAGGGGAACCCTCATACACTGGTGGGAATGCAAACTGGTGGAGCCACTCTGGAAAACAGTAAGAGGGTTCGTCAAAAAAGTTTAAAAAAAAAAGAGAATTACTCCAGACCCAGAAACAGCAATACTGGGTATTTACCAGGAGGATACAAAAATACTGATTCAAAGGGATACATGTACCCTGATGTTGATAGCAGCATTACCAACAATAGCCAAACTAAGGAAAAAGCTCAAATACCCATCAATGGATGAGTGGGTAGAGAAGAGGTGGTATATACATATACAATGGACTATTATTCAGCCATCTTGCCATGTGCAATGATGTGGATAGAGCTAGACTGTATTATGCTAAGTGAAATAAGCCAAAGAAAAACAAATATCATGTGATTTCACTCACATGTAAAATTTAAGAAACACGACATGAACATAGGGGAAGGCAGAAAAGAAAAAGAGAGGCAAACCATAAGAGACTCTTAATTAGTGAGAACAAAGAGGGTTGATGGAGGGGAGGTGGCTGGGAGATGGGCTAAATGGGTGATGAGTATTAAGGATGGCACTTGCTCTGATGAGCACTGGGTGTTGTATGTACGTGATGAACCACTAAATTCTACTCCTGAAACCAATATTACACTATGTGTTAACTAATTAGAATTTAAATAAAAACTTGAAACAAAGAAGGAAAAAAATCCCACTTCCTTAGTGAAATAATACCAGTAGATAACAGCCATTCAGATACAATATAACTTGTTTATTTCACTAGAAGAAAAATTTAAAGTGAGATTTTACCTAGGAATCAGATTCTTGGACATGTTAAAAGTAGAAGTGCCTTCCCAATACATCATAGTGCAAGAATTTAAATTCCTATAAAGGAATTCAATGCATCCAGAATCATGGAATGAGAGCAAAGAATTTTTTCTTGCTACAAAAGCCACTTTTTATTGGTTTCTGGTATAATATTTGGTGATTCATTGCTTACATACAACACCCAGTGATGAGCAGTGTGTGTTGTTTATGGGTGATGGGTTGTTGAACTCTACAACAGAAACCAATACTACACTGCATGTTAACTACCTGGAATTTAAATTAAAATTTGAAAGAAAAAAATAAAACACAAAATATAAAAACAAACCCAAAACACACAAAACCAAACTCATATAAAAAAGATGGTGGCTGCCAGGGACAGGATGTAAGGGGTGGGTTAAATGGGTCAAAGGATCAAAGTGTGCAAACTAGTTATGGAGAAAGTTATGGGGAAAAGTTATGGGGAAAAATGTATAGCATGGTGACTATAGTTAATACTTTATTGCATATTGAACAATAGCTAAGAGAGTACATCTTCAAAATTCTCATCACAAGAAGAAAGTCATTTTTGTAACTAGGTATTGTGATAGATGTTAACTAAATTTACTGTGGTGATTATTTTTCAATATATACAAATATTGAGTCATTAGCTGGTACACCAGCAACTAATACAATGTTATATGTCAATTATGCCTCAATAAAGAGGAAGAATACACATGGAAAAAAATTTATTTTATTGTTAGTGCTATCAATGACTTCTTTTTGTTGATTATGAGTGTGTATAAAACTCTTAATTGTTTTAAAATTCTATGTCAGGAATGAAAAATAGTGCCAAAACTTCATTAGAGACTGAAAAAATATGTGTTTGACTAATCTTTTCTGTTTTTATGCAAATCTCATTTGGTGGTTATCCCCAAATGGTATGCAGTAAATTAGTGCTTAATTATTCTAAGTCTACTGATACAAGAAGTGGCTGGAAGAAATAATAATGTGTCAGATAAATCTACAATCCCTTCATTCATTAACTCAGTCAGTCAGTCATCACTGAAACACTATTTTTGATGCTGGATTATATTGAGTTTATCATTTATAATTCCTAAATCATAAGAATTTTGAAGCTACTGCCTGGTAGTTTAATTCATAGTGATTCATAAGTAATACAACTCTATCAAGTCTATATGGCAATTTTCTTAACCTTCTATAGTTGGCCATTTTTGTTATTTTTGGAGCTTTTCACAACTGTAGAATACACATCCACACATAAAGGCTTTTGCTTTTTTAGGATTACTTCCTCAGAACTCTTTATCAGAATTAGAATTAGTGGGTCAAGGAGAATTAACTTTCTTAAGGCCCTTGATACACTGCCAAATTGCTATATATTAGCCATATCAATGTACATTACCAGCAGCAAGATATCAACTTTATAAATAATAATTACCTATGTATTTCTGTGGTTATCTCTTGTATTGCTTTCTATTTTTGATTTTTTTCTTATTTAATATAGTTAAAGCACTGCTAATTTTGTTTATAGTTTTGGAAAAACTGGTCATTACTTTCAGTGTTATTGTTTATTCTAGTAATTATTTCTGGTTTTTCTTTGTTTTTCTTTCCTCTACTAAATTTTAGCCAAGTTTGCAATTTTTTTCTTAATGCAAGCATTTATGGCATAAATTTCACTCTAACATCTGTTTTTGCTGCATCCCATAGGTTTTGGGATATTGTTTTTTCTCTTGTTTTAAGACATGTTTTGATTTGCTGTTTGATTTCTTATTTGGTCCATTGCTTGAGTAGTATGTTTAATATTTACATATTAAATATTTAATATTTACATTGTAGATTTTCTAGCTTTATTATTTTTAATTTTATACCACTGTGATTGGAAAATAGACTTGGTAGGATTTTAGTCTTCTTAAATTTCCAATACTTGTTATGTCTCTTTTCATATGATTTAACCAGGGGATTCTTCCATGTGTACTTGAAGAAAATGTGTATTCTATTTTTCTTGGAGATATATCTCTAAGAAAAAAAATGTATAATATATATAACATATATAACATATATATATTATATATTATATATTATATATTATATATTATATATATAAGAATCATGTATCCTGAAGTATGCTTCAAGTAAAGAAATAACTTCAACTGAGGGTACTTGCTTAAAATAAAGTATCAGAGGGGAGGTTGGTGGAAGGATGGATGAAAGGGGTGAAGAGGACTATCATGATGAACACTGAATAATGATGTGTAGCATTGTTGAATGTATTGTACACCTGAAACTAATATAACACCATATGGTAAAGATATTGAAATTATAATTAACTTGATAAAAATAGGAAATAAAAATTGTCACTTTCATTATGGAAAACACAAATAAAATGGAAAATTGATATAAAATATGAATAAAACTTATTTTTGAAGATGACACACTCTTCAAAATGAAAAAAAAAATTTCCTTAGTTTTCCAGATGTGAAATGTCTTCTTTTAAATGTGTTTTATCTTTAAATTTTCAAAAGAAAAAAAATTCAGATTTAATGTGTAATGAAGAATGTCAAGATCTGTGAAACAGATCTGATTTTAGGTAACTGATTTTAGGTAAAGAATTGGAACTATGTTTCTAAAGGCATAGTCTTTTATTTATAAAACGTACGGGGACAATAATATTGCATGTGAAGCACAGCGCCCCTTTCTTAGTAGTTTGTGGTCTAACCCAGATTTATTTTCTAAAGACTAGTAGGAGATTGGCATTAACCAGGTAATGAATTCAGAAGCATGTAAACTACCCCCATAATTGTACAACTTACATTTGGGTATGTATATCTATCATTAGCTCAATCTGGCTAGAAACAAGTTTTATGCCAGCCTTGTGTTTAGACTATTTTCCATACTGCACACAGTGATATTCATTAATTTTCCCACACTGCCTTCAGTGAAGGAGCAATTCCAGTCCATGTCGTGTACTTTACAATGGATATTTATTTAGAATGCTGAATAATAATCTGACATCACTTGGCTTCCTGATATGGTCTTTGATGTTCTCAAATGAAGTTTGATCTCACATCTGTATTACCACTTAAGGCAACATAGTTCTGGGAAACCTTATGAGGAACCCCTCCCCCTCAAGACACACATATAATAACATACATCAAAAAGTTGAGTCCAAAACAAACATTCTTTGACTAAAGACTAGGAAAGGAATCTCAATTGTTTAATCTTCAGGATCTTTCTATCAATAAGAGAAATCCTAATATGTTTCATTTTATGATCTAACACACACACACACACACACACACATCATATTTTTTGTACATTCACAAATTATAGTCAACATTAGCTTAAAAGAAGTTAAACTACATGAAGCATTCCATGTAATCACCACAGAACAAATTATCCAGTTACAGCTTTCATTTCTTGATCATAATTACATTAAAAGTTCTCAAATCATAACATCTCATTTTTTAAATCAGAAAAAATATATATATTATCATGATCCAAGATAATTTGATTGCTTTTATATAGCACTTCATAGATTTTGTGATATAAAATGCAAATTGAATGTTGTGATTGATTCATCATCTGAGTAATTATTTCATGTGTATGCAACATATTTAATAAATCTTATTGTTGTATTTAGTTCAGGAAACAGAGAAGGAACAGAATCTTCAAAAATGAAAGCTTAAATTATATTTATGGTCTGTTGTTTGGAAACCAATGATTTTTTCTTCTGGGCATGTGACATTGCAATTCCACTCCTGACTTCCATGATCTATTACTCTCCAGACCTTGATTCTCTGACTGCTATTCTCTGATTATTCTTTGCCATGAGAGATGATAACTCCTAAGCATATTTACAGAATCTCTATCCTTCTTGCTTTAGGGAATTCATATACTCAGAAGAAACACTTTACCAACTTTATTTTGTCTGCTCTCAGTTTTGATAACATACCCTCTTAAAGTTATGAAGCTTCAGTTGACTTCTGAAAAGTATTATTTATACTATCAAAACCTGAAGGTGGACTTGTCAGGAATTAAACTTCTCATTTTTTTTATACTCCACAGTTAGCCATTCATTCTTAATTTCCCATTATTTTCCCATTATGTTTTTACCATCTTTTTGTTATCCTTTGAAATCCTACAGGTATTTCTGCCACCTCATTCTTATCACCACCTGGGCACTGTGCATAACCAAGAGACCCACATCTTCTTTCATCTCTGTATTACCCACCATAAGTTAGAACCTAACCATTATCCAAACACAGATAATCACACAGCTCTCAACTTTAGAAAAGATCTCTTGAGCTGCCTTGTGCTCCATGGTCTTATTTGTGCTTGTAACATTCAATTTACTCTGTCTGGCCTTGCCTAATTGTCTTCATGCTCTTTCAGGTGAATTTTGTTGTTCAATATGTACAATTTTGTGTATTTGCATATCCAATTTTCTTTCTTCCCAAATATGCACCTCCTCTTCCCAAATCTAAATCTATACTCTAATTAGTCCCTTCCATCCTTGGTTTGCATTATTCAAGTTGCATCTAGCTTTATGTGATATTGTGAACTTCAGACTTCCCAATTAGACTGCTAATTCTTCCATTTCTCTCACACAAAGATAGAACAATGCTTGTTAGTTCAGCACCTACTCTTTATTCAATCAATACTTTTGTTGACTAACCTATGCCATGAGATAGATGGGTGTGTATTTATTTATTTTTAATGGGGAGAAGGAAAATTTTTAAAGTCTGAAAGACTTCATCAGAAGAATATTACAGTCTAGAAGGAGACCCATTCCCCCATGTAGGAACATAGGAATCAGAGAGTGAAATAAAAAAATTCAAATGTTAATAATAACTATCTGCAGAAAATCACCCATGAGGCTGTGATACATGGCTGAGCAGCCTCCAGAATGCCAAAGTTCAATCTAAGTAATGAGAGTACAGCCTCAACTTTAACCCAGAAATGTTACGAACTTAGAAACTGGAGAAGAATCAGTTTGTGTTAAATCAGTTCTGTGTAGGGACATCTGGGTGGCTCAGTTGGCTAAACATCTGCCTTTGGCTTAGGTCATGATCCCAGGGTCCTGAGATCGAGCCCCACATCAGGCTGTTGCTCAGTGGAGAGCCTGCTTCTCCCTCTATCTGCTGCACCCCCTGCTTGTGCGTGCTCTCTCTCTCTGATAAATAAAATCTTTAAAAAGAAAGAAACCTGTTTAAAAAAAGGTCTGAGCACCGAGGAGGCAGTCTGAAAGAAGTCTAAAAAAGATAAGTTGGAGAGTATAAACATTTGTGAATACTGTCAAAGTGAGAGATGTACAGGGAGGATAGGAGCTTTCTGAGGAAAGAACCATCCTCTATGCTTTTTCGTATCATTGTTAAATTTCACTTAGGATTTCCATGGGCTCCAACTCCACAGACTAAATCAGTCTCCAGCCTTCTCTGCCTTGCTCCATGTTCCAGGAGGATGCTCTCCTTGGCTTGTATATCAAGGTTCCTTTAACTCAAACTTCCACTTGGTCTCAGCTAATGGGGTAGGGTAAGTAAGAGTGCACCAAGAGAAGTTTGGAGGTCAGGAGGAGGGGTCAGGGTTCAGTCCTAAACTGTGGTCTAAAGCCACAGTTTCTGTCAGGTGGCCTCTCTTCAAAGACTAATACTCTCACCAGGCTCTGATCATAGCTACTCTCTCTGGCTTTTTAGGCCAAGCATTGGGTGTACAAACCAATGTGTTGAGACTTCTTGGGTGGTTTCCCAGCCCATCATCAACCCTAAATCCTGATCATATCTCTCTAAACAAACCTTTAACTATATTCTCTTCAATTACCTACTTTGGTGTGTGCCATCTGCATCTTCCTGGAGCCCTGACTGGTACACATCATGATCACTTATTAACTGTTTATCTTCTTCGATAGATAGATAGATAGATAATAGAGGAAGGAAGGCAGGCAGGCAGGAAGGAAGGGTGTGTGTGTGTGATCTCATTGTCAAAGAATGGACCTTAATTCTAACCTAAAAGTCCATCTTTAAAGGGTTTGACTTCCTGCACCTGGGTGGTTCAGTCCATTAAGCGTCTGCCTTTGGCTCAGGTCATGATCCCAGGGTCCTGTGATCGAGTTCCACATCGGGCTCCCTGTTCAGTGGGGAGCTTGCTTCTCCCTCTGCCTCTGCCTCTCTGTCTCTCATGAATAAACAAATTCTTTTAAAAATAAAAATAAATAAGGAGTTTGACTTTACTGAGTCAATCTTTGAGAACATGTCCTATTCTGGGTGCACACTAACAAACCACGTGAGGCCACTGGATTTCATGAAATCTAAGTGAGAAACAGTCATGGGGATCTTACCTAATTTGAGAATATTTTACTAATATGTCAAAGTTGAAGTCTTTGAAATCTTTAAAGCCTTTGAAGCCAGAAGAGAGTTTAGATTTTAATCAAATAGTGGAAATTTTATGATGAAATTGGGCCAAATATAGTTTCTTCTGTGGAGTATAATTACTGGAGCAGTCCTATATTGGAATAAGTTATTTATTTGATGATCTTTATATAATCTTAAATTACTGAATCACTTTAAGATCTGTTATGGGAATATTATCTTTCAGTTTGGGGCCAAAAGTTGCATTTTGGTGAACTAGACATGACAAGTACATTTTTCTGATTTTCTAAAAAGGAATAAGGAAGAGATCAATACTATATAGAAAAAAAAAGTTTTTGATATGAATAGGCAATTCGCAGAAATGATATACAATGGCACTTTAACCAGATGAAAAGATGCTCAAATTTTCTCATACAAGTTCTTAGGACTGAGTGAGAAAATGAGCCTGAAATATTTGATTACTTCAAAAAATAAGAAAATTCCCAATGACTACTAGGTTTATGTCAAAACAAAACAAAACAAAAATCTCAGAAAGCAACTTAAAGAGTCTCCAGTGGCCTACATAGGACAATTTAAGGATCAGTAAGTGATACTATGTGAAGATAACTAAGGCATAAAAATACATTTAAACCTATGAGATAATGATATTAAAACAACTGATTTGTCATATTTGAAAGATGCCAGGGAAACAACTCTTATTTTGAAAACCAATTTAAAAATGGAAATAGACAAACATTTTTCCTGCATTCTCTGTACAAAATTGAGTTGACAAGAAAAATTCCACCTGATAGGAGTATTTCAGCCAATAAATGAAGAGGAAGTGATAGATTAGAATATCAGAAATTTTAATCCCTCATACAAACATCAGAAAAAAAATCAGATATAATGTAGCTCCTGAGAGAAGTATACAGATTACCACTTATGAAGTATTTTTAAAAAGATCTTATTTATTTGGGAGACAGCAAAAGAGAGAGCAGGAGCAGAGAGGAGGGGCAGAAGGAGAGGGAGAAGCAGACTCCCCTTTGAGCAGGGAGCCCGCCGTAGGACTTGATCCCAGGGCCTGGGATCAAGATCTGAGTGGAAGGTAGATGCTTAACCCACTGAGCCACCCAGGCACCTGGCCACTTATGAGTATTTTTATAGAAAAAGAAAATCAAAACCCTTTCCAGTCAAGCCTCTAGTTCTAACTACCACTAGTATGATAACTGACACCATTGGAAGCAATCAACAAATTACAGAATGTGAGAAAAATCTATGGGCTTGCAGAGTATTTATATATTTTTAAAAGTTATTTGCCAACATTTAAAGATTTAGGATATTTTACCCAACAATCCACAGGTCCAACTTTTACTGAAAATTCAAAATATCTGTCCCACTGTCTTCAGTCTGGAAAGCAACATTTATCTTGGGCCAGGTAGCAACTGCATCTTCAAGATGAGCCATGTTTCCTCCAATTTACAACAGAAATCACCAGGCTCACTTCCATCATGTTACTATATCTCTAGGTTTTTAATCTCTGTTTTAAGAGATTTTGTCATCTGTGATGGCTGGTATGGTGTGCTCTTACCAGACAGTGACCCATTCATTCAAGTCATTCAGAGAACAATTTATATATGTTCATCCTGTATCAGAGGCTGCACAAAGGACTGGGAACATAGCACAAGACAAATATTTATTTTTTAATTTTTTTCCTGGTCCTCTAACATTTTTAAAGTGTGTGGTGTGTGTGTGTGTGTGTGTGTGTGTGTGTGTGTTGAGCAGTCTAGGTTCATAGCATAATTGAGAGGAAATTACAGAGATTTCCCTCATCCTCCCTGCTCCAATACATGCACGTAGCCTTCCCCATTATCAGCATCTCACCGGAGTGTTACATTTGTTACAATTGGTGAACCTACGTTGACACATCATTATCAATCAAAGTCTACAGTTTACCCCAGGATTCACTCTCAGTGTTGTACATTTGATGGATCTGGGCAAATGTATAATGATACATATTTATCAGTATAATATCATACAGAGTATATTCACTGCACTACAAATCCTCTGGGCTCCACTTATTCATCTCTTTCCTATCCCCCAACTCCAGGCAACAACCGATCGTTTTACTGTCTCTATAGTTTTGCCTTTGTCAGAATGTCGTATAGTTGGAATTGTAGAGTAAGTAGCCCTTTCCGATTGGCTTCTTTTGCTTGGTATTATGCATTTCAGGTTCCTGCATGTCATTTCATGGCTTGGTAGCTCATTTCTTTTTACTGCTGAACAAGATTCAGTTGTCTGGATGTACCACAGTTAATTTATCCACTCACTTACAGAAGGAATCTTGGTTGCTTCCAAGTTTGGGCAATCATATATAACGTTGTCATTTACATCCATGGGCAGGTTTTTTTGGTAGATATTAGTTTCCAGCTCTTTGAGGTAAATACCAAGGAGCACTGATAACTAGATCATAATAATATGTTTAGTTTCCTAAGAAACCACCACACTTTCAAAGTGTACCACTTTGCATTTTCCCCAGTAATAGATGAGAATTCATGTTGCTCCTTGTCAGCATTTGGTGTTGTCAATGTTTTGGATTTGGTCCATTCTAAAAGGTATCTAATGGTAGCTGGTTGTTTTAATTTGCCTTTCCCTAATGATATGTAATGGGAAGCATCTTTTCATATGGTTATCTGCCATCTGTATCTTGTCTTTGGTGAGATGTGTAAGGACTTTGGCCCATTTTTTAATTGGGTTTTCTTTTTTTTTAATTTTTATCTTTTTTTTAAAAGATTTTATTTATTTGACAGAGTTCACAAGTAGGCAGAAAGGCAGGCAGAGAGAAGAGGAAGCAGGCTCCCCACTGAGCAGAGAGCCTGATGCGGGGCTCGATCCCAGGACCCTGTGATCATGACCTGAGCTGAAGGCAGGGGCTTTAACCCACTTAGCCACCCAGGTGCCCCAATTTTTATCTATTTTTTAAAATATTTTATTTATTTATTTGACAGAGATCACAAGTAGGCAGAGAGGCAGGCAAAGAGAGAAAGGAGGAAGCAGGCTCCCTGCTGAGCAGAGAGCTTGATGTGGGGCTCGGTCCTAGCACCCTGAGATCATGACCTGAGCCGAAGGCAGAGGCTTTAACCCACTGAGCCACCCAGGTGCCCCACTTGGCTTGTTTTCTTATCACTGAGTTTTAAGCATTCTTTTTGCATTTTTGGACAGCAGACCTTTATCACACACGTCTTTTGCAAATATTTTCTCCCCGCCTGTGGCTTGTTTTATCATTCTCTTTATATTGTCTTTCACAGAGAAGTTTTTAATTTTAAAGTCTAACTTACTATTTCTTTATGTTAAGTGTCTTTATTATATCTAAAGTATCATCACCACACTCAAGGTCATCTAGGTTTTTTCCTATGTTATCATCTAGGAATTTTACAGGTTTATGTTTTATATTGAGGTTTATGACTCATGGTGAGTTATTTTTTGTGGAAAGTGTAAGGTCCTTGCCTAGATTTTTTTTTTTTAATGTGTGTCCAGTTGTTCCAGAATCATTTGTTGAAGAGACTTTTTGCTTCACTGTATTGCTTTTGCTCTTCTGTCAAAGATCACTTGACTATGTATATGGGATTTATTTCTGGGCTCTTTTTTCTGTTCCATTGCTCTATTTATTTATCTATTCACCAATACCACATTGTACTGTTGTTTTGTCTTGAGTTGGGTAGTATCAGTCTTCCAGATTGTTTCCAGTATTGCTTTGGATATTCTGGGTCTTTTGCCTCATATAAATTTTAGAGTCAATTTTGCATATTCATAAAATAACTTGCTCTGATTTTGACTGGGATTATACTGACTCTATAGATCAAGCTGAAAAGAACAGACATCTGGACAATATTGACACTTCCTATTAATGAACATGGTGTATCTCTCCATTTAGTTTTTGCTTTATTTTGTTCATTCAAGTTTTGTAGTTTTCCTCATACAGATCTAATTCAAATTTTGTTAGATTTATACATAAGTACTTCATTTTGCTAATGAAAATGGTATTTTTTTTTAATTTCAAATTCTACATGTCCATTACTGGTAAATAGAAAAGTAACTTATGTATATTAACCATGTATCTGCAATCTTGAGATAATCATCTATTAGTTCCAAGAGATTTTTGGTGATTCTTGCAGGTTTTCTACACAGATGATCATCTGCAAACAAAGATATTATTATGTCCTCCTTCCCAGTCTGTGTTACTTTTACTACTTTTTTCTTGTCTTACTGCCTCAGTGAAGACTTCAAGTATGATTTTGAAATAAAGTTGTGAGAGGGGGCATGCTTACATTGTGCTGGTTCTTAGTGAAAAAAATTTCTAGTTTCCCACCAGTAAGTATGAGGTTAGCTGTAGGAGTTGGGGTTTTGTTTTGTTTTCTTTTGTTTTGTTTTTTGTACATATTTATCAAGTCGAGAAAGTTCCCTCTATTCCTAACCTATGAGAGTTTCTATCATGAGTGGGTGTGGGATATTGTCAAGTGCTCTTTCTGTATCTGTTGATATGATCAAGTGATTTTTCTTCTTTAGTCTATTGATGTGATGGATTACATTAATTTTCAAATGTTGAATTGCATCAAATCCCAGACTTGCATATCAGATTAATCACAGTTGGTGGTGGTTTAGAATTCTTTTATACATTGTTAAATTCGATTTGCTATTTTGTTGAAGATTTTTGCATCTGTGTTTGTGAAAGATACTAGTCTATAGTTTTCTTTAATGACTATACATGTATTTGGTTTTGGAATTAGGGTAATCCTGGCCTCATAGAATGAGTTAGGAAGTATTCTTTCTGCTTCTATTCTCTGAAAGAGCCTGTAGGGAATTGTTATAATTTCTGCCTTAAATGTTTGGTAGAATTTAGCAGTGTACATATCTGGGCCTGGTACTTTCTGTTTTGAAAGGCTATTAATCATTGAACTCAATTTATTTGATACAGACATATTCAGATTACCCATTTTTTTTTTCTTGCAGTTTTGACAGACTGTGTCTTTCAAAGAATTGGTCCATTTCACCAACGTAATTAAATTCATGAGCCTGGGGTGCATGGGTGGCTCAGTTGGTTAAGCAATGCCTTTGGCTCAGGTAATGATCCCAGAGTCCTGGGATCAAGTCCTGCATTGGGCTCCCAGCTCCACAGGGAGTCTGCCTCTCCCTCTGACCTTCTCCCCTCTCATGCTCTCTCTCTCACTGTCTCTCTCTCAAATAAATAAAATCTTTTTAAAACTAATTCATGAGTCTAGAACTATTCATAGTATTCTTCTATTACTTTTCAAATTTTCATGGGATCTGTAGTGATGGCCCCTTTTCTTTTTCTTGTTTTTTTTTTTTTAGAAAGCATCAACAACACATGACTATCGATTCACATAAAAAGACAGTGAGGTGGACTGCATAATTTTGCAGGTAAAGAAAAACTGAGGCTCAGAAAAGTCAAATGGTTTCTTTTCTCAGAATCCTTTTCATTTCTGATATTAATAATTTTTATGCTCACTTTCTTGCTTTCTCTCTCTTTTTTTAAGTTAGCCTGACTAAAAAGTTATAGATTTCATTAGACCTTTAAAAGAACAAATTTTTGGCTTCATTGATTTTCTCCATTGATTTTCTGTCTTCAATTTAATCAATTTCTTACTACTTCTTAATAAGTAACAAGAAATAACAAGAAATATTTCTTAACAAGAAATATTTAACAAGAAATTGTTAACTTAACAAGAAGTTCTTAAGAAATTATCAAGAAATATTTCTTAACAAGAAATATTTCCTTCTTAGTTTGGATTTAATTTACTCTTCTTTTTCTAGTTTTCAAAGGAGAAAGCATAGATGATTGATTTTAGATCCTCCTTCTGTTCTACTACAAACATTCAACTTTATAGTTTTTCCCATAAGAACTGATTTTACTCCATATCACAAAGTTTGTTATGTTTTCACCTTCACTTAGTTCAAAATATTAAATTTTTCTTGAGATTTCTTCTTTGATCCACATGTTAATTTAGAAGTTTTTTTTTTAATCTACACAAACTTTGTTGTTTTTTTTTTTTCAGTTATCCTTCTTTTATTAATTTCTAGTTTAATTTCATTATGGTCTGAGGGCAGAAATTTTATGATTTCTATTTTTTTTAAACTTGTTAAGGTGTGTTTTATGGCCCAAACTGTGGTCTATCTTGGTAAGTGTTCACATTAATTTGAGAAAAAGAATGTGCATTTGCTGTTATTGGGTGAAGTAGTCTACAGACATCCATTATATCCAGTTGAGTGACGGTGCTGTTGGGTTCAACTACGTACTTGTTTTCTGCTTGCTATATCTGTTCATGTCTAATAGAGGGGCGTTGATGTCTCCAATATGATAGTGAATTCATGTATTGCTCTTTGCAGTTTTATCAGTTTTTGCTCCACAGTTTGATGCTTTCTTGTTAGGTGCATATACATTAAAGATTATTATGTCTTTTCAGAGAACTAACCTCATTATATAAGGACCTTCTTTATCCCTTATAAATTTCCTGACTTCAAAATTTTCTTTGTCTGAAATTAATAGAGCTATTACTGCCTTTTTTTTTTTTAACCACTGTTAACATGGAGAATTTTTTCTTCATTTACTTTTAATCTAAATGTGTCTTTATGGTTAAAATTTTTTAGAAACAAAATATACATGTATATTTTATACATATATAATATACAATATACAAAATAAACATGTTTTTTGTCCACTCTGACAATCTCTCTTTTAATTGGTGCATTGACATTGGAAGTGATTATTGATATAGTTGAAGTAATATCTACCATATTTGTTACTATTTTCTATTGCACTTGTTTTTTTCTATTTTTTAATTCCACTCTTTTTCTGCCTTTTGTGGTTTTAATTGAGCATTTATAAGATTCCATTTTCTCTCTTTTATTAGGATATTATACTCTGTTTTTTACTTTTCTACATGGTTGTCCTAGAACTTGCAATCTACATCACAACTAACCTCAGTTCACTTTTTTTTTACAGCACCTAAAATATTGAGTTTATTACAACAACTAGCAATAGCCTTGATATTATAATCATTAACATTTGTTCCAAATATGAAACTTCATTCTCTATACCTATTATCAAATTAGCAATTTTTAACATGTTAAACATGATTTCTTATGTATAAGACAGGGAATAGTCATAGCATACTTATTAATTTCAGTTTTCAGTGCCATAACCCTAATTCCATTTCTAATTAGCTAACACTTTTAATGGCCACAGTTTTGAAGAGGACTTTCTTCAACTTTTTTTTTCACATGTCCCTCAACAATATTGTTTCTTAGTTATTTTTTGATCATGCATTAATCCTTTTAGATGGGCTCGACAGAAATGCCTGTCTTTGGTTTTTTTCAAAAACATACCTATATAAGTTTATCTTAGTGCTCCCCAATTGTAAATCTACTTTAACCAGACATTTTACACACACCTCTTAAAACCAACTCTGCTTATTCAAATCCCTGAAGCTTTACCATTCTCTCCACTGAGTTACTTTCTATTAATTTCTGTACTACCAATCTTTTAAGATCTATACAGTATCTTATTTTCTTCAAAGACTTCACCAGCCATTCTGTCTAATTAATGTTGATTTCATGGATAAATTCTATCAAACATTTAAACGAGAGTTAATACCTATTCTTCTCAAACCATTCCAAAAAATAGAAAAGGAAAGAAAACTTCCAAATTCATTCTAGGATGCTAACATTACCACAGTCTACTTTATTCATTAAAAAACCTTAGCATATTAATCAAAACTGTTTTAAGTTCCCAGTCTTATCTCTCCAACATTCCAGTGATATCTGGTTCTGATGTTTATCTTTTCCCTTCAAATTTGCTCTTTTTTAAATCTGCCTTTTATTTTGCCTTGTAATTTTTCCCCTTGTAATAATGGCATGGGGTACTAAGTAAAAAGAACTTTTGTATATAGGCCTTTGGTAATGTCATGGTAATGTATGAAGACAGAATGTTTTATAGTCATGAGTGGGTCTCAGTCCTTTAGTGAGTTTCTACTTCCAGACTGTGAACTCCACAAGTGTTTCTCGGGACTTTTTCTGCCCTCTTTAAGTGGAAAAGGATGGCCAGAGTGAACTAGAGTTATGTATTCCCCTAGCCCAAATTAGTTAGACTCTGATAATAACCTAACAGACCAGGTTCTCATTAACTGGTTTCTCCTGAGGGCAGGACTTGTTAAGAACAAAGTACTCTGGTGAATTTCAAAATGGTTCCCTTTTCCCTTTCCTTGACAGAAGCATAGGAGGATTTTTCCCCAGTATTTACTTCAAGAACCTGGTCTAGCTCCTGATGGTCAATCTCATACAATTTTGGGGCTTCCCTTGGAGTTTTTAATTCACAGAGTTGTCCACACTGAACCTCCAGCAATTCACCATTCACAGTTCAGGTTTTCCAACCTAGCTCTCCTCCTACAATGATTTCTACTTTCTCTCTGCCTCAACAAATTGTGATTCTCCATATTTGTTGGTATGCCCCATCTTATGGACAGATATTTGCCCTTTGTCCCCTCCTCTCTTGCAGATCTTAAAAGGGTTGTTGATTTTTCAACATTTTCAGCTTCTTACTTAGGATGGGGCTCCTTACATATAGAATTGATCCTTATTTATATTTCATAGTGTGACATTTGCTGGCTCTGGATTCAAGTTTAGTTGTGAAAAGGAATGCCCTCAACACAGATTATTGAAAAGGGAAAATAACAAAGTGATCTGAAGTTTGAATAACTGGGGAAATTGAGATTGCCAGTTGCTTCTAGGGGTACAATGCGCTGCTCAGTTTAAAACAAGGTGATTTTTTTTTTTTTTAAGATTTTATTTATTTGGCAGAGAGAGACCAAGAGAGAGGGCAGGCATGTGCACAAGCAGGGGAATCCCCAGGCAGAGGGAGAAGCAGACTCCCTGCTGAGCATGGAGTCAGATGTGGGATCTGATCCTAAGATCTTGGAATCATGAGCTGAGCTGAAGGCAGATTCCTAACTGTCTGAGCCACCCAGGTGTCCCGAACAAGGTGATTTTGAAGTGATAAGGTAATGTTCATGTGAAGGTATCTCTTAAGCATTTAGGAAGATGCATATCAATGATTCTCCTAAGTCCTCCCCATGAGTGATGGTTCAGAACTAGAAGTTTATTATATTCTATTTAGAGAGAAGGAAACCAAATGTATTCTAACTACTTAGTTGGGAAAAAAAATAGTAATTCAAAGGAATTAACTTTTTTTCCCCGACACATCAATTTCTGATCAATCCTTAAGTATAATTTATCTACTTAACAGTTTATTCATAGCAGATTATTAATCCGTGGCTAGTCCACCTTGCCTCACAGCAGATAAATAATCTGCTTGTTCCACCGTCCTACGATCCAGCTAATGGTTTTCAGGCTATGCTAATTAATGTTAATATACTTAGCAAAATAAAATAGTAACTCTACTTTTAACAAAATAACATAGCATTCTGAAACTAAAATAAAACGACTCTTGGTTTATTTGCACTTCTACCTTTTCCCCACTGGCATGGAAACAGGAGAACTGGTTTATGCAATGTGTATAAAAGAGAGGGAGGATTACAGAAGCTGGAATTAGTAATGATAAAGACAGCAAGCACCAATGGGGAAGGATGTACAGCCGTAAAATAAACAGAAAAGAGGTCCAAGCAGGAAAAATTGAATTCTAAACCTCACTCCATCAGGTATTTTCCTTCAACCTCCTGGAGCAATGTGCTCACCCTGTGGACACACTTTAAGCAGGGACAGCAGTGAGGAGAGGTTACTACAGATTTTTACTAAGTACATGTTTCACTTCAGCTGCATCATTAAGAGTGACAGAGACATTGCCAGAATTTCAGATGGGTGTCAGTTGTGGCTCATGAATAAAAATAAGATCAATTATGAATATTTCTTCTATAGGAAAAAAAAAAAAAACACAACTCAGGAAGGGAGGAGATTCTGTCCATGTCCAGACAGTTCGGTGCTAACTCAGCACCCAATTTATATGCTGAATCCTAACCTGAGTATATATTTAGTCAAGTATTGCATGTTTAAAAAAATATACTCTTGTGACCCGTGGAGATTGGATTCATGGCATCCTAATTGAGTAGGGCCAGAAGTACAGAATCCGGAGTTTACGAATGGGTGTTCTCTGTATACAAGTCTTGGTCCGTTTCACCATTATTTCTCTCAGCTCTGTACAACTTGAGGCTCAAATTCTCAGCTCTGCTTTTTGGATAAAGTCTGAACACTTGCCTAGTAGGCAAGACTCTCCAGAATTTTGCCCTGAAATGAATTTCCATTTTGCATTTTTATCTTTCATTTACAAATTTTCAGCTCTATCCAAACTCTACTACTGAAGCCACTTGCTCTTCAACCTCTTATTATTTGCTCAAACAGCTGCTCCAGATAAAATACTCACTACCTTGGTCTTATATATGTTCTCTACCTCTTCCAGGAAGCCCTTCCTGATTCACCATTTGGGTATATAACATTTTCCTCCTCTGAACACATATATTGTTTATATGTTTATAAAGTGTCCCTCAAACTAAGTTATTTTTTCCATGTCAATGAGTATTCATTTCAGGGAATCCTACTTAGGTTTCATGCTCTGAGAAAGGATCTAATTTGGGCATAAGTTAGTGATGCTTTCTACTCCCAAGTCTGATTTTTGCAATGTGCAGTCCTAGAGACAGTATCTTCTTTATGACAGTGTGTTTAGGTTTGTGAGCCCATTATTTCTAATCTTTACACTCCTAAGAGGTTGGTTTCTCCCATGTTTATAAGTCAGGAAATTTACAAGTTAATAAATTAACTCAAGGTCACGCAGCTCATAAATGGCTGAGCCTGGTCTCTATCCCAGCCCCATTGGCCTCTATATCCCACTTGCTTTTTACTGGTGTCCTTTTATTTTCTGTTAATTGATTATGTTAAAAAAAAAAAAAACAATTTCTTTATATGGAATGTGTATCATTTTTTTTTTCTTTTAAATACAGAAGCCCAGCTTCTGTCTGCCTATCCCATGTCCCAAATCTTTCTTTTACTCTCTCTAAAGTGCATGTCTATTTGTATGTGGTGGGGGTTTCTGTGCACTTAATACAAGTTATGGAATTCTTGTCCAGAGATTCCAGAAACTTCATAGGTAAAACAATAAGACCTTTAACAGCAGATGGCTGTAATCCTTCCTACCATGGTCAACTGGACTAAGACCACTGAGATCCGAAAGCTCTTGGTCAGAAGCCAGTCACTCCAAGGATGCATACCACAGCAGGAAGCTTACCCTAAGAGGTGACAGACTCTGTACACAAACATACTCCAAAGATGTTTTGGTGTCAAAAAGGAGAGATAACTTCCACCAAATCTCTGCACCTATCCCTCTGATTATTCTCTCACTGAAACCTTAGGAATTTGTGGTGTGAAAAAATATTAAAACACACACATGTAGTTTCACCACTATCCCTTTTGCCTAGGAAGAGAGTATTTTAAAAAATGCAGTTTTTCCTTCATTTAAATCCAAATTCTGCAGCTTACCTGCTGTCAGAACTTGCCTCCTAAGACAAAGGAAATAAAAGAAAAAACAAACAATTGGGACTACATCAAAATGGACTACATCAAAATAAAAGCACAGCAAAGGAAACCATCAACAAAACAAAAATCAACTTACTGAATGGGAAAAGGTATTTGCAAATGATATAGCTGATAAGGGGTTAATATCCAAAATATATAAGGATTTACCAACACCAAATGAATGCCAACACCAAAGAAACAAACTATCCAATTAAAAAATAGGGAGAGAACATGAATAGAGATTTTCCTAAAAAAGACATACAAATAGCCAACTGACGTGAAAAGATGCTCAATATCTCTCACAAGGGAAATGCTACCCAAAACCACAATGAGATACCACTTTATACCAGTTACAGTGGCTACAATCAAAATGACAAGAAATAACAAGTGTTGGCAAGGATGTGGAGAAAAAGGAACACTTGTGCACTATTTATGGAACTGTCAACTGGTGTAGCCAGTGTGGAAACAGAATGGGGTTTTTCTTATAAAATTGAAAGTAGAAATACCATATGATCAATAATTGCACTATTGTGTATTTAGCCAAAGAAAATGAAAACATCAATTTGAAAAGATGTATGAACCCCTATATTTATTGCAGCATTATTTACAATAGCTAAGATATGGAAGCAATCTAAGTGTCCATCAACAGAAGAATGGTCAAGGAAAATGTGATACAGCCACACACACACCCCTGACACATACACAAAGGGATATTGTGTGTAGCCATAAAAAAGGATGAGATTGTGCCATTTGAGAAAACTTGGATGGATCCAGTGGATATCAAGTGAAATAAGTCAGACTGGGAAGGATACATACCATGTGAGTCCACTCCTAAGTGGAATCTTGGAAAAAAAAAACAAAAACAAAAAGAATCAGATACTGTACGGTTACATACAAAAACTACATGGTTGTCAGAGCGGTGAGGATGGGGTTGGACAAAGAGGGTAGAACAGAAAGAGATATAGGATTTTAGTTACAGAATGAAGAAATAAAAAAAAAAAGAAGAAGAAGAAGAAGAATGAATAAGTCACAGAACTATAACCCACAGTGTAAGAAATACAATCAATGATACTGTAATAATGATGTATGATGACGGATGGTAGTTACACTTGTGGTGAACGCAGCATAAGGTATAAACTTGCCAAAACACTAAGTTTCTATACCTAAGACTAGTGTAACATAGTGTAACATAGTAACTACACTCAAAAAAATTATATCTTTCCCCATTCAAAAAATAAAAAATAAATTTTAAAAAGGATGTATGGCTCAAAATAAGTACCTAAAATGTTAGCTATTATTATTGCTGTTACTATTGTTGTTGCTTTTCAAAACTTTATGGTGATTGTTGAATCATGACTAGAGGACGAAGAGAATTGAAAAAAGCTGAGAGGCTAAATTATAGTATTTATATTAGGGTAAAATTCATATAACCTAAAACTCACCATTTCAATCACATACAATTCAGTGGCTTTTAGTATACCTACTGTGTTGTATAACCATAATTATCTAATTCCAGAACTTTTCATTACCCCAGAATGAAACTATATCCATCAAGTAGTCAGTCAGTCCCCATTCTTCCCTCAACTCTCAACTCCTGGCAACCATTGATCTTCTCTCCATCTCCACAGATATGACTAATTCTTTATATTTTATTAAAATGGAATGATACTGTATGTGCCTTTTTTTATTTGGTTCCTCTCATTTCCCATAATGTCTTCAAGGTTTGTTCATGCTGTGCATTCTTCAGTACTTTATTACCTTTTATGGCTCAGTAATATTCCATAGCATGGACATATGATATTCTGTTTATCCATTAATAAGTTGATGGACTGGGGCACCTGGGTGGCTCAGTGGGTTAAGCCTCTGCCTTCGGCTCAGGTCATGATCTCAGGGTCCTGGGATCGAGCCCGGCATCGGGCTCTCTGCTCAGTGGGGAGCCTGCTTCCCTTCCTCTCTCTCTGCCTGCCTCGCTGCCTGCTTGTGATCTGTCAAACAAATAAATAAAATCTTAAAAAAATAAATTAAAAAAAAAAGTTGATGGACTTTGTTTCCACACAAATTCAGCATTACCTAAAAACATCAACTAAACAGCGGGACAGTGGAATAAGTGAATTATGTTTTGACTATTGTGGTTTCTCATCCTTTCACTTTCAACTTACTTGTGTCTTTGTATCTAATGTGAGTCTGTTATAGACACCATATAGTTGGATATCATTGTTATACATTCTGCTAGAGAGTAGGTAATGGTAGCAGTTAAGTTAAACAGCACAGAGCTCTCTTACTGAAATGTATTCATTCTTCACTGAGCATTCCCTTGGTTATGGTAAGGTTTTGATTAGATTCCAGAGTGTAAATCACTGCTTTTTTTGCAAGGAAAGTTTGAGGCTTCCTACCCCAGTTTTTCTAATGTCATTTTGTCAATTAATTTGTATGATGAAGTTGAAGAGCACAGCTAGAATTTCAGTAGGGAAATGGGAAAAAGGCTATTAGAGTGTATCAGCGTCCCTAAGACCATTCCCAGGTTTGATGATTGTCTAGCAGAACACAGTATGTGAGTTGTACCCATGATAATGATTTTTTTTTTTAATGGTAAAGATAGACAAAGCAAACTTAAGGCAGGGGAAGGTGGGGGACATTGGGCAAATCCCGAGGAAATAAGGCACAAGATTTACTGAGTCCCCTCTGACTAGAATTGAACAGGGTACCCTTAATTACTCCACCAACAAATTGTGAGAAGCTCATTAGAGACTCAGTTTTACTGTTACACTGGTGGCTAGTGTTTTAGGGTTTTAGTGGTTAGGGTTTTACTGGTGGCTAATCACATAGGCATCCTTGGCCTGGCACAATTTTCAAGGTTCCCAAATGAAAGCAGTTATTTAGTATGAACCTTTGTTTGTATGAACAGTTTAGACATAGCTATTTTTATCAGGATGGTGGGAGCCTTCCTGATACCCAAGGTAACATATCAGCCAATCTTACAAGCAGGTCTTTCTAATAGCAGTATAGCAGGAAAAAAGCGGGTGGGATTCTAAAAGACTGATATGAACGACTATATATCAATAAATTAGACAACCTCAAAGTCATGGAAAATTCCTAGAAATATACAACCTAGCAAGACTGAATCATGAAGAAATAGAAAGTTGACACAAACTGATTACTAATAAGAAAACTGAATCAGCCATTAAACAAAACAAAACAAAAACTTCCCAATAAACAAAATCAAGGACCAGATGGTTTCACTGGTGAATTCTACCAAACATTTAAGAATACCATGAAGAATACCAGTATTTTTTTTAACTTTTCCAAAAAGTAGAAGGGGGAACACTTTCAAACTCATTTTATAAGGGCAGCATTACCCTGATACCAAAACTAGATGAGGACACCACAAGAAAATTATAGGCCAACATCCTTGATGAACATAGATGCAAGAATTCTCAACAAAATATTAGCAACCTGAATTTAACAAAATATTAAAAGGATCGCATACCATGATCAAGTACAATTTATTTTACCAAGCAAGGATGGTTCAACATCTGCAAATCAGTGTAATAATATATATTTTTAACAAAATGAATGATAAAAATCAAGTGATTATCTAGATAGCTGTATAAAATATATTTGACAAAATTCAACAACATTCATTTATGATAAACACTCTCAACAAAGTGGGAATAGAAGGAAGATTCCTCAACATAATAAAGGCCATATATGACAAACTCACAGCTAACATCATACTCAAAAATGAAGAGATCAAAGCTTTTACTCTAAAATCAGAAACAACCAAGGATTTTCACTCCCCACTTTTATTCAACATAGTATTAGAAATCCTAGCCAGAACAAATAGGCAAGAAAAAGAAAAAAAAAAAAAGGCATCCAAACAGGAAAGGAATAAAACTTTCACTATATGCAAATGACATAATATCATTTATGGAAAATCTTTAATAAAAGAGTCAACCTAAAAACTGTTAGAATAAACAAGTTCAGTGAAATTTCAGAATAAAATATCAGTACACAAAAATGTATTGCATTTCTACATACTAGTAATGAATTATCAATAAGAGAAAAGAAATCCATCCCATTTACAATTGCATCAAAAAGAATAAAATAGATTCACAGACCTGTACCCCTGGGGATAAAAATATATTATATGTTTATAAAAAATAAAATTTAATAAAAAAAAAACTGAAAAAAAAAAAAAACAACAACAAAAAAACAAAAAAAACAAAAAAAAAAGAATAAAATACCGGGGCACCTGGGTGGCTCAGTGGGTTAAAGCCTCTGCCTTCGGCTCAGGTCATGGTCCTGGTGTCCTGGGATCAAGCCCCGCATCGGGCTCTGTGCTCTGCGGGGAGCCTGCTTCCACCTCTCTCTATCTGTCTGCTTCTCTGCCTACTTGTGATCTCTGTCTGTCAAATAAATAAATAAAATCTTTAAAAAAAAAAAAAAAAAAGAATAAAATACCTAAGAATAAATATAATCAACGAGATGAAAAACCTGTACACTGAAAACTATAAGACACTGGTGAAATACATTGAAGAAGACATAAATAAATGAAAAAACTTTCTGTGCTCATGGATTGGAAGAATATTGTTAAAATATTCATTCTACAGATGCAATGCAATCCCAATCAAATCCCTATTTCACAGAAATAAAACAAATAACTCTAAAATTTGTATGGATCCACAAAAAAACTTAAATAGCCAAAGCAATCTTGAGAAAGGACAAAGCTAGAGGCATCACAGTTCTCTAATTTCAAACTATATTATAAAGCTATAGTAATCAAAGCAGTATGGTATTATCATAAAAATAAACATACAAATCAATGGAATAGAAAGCCTAAAAATAAATTTATACACACACACACACACACACACACACACACACGTGTATGCATATATATGTGCGTATATATATTTTTTTCAAATAATTTATAAGAAAGGAGCCAAAAATATACAATGGTTAACAGACAGTCTCTTTAATAAACAGTGTTGGGAAAACTGGACAGCCACATGTAAAAGAATGAAGCTTGACCACTATCTTACATCATACACAAAAATTAAATTAAAACACATGAAAAACTTGAATGTATGACCTGAAATCATAAGTTTTCTAGAAGACAAATTGGTGATAAGCTCTTTAACATCAATCTTAATAACTGTTTGGATTTGACAGCAAAAACAAAGGCAACAAGGGCAAAAATAAATAAATGAGACTAAAATCAAAGTAGACTGCACAGCAAAGGAAACCAACAAAATGAAAAGATAACCCAATGAATGAGACAAAATGTTTGCAAATGATATCTGATATTAAGATTCATAACATACAAAGAGCTCACACAAAACAATAGCAAAAAAATCCAATTAAATAGAGAATCTGAATAATCATTTTTCCAAAGAAAACATACAGATGGCCAATAGGTAAATTAAAAGATGGTGAACACCATTAATCATGGAAATGTAAACTGAAACCCAATGAGACATCAACTTACAGCTCTTGGAATGGCTATAATTAAAAAGACAAGAAATAACACATGTTGGTCAAGATGTGGATGAAGAGTACTATTGGTGGGAATGTAAATTGGCTCAGCCACTATGGAAAACAGTGTGGAAATTTCTCAAAAAAATAAAAAAGAACTACCATATGATCCAGAAATTCCACTTCTGGGTATTTATCTGAAAGAAACAAAAGCACTAACTCAAAATATATGAGCACCCCCATGTTCATTACTTCATTATTTACTATAGCCAGGTATGGGAATAATTTCAGTGTTTATCAATGAATGAAAGGATAAAGATTTTTATATATATATATATATATATATAATCTATGTCTATATATCATATATGTATACACACATAATATATACATATACATACACATCACACACATACACACACACAATGGAATACTATTCAGCCATAAAAGAATATGAAGCCTTGCCACTTGTGACAACATGGATGGATCCTGTGCACATTATGCTAAGTGAAATAAGTCAGAGAAAGACACATTTTGTATGATCTCACTTACATGTTGAATCTAAAAAATCCGGGGGTTGGTAAAATGGATGAAGGGGATCAATGGGGACACACTTCCACTTGTAAAATAAATAACTTATGGGGATTTAATGTACAGTATGGGATTATAGTTAGTAATACTGTATTGTATATTTGAAAGTTGCTAAGAGAGCTGACCCTAAAAGTTCTCAACACAAGAAAAAAATTGTAATTCTGTGTGGTGATGGATATTAACCAACACTGATCACAAATATTGAATCATTTTGTTGTACACCTGAGACTAATTTTTTACATACCAAGTATATCTCAAAAAAACTTGCAATATTTTTAAGGCTTTGGAGTTATATTTTGTTTGGTTGTAACATTGTGCTGAGATGGATCTTAAGTTGGAAGAATAAAATTCCAGTTTTATTCAAATATAAGGGGCAGATTTCTGGGGCAAGTTGGGTTATTATAAAAATAAGGCAAACAGTAAAGTGTGTGGTACTGTCAGTTTGTTTAGAGTATCTCAAATAACAGAGAGTTCCAGAAAGCCCCACTGGGCTCTGGTGTCAAAATATAGCTCATAAGTTAGAGGCTTTTTTCCATTCTCTGCTGACTACTGAAGAATTGCCCAGGCCATCATGGCAGATACATAGATGTTTGAAATGCAAACAGTGTGAGCAAGAGGAGACAAGACAGGAGTATCAGCTGTTATCAGATGTCCACAAAAAGGAACACCAAATGCACCTTGGGAACATGACAATGAGGTAGCAGGTGCAGGATAAAGGTAGAATACACAGGGTCATCCATGGACTTTACCTTAGTAGGCTTGGGCTGCCAGTACAAAATGCCACTGACTGGGTGGCTTACACAGAAGAAATTTGTTGTTGTTTTTTTTTGTTTGTTTTCTGTTTTGTTTTGTTTTGTGTGTGAGTCTAGAGGCCGAAGTCTAAGAGCAAGATATGGTGAGTTTTGATTTCTCCTGATGCCTATCTTCTTGGCTTGTAAGTGGTCTTCTCTGTGTCCTCACATGGTCTTTTTTTCTGTGTATGTGCATCTGTCATGTCTCTCTTCTCATAAGGCCACCACTCCTACAGGATTAGGGTCCCATCCTTATGATATCATTTAACTTTAATTACCTCCATAAAGATCTTATCTCCGGATCCAGTAACTTTGGGGGTTAGGACATTGACAAAGGAATTTTTAGGCGACATGGTTCAGGCCATAACACCATCTCACACCTATCTTATGGAGTCCATTTCATTCACACTCCCTGAGTCTGTAGGAGGTTGGAATTCTAGTGGGTAAGCCAGGTTAACTGTCTTGTTATTCTTCATTTTATTATATTTTCTCTTTTTTTCCATCCTATATTTTCTAATAGCTGATCCTGAAGCTGCTCTCATGGTTAATTTGGATATTTGAAAATTATCATGTAAGCCACTGTCCCTTCTCAATGTTCTCAGGAAAGAAGCAACACTGTACAGAATCCTACTTCATATTTTTGTTAGATTGCACTGCCATTTTGCACACAGGCTACATTCAAAGAACTAGGTTGAATAAATTCACTGTTTTTAGAATCAAAATTATGTAAATGATCATCTCATTTTAACAGTATTTATAACATTCTCCAAGTTTTATAAATGGTTTTATATACGAATGAATGAATAAATAGTATTTCTCTCTCTTACGGCAACCTAAATGCAATTATTTTCATGGAGGGAAATAGAAAGAAAAGAATTATAGGTTCAATAAAATGCTGATCTCCAAAGTAGCAGTTGACGTTTTCAGGTATTTTTGACAAAAGCCACAGTGTGAGTTCTTAAGAATCTGTCATGCCTTCCAGATAAGAGAAGAAGTTGCAAGCCCAAGTTGTCTCCCTCCACCCTCTCCCCAAACGTGCCCAAGCAGGTTCTGGTTTTGTTATGGTTAATTTAGCAGCTTTAAGGATTTTAACTTTCTGTTTACCTCATTTAATTTTGTCTGGGGGTCAGCACTATAAATGTTGCAGGCGTGAAATTAACTCTGTCACTGTGGTTGCTTTAGCTTAACAGGACATACGGATCTCAGCTCCTGCAGTTGAACGGTACCCAAGGTTTTGAGGTGTGTGTGAGAGTGTGTGTGTGTTACTTTAAAGAGTTTTCTTACAAAATGTTAATATTCAAGAGACTTCAGAGCACCCTTGTCCTATATCAAATCTGATTTGAGGGAACTGGTTTTACAGTGTTCCTTGAGTAGTTCTCTCCTACTGACTTTCAGGTAGAAGTACTACTGATTAAGAGATGTTAATTTGACTAAAGAATTTATTCTAAGACACCAATCCATGTGTAGCTTTTATGACAGTTTTATGGCAGTCTCAAGTAGCCTTAGCAAGTTTGTCTTCTGGGTTTTTGCCATGTGTTTCTAAACCCAAGGTAAAACTTCCTCATCCCAGTAGGACTCCGACTGCTCGATCTTTTCAAACAAATCCAAGGCCTGACTGGTGGCAAAGTCTACATCAGTAAGCAAGCTGGAGGAACTCAGCATATTCACCCAGTATTTATTCCACAGAAGATCAAGCAACTGATGATCCAAAGAAGATTTGAAATGTAAGACTTCTAAGGTATAATATTGTTTGCAGCACGCACCAAAATCTTCTATTTTACTATGTGGAATAGCCCGATACTCGAGAGTGACCTTCATCAAGAGGTTTGTAACCTTTGGGTAGGTATGTCCTAAAGGCTTCAAGATTCAATTTTCCGGCAGATACTATTCCTGTCAGGTTTAAACAAGCCCTGGTATAAGCCTGCTGAAAATCTCTGAAACCTGTGCAAACCAGACATGTCCAGACTTCATCCCCAGAAAGTTCTCCAAACTTCGTGAACACTGTAGACAGAATCCAAGATCACTTGTTTTTTTTCTTTTTTTTTTTAAAGATTTTATTTATTTACTTGACAGATAGAGATCACAAGTAGGCAGAGAGGCAGGCAGAGAGAGAGAGGAGAAAGCAGGCTCCCCGCGGAGCAGAGAGCCTGATGTGGGGCTCGATCCCAGGGTCCTGGGATCGAGCCCTACACCAGACGCACAGCCCCTAACCCACTGAGCCACCCAGGTGCCCCCCCAAGATCACTTTCTAAACCTCATATAGTTTCTGTAGCTCCCCAAGCTGAGTAACACTTGGGTGATAGTATCTGGAGCAGTGAGTTTGGGTATCATTCTGTTTAATCCACTGAGATTTGGAATTTTTTATTATCATTCCTATAGAGCAAGGACTAACTTACTCCCACTTAATTATCTAAAGCCTCAGCCAAGGGGTCATAAATAACATAATACAGTATTTAAGATAAGTGGCACTGGACATCGTCTCCATTGATTGTGGAATGTGCTAAGGTTTTGTCTTTCATGTCCACATAAGAGAGGAAGAAAAGAAAGCTTAAGGGAAAGGACTCACTACAAGTCCTTTGTCTAAAAACCTTGGGAAGTTTGACATCCCATTCTTTCCGACCTCTGAGTGATCACAGCTACAGCCAGAGATAATGTTTTTTAATGTCTCAGTTTGAACATGGCCCAATATTTAAAGTAAAATCCACAGATTAAGCCTTCTTATAAATTTCCTGGTTCCATTGCCTTGAATTATTAGATATATTTCTGTTTCCTCTGCTTTCATAGACCTAAATAATGAAAACTCTTTATAGTTCTTCCAAAGCTCACCGATTCTGACATGTGGTATTCACATTTTGTGAGTAATTTCCAAGGCACTTCCTATTTTTCTGTTGAGCTGTATGCCAAGATAACTTTTGGAAGGTACAGCAGCATAGGTAATGGGCAATTATCCAGATTTGTGTTGGCTATGTTATGGAGGTGTTTCTATAAATTAGGGATCCGGGCAAACAGGTAAATTTTATTACCCAGTCATAATTCTCATTGGGGGTGTTCCCTTACTTTATATTCTCTCTTCATATATTTATATGAAATTGCCTCAAATGATGCTTTTTCTTCAGGAAGAGCTCATTGATAGATATCCCAAAACAGCCATAATTAGGCAAGCTGGCCAATTAAATAAGGAAACACAATATCTTGTTAGCAATTGGCATCAACTGTTGGGTGACATTTTGATAAACTGCTTCAATATACTGTATAGCATTTTGGTGCTTTTTCACTTCTTAAAAGGTCACAGTCTCTGAAAAGTAACATCGAAAAAGCTGATATTTAAAGGGTATAGAAAAATTCAAATAAATAGTCTGGTCTGCTGCTAGATAGCTCTTCTCTTTTCACAATGAAATCTCTGATCATCTACTTGGCCTGTTTATTCTGCTGGTTAAGGTTTCCATTGTTCTAAGGGGAGATGACATGTCTTTTTCTCTCTATCTGAAGATCTGCTATCACTCGAAGCCTTACTTTGTACTTTTCAGTATGAATTTTTTTTTCCTTTTTTTTTTCCAATATGAAATTTAACAGTTGAATTACTTGGGAAGATCTATGTGGTTACTAGTGGGTCCTTTCCTAAAAGACCTAGAGATATTTCTATACCAATGCCCATTAGTGAGATTTTCAGAAACTTCTGCAAACTACTCTGAGGAGTGTGTACTGCATTGTTTATGGGTGGAAATCAGGGTCAACTCCACCAAGACCCTTGATTAGTGTTTCTTGTAATATGATCCATAAGCCATCTACCTTAAAACAACACATGAAGTATTTTATCAAAACTGCAGATTCTTGCATCAAAATCCAGATCAACTGAATCAGGATCACCGCAGGTGGAGTTGAGGATGCCTCATTTTTAGAAAATCTCCGGGTAGTTCTCTAAGCACACCTTTGGAAACTGTAGCTCTGTGCCGTAGAGAGGCAGTCTGACCACTAGGGAACTTACAGCTGATCCTGCCTCTCTTTCTCCATACCCAGTAACCTTTCTACATTCTCATCCAGCAGGAAAATCACTTCTATTCCTCACATCGTTTTAAGACAAAACAAAAATAAAACAAGTTGCTTTCTTCCGAAATGACCCATCCTCAACTTTTTTGTTCAGCTGGATGCAAGGGTCTGTCCTTGCACACTGTGTGCTGCTCGTGAATATTTGGAAGATGGGGAGAACAGCATCATCTTGCTATGAGTGGATAATTCTTCTTTTCAATTGTCCTAGGTAATGTATGAAGTGCCACAAACTTCTTTTACAGTCTAGTTAGAAAGGTCTGAGTGCTGACGCAAATCCACGGCCCTGGGTGAACATCGACTGGTTGAACAGGCCAGCGGTCCCCTTGTTCAGTCCGTTGGCCACAATCATAGAAGTGAGGTGGCATAACTCTCTTTTCTAAGAAGGTTGTACTTATTTCACCGTTTCCCCAGTACATAATCAGTTCTATTGATTCCAAATAAATATCTGACATTTGGTTCAACAACTTTTGTAGCTTTAAAGCTTCCAAAAAGCAATTTCCCCACAACAAAAGAGCTGGAAATACATTGTAACATGTGCAAATGGCAGGAGGTTAACGAGGCAGGGACATGTTTATATCAAGTCTCCTCATTTCTGTGTGCCTGCCCTGGAGGTCAATGAAGAGGTCAAGGCTCAAACAGCCAGTAAGGCCCAGCTGGTGAACACCTCACAGACCCTAAGGAAGAACCCTCATTCAGGTTTGAGAAAGGCAATGAGGTGTAGACTTCTATCTTCAGATCATAGTCATCAGCCTGTATACTTTCTTTAAAAGGAAAAAATGTTCGTGGGCTTCAGCTATAATGAGTGTCCTGCTGCTCAGAATCTGCTGTTGGGAGGGGGGTCCCACTCCCTGCTATCTCTCCCTCCCCATGTTCTACCAACTCTGAGACAGTGGATGTCTTATCAACCTGCCTTGAGAGAATTTATCTTTTCTCGGACTCTTCAGGTTCATGGTCTTATATCAAGTGGCTTGTTTGTGCCCATTTATATTTTGTGCCTTTCCTCATTTGCTTTGGATTTCCTGATAGTTATTGAGCTTCTTGTGTACCCCTACCTGATGCCACAAAAAACTAGACTCAGCACTCGGCTACAGCCCCTGGCCTTTCCCATTCTCAAATGTCTGTCTGTAGCCCTCCTTTTCTTGAGAACCTGCCACTAGAAAGACACCATTTACCAAGTTGTCCTAATCAACTGACGCCTGGATCTGGTCATTCCAGATCTGGCCAGTGGCTATCAGTGACTTAGTAGTGACAGCAAAAGTAAAGGACTATTGATTGTATATGAATATAACGCCAGTTCCCAACTCCCTTTCAAAGTTCTTCATTAAATTCTGTAAAGCACAAGAGGAATTAAGAAGCCAGTAGTTTATACTGAGGGTGGGGTGGAAACATTAGTATGTATAAAATACCAGCTAAGGGCTGGGTGTACTGTCTTCCTTATGGTCAGAAAATGCCTCTTGGGGATGGGCGGGGTGGGGGGGCGGAAATCGAGCATACCCTACAGTAAAAAACTGGATAAAGTGATAAAAAGTAAGAACAAAAGTAGGCGAGCAGGTCATGTTTTAAGAAACACTGGGCATAAGAAATATATATATGTATATATATGAAATATAAAAATAGTCAAGGGACTCAAAGAATAATTCAATATTAAAAATTATGCTTCGGTGGAAAGTTTACAAATCAGGTTCAACAACAGACAGGATCACCCTTTAACACAATCAAATAAAGACCATACCTGCTGCATTGATTTCCCTATTCCCTATTGAACTTGCTTTTGTGGCACATGATAGGAATGCCAAAGATATTTCTTAAATTAATCCATATATGAAAGAATAAAATAATTGCTTGGTCAGTTAAGTAAACTGCATTATAGAGCAAAAATTTGGGCAGTGACATTGGGGCATTTACTAATAATCATAAACCTCTGAGCCTGTGTCCAACATAAATGTGAGTCTAGAAAATAATGCATTTTTCTTGCTCATAGGTATTATTCCACTAAAGGTTAAAGATCGCAGTTCTTTAACTTTAACTAACTTTAACGATCCCTTTCTCCACCTGTTTTCTTTCTAAATAGTATTCAGAGCTTCACCATTTTCTTAATGTGCTTACTATCTCTTAGCATGGTTATTTTTCACATTACTTAGAGAAAATTTGTCTTCCTGCTAGAAATTTTTGCATTGTATATACAACATTGTTTATTGCTTGGATAATGCCCTATTAATTTCCATGGATTCCTTTTGACATAAAAATGGATTTGCACTGAAGGGCAAACACTACCTCCATATGTATCCAGTCTGCATTACAATCGAATCCATCACATCATACATTTATAGGTGTCTACCCCTGTTATACTGCTGAAATGGTCTGCCATAAAAAATGGCCATGTGAAAAGCTGGTTTAAATTTCATGCATTTTTACTTGCAAAGTATCTGGTTAGATGAACAGAAGCCTCCAAGATGAAATCCTTTCCAACATGAATATGCGAACGTGACTCCCCGGGAGCAGCGACAGCTCAGCATTTCGTCCAGTGCCTTTTCTTTAGATTCCAATGACAGATTTGTTTTAGGGTCAGCATGTTGGAAAGCATGGAGAATTTATTTTTTTGGAAGCTCGCAGTGGTAAATGGCACACTGGAAGAGGAAAATGCGAGCACTGTTTTCGTTGGCACTCTCAGTGCTAGTCAAGGAGAGCCCTTACGTGGTCTCCGAAAGCCCAATTTAGCATTTCGGACCTTTCGGGTTTTATCTTTAGAAATAATTGTTTCGCATGTCTATTAGCTGACGTGTTTTCAGCTACTAAAAGGTCTTCCTTTTTCTTATGAAGCATGGGAAATCATGCCTATGAAGGTGACTTCTGGTTTAGAGGCAAATATATGTTCCTCGGGGACAAGCATGGAAGTGAGACTTAATAGGTCTTACTGTTCAGGGTGCTTCTAAAAAGTGAGGGTCAAGAGCTTAGGAGAACACCAGTTTAGTGGAATTTCATCAAATTTCCTATTTTTCCCTAAGTTAGAAATTCCAAATGGATGGACATGTATTATAGCAAATAGCATACCAGTAGGAGGAAAAAAAACATCACTAGATTTCTATCTATGAATTAAACAAGGAAAAGTGTTGGCTCGTGTTTTGGGATTTTTACTTCGAGCATAATAAAAACAAAACAGAACTGGAACTGACAGTAACACCACCAGATTTGAATCAGAACGTTTGGGTTATCTCTGTCCTTTGTAGATGTCAGACTTCAAGAAGTCATCAGGTTCTACCGCATGCTTTCTGTATAAAATGGGGACTTTCCATAAGAGGAAGTTGCTCCATGTATTTAAGAAAAGTAAAGCCAGTATTTATAATCACAGGTTTTGCATAAAAATGTAGGCTTCTGGTCTCAGTCACTTTATATTTAAAATCGGGATAAAAATCTACTTTTTGCCCATCTGTAGATTAAATAAGATAGTATGTTATATGCCTTGAAAATTTAAATGTTATTTACCATTCACTGAACTCATATTATTCTTGCTTTTAATGGTTTCTTTTCTCTCTTCTAATTTTCTTTCTTCTTTCTTTCTTCTTTCTTAGATCCCAGGTATTAACCACAATACTTCATTCTTGATGGTTTGAAGACTACAGGTTCTTTAGTTTGGCTTGGCCCATGAATTCTGGCTCATAATTTTTCCATTCAAATTATTACAAGATGGTTTTATTTATCATAATGTCTGAATGGAATATAAATGAAGCACAGTGTACATCAGCTTCCTTATGTGAATACATATGGGTCTTGTACATGTAGAAAGGGACAGAGTGAATGAATTTTGAGACGGTGAAGATGTGGGTGGAGTACGTTTCTTTTCTCATTTCTTCCCTTCCATCAATAAAAGCTTTTCAGTACATAAGATATAGAAGTAATACAGACGGATGCAAATCGCACTGGCTTACTGTGAGTTTTTAAATAGAGGACCCACACTGTTCTTGTCTTAGAGTATGTTAAAATATATTTCATAAAATTGTATTATAACCCTCAAATTAGTCTGATTCTGTTTTTAAAGGCTTTTTGCAGAATTTAGTGGTTCAAAGTTAAGGTTGAAAATGAACTGTCCCTGGCATTACAAAGGATCTGTAGAATTCTTTTCTGTAGCTAGGAGTTTGAAAACCAACTATCAATCACATTCTAACTTAAAAAGATATAAATGTGTACCGAGCAGAAAGAATTCGGTTCAGGTCTGCTGGCCCAAATACAATGGTCTGAATAGCAAAGTCCTGAGATTTCTTAGCTGCATAATGTTCTTACAAATGGTCCATGCTGTGCTAATAAAACTATTGTGACGAGGAGCTTTTGCAGTGGAAACTGACAGATGAGGCAGAGTTAAGTACTTTTTCAGACAAGCTACTGCAGTAAATCATTAAGGCACACAAACAATCATCCTTCATCAATGCGCAATTTGTTTCATAGCAATTGCAAATCGAAAACAATGTAAACAAACAAATCGACAACTAATGAACATCCCCCACCGCTCACTGTAAATAGATCTACAACTTTAGAAGAACACTTTATCCAACACATTGTCAACTCATTGTAAACACATCTACAACTCATAAACAACTCATTACCCAGTATGTTGTCACCTCGTTGCAATTAAAGTTGAATGTTAACTGTACTGTATGTTCCTGCTCTGAATCAGATTATACCCTGGGAGGAAAATGCAAAGGAAGGAGAGCCAGTTCAGAAATGAGAAGGCTTTTTACTCCACTTCCGCCAGCCCCCTCCCCGCCGTGTTTGACTCTTAAAATTATTTGACCAGGCTCATATAGAAATTAACCTGCATTTTTTACCCTTTCTTCAGGTATTCCCCTTTTTTTCATTTGCATAGAGAAGGCAGTAGTTTCTTAGCACAAGTTCCTTTCATAGAGGAAAAGTAAATGTGTAAAGTATTCCCCAAGCAATAGTAAAACTCACAGCTTTTACCGTAATTGCTCTGTGTGAACTGCGTTTGGTATCCCTACCTGGTGTATAATCTCCTGGTTGGGGCCGGCGTTTTTTACAGTCTACAGGCTGATGGTTTGGGGAAAGCAAATATGAACTTACAAATGTCACCGCAATTCTCTGGTAACGTTACTGTTGCCTGAGGATTTAAGTGGGTTTCTTCACCATTTGGGCTTCCGTAATCCTTACATCACAGAGGGAGTTTTGCCAGGATATAGGTGCGAGCTTATGTGTAATATACACACATAAGCAGATGCCTTCGCAGCATCTGACCCTTTATACAAATTGTAGGGTCGATTTGTGAGATGGGGGGTACGATTTTAAAATAATTTGTTTTTGTTTATCTTTTTTCTGATTCAGACCAAGCTTTAACTTTCTTGTTTACCTGTGTGGAAGATGGAAGAATTTGAATTGGAATGCTACTAAATAATGATAATTTGCACATTTGAGATACAATCCTACATATATAATTATGTAGATAATTTAACAGCTTTAGAAGCATCGTATTCATAACCAACCCAAAAGGGCTGTGGTATAGTGAAAAAACCACTGGCAACGAGGGCCTTGGTTCTCTGTCCACATTTGCTTCTAAAGAAATAAGAGATTTCTTAAAGTGTTATTCCAAAAGGTAAGTCATAGATTCCTTCCTGGGTAAATTGATCTTGAAAGTTCTTTCCAACTTGAAGTTTTATTCTGGATATTTTGAGCATCTATAACGTAGCTAGCACTGAGGTGCTCTGAATGACATATCAGAAATGATTTCTCTCTTAGGAAATAGTGGGATGCATCAAGGCTTTGCAGTTAGAGAATTTCATGTGAATATAGTTCTGTCACCTCCTAGCTGTGACATGTCCTCTCTGAGCCTTAGCTTCTGTACCCATAAAATGAGACTGCAAGATTCTGAGGATTAAAGATTAAAATGTTTGTCAGGCATCTAGGGCAATGCTCAGTGCTGAACAAGTGTTCGATAAATACGACGATGATGGTGGTGGTGGCCAAATGAGTTTCCAGTCTCTAGAGAAAACTCAGACCAACAAAATAATAAGGTCCTTTGATTCATTCATCCCTCTATCATCTCCCATATTCACTTTTCATTATATACTCCATCCACATTAATGTTTTCTTAGGAAAACACTTTTGGGGAAAAGCCACAGATTTTCCATTCTGCTCTTCTAAGATACTCTAAGTAGTTGTGCAATATTGAAGTATGAGCCCTCAGATTTAAATACTAAAAATAAGAAAAACATTTTTACTCAAAAAGAGACTTTTGGAACTCTTTTTTGTACACGGTTCTCAAGATAGACTAAATTATTCTAAAGAGAGGCCACTTGTTACAATATGAAGATCGGTGCACCATGAACTGAGGTGTGGATTTCAGTCCTCATTCTGCCATCAAGCAAACACTTGATTTGAGCAGCTCCCTTAATCTAAGTGAAAGTCAGCACTTGCTGCCTCAACTGTCCATCTCACTTCCTTTTAACCCATTTGTTTATTCAACAAATAGTTATTAATCACTTTGATGTGCTAGGGACTCTTCTAGGCAGTAGGGATCCATTAAGAGTAAGACTGACAGTTCCCTGGTCTCATGGAGCTGGTGATGAGACAAAGTGAGTAAGTAAAAAAGTGAATGCAACTTCAAGAAAAAGGACTGCGAGAAATGAAGCGGGCAAGATATTTGGCCCTTCCCCCACTTTTTCTCCTCTTTAAAAAAAAAAAAGAAAGTGATGGCGGGCTACTCTGTTTTTGATACAATGGTGAGAGAATTCCTCTCTGAAGATGCCATTTGATCACAGACCTGAATTAAGTGATAAAGAAGTCATGCATTATTACACCAGACTCATGGATTATACACTATAAGAATTAAAAACTTGCTTCTTTCTGTTTTTCTCTATTTTGAGGCTAACAGAATCCATTCCCACCATCTTTATTGCTTCTATACTTTAAGGCATAGGAATGTTGTTGCTCTCTCCTCTTCTGCCCCACATAGGCTTGCATGTATCTTTCCCATTCCCTGTCTTCTTCTAGTATCAGAAACTGAGCCTTCATAACACCCTTTGATAGGTTTTATCTTTATTCCCATAACTGCACATTTACTTTATTTATAAAAAATATTAATGCCGGAGTGAATACAAAAAGAACACTTAGAAAGAGAGAGTTGTAGGAGATGAGGTCAGGGACTTAGCAGATCTCTTAGGCCAGCATAAAGGCTTTGGTTTTTGCTCCAATCAAGGTGGAATTCTTCTGATGTGCTATCTGAAGAGACTGTAGGTGGTCAATGGTAGAGCAGAGAGACCAATCCAGACCCTCTTATAATAATCCAAGCAAGAGATGATGGAGGCTTGGACTAGTAGAGTAGTAGTGGGGGTGGTGAGAAATGGCTGGATCTGTGACTTCTAAATATCTGGGACTCAGGACTTGATCATTGTTGGATGGTGGTGGGCTAGGTGAGATGAAAACATCATTTTTGGTACTCTGTACTCCTGAACTTCCTTGACTAGTTACGAGCAGGAAGACCTGAGACAAGCCAGTCAATTTCTCTGATCCTGAGACTTCCCTGAGTTCTATGAAGACTAAGTAGGATAGATGGCACATGGTCACCCCTCAGTAAACAAACTTTAGCTTCTATCTCTTCATCCTTTCTTTATTGTAGCAAACTTGCTAGAAATAGTATGCTATTCTAAGGTGGGCCATTTTATTTTGTGACTACTCTCACAAAGATAGGTAGAGAACATACTAAAAATAAATTCTAAGACAAATAAAGAACACAGTAATAGGTCATAAAAACAAAAAGGTATTAGATATTCCAAAGCAGATAAATTTTAGAAACCTCTTTCCCAGACCAAAATCTGTAGACTGCCAACAATATGGGTTACGGGTTCACAGGTGTGAGCCAGCAAAGAGGCTTCTCGGTGGAGGTGGCGGTGGCGGTGTGCTGGTGGCACCATCTTTCCGGCAACCTAATGCCTTCTTAAAAAATTGGGCCTGGCTTCAAAACGGGCCAGCTTCCTCTGAAGCTGAATACACAATAAATATTTTATTTCCTTGAGACATTTTGACCTTATCAGATGCTCAATTTTTTTCCTCTAAAGATTTGTATCCAATTGTTCTGAGCAAAGAAACCAGCATGAGAATGTTAATGATGTACCCATTCTCAGGTTACCTGGTGCTCTGACCAAACATGAAGAGAAAGGGCTTATTAAAAAATGCTTTCCAGAAGGGGGAAACTCTTATGGCCACAGACTGCATCCACTAACCCTCAAGAATAATATGTTCATTGGGCGCCTGGGTGGCTCAGTGAGTTAAGCCTCTGCCTTCAGCTCGGGTCATGATCCCAGAGTCCTGGGATCGGGTCCCCCATTAGGCTCTCCACTCAGCAGGGAGTCTGCTTCCCCCTCTCTCTCTGCCTGCCTCTCTGCCTACTTGTGATGTCTGTCAAATAAATAAATAAAATCTTTAAAAAAAAAAGAAAAAGACATTCATAAAAGTGAATAGGACAGAACAGAAAACACAGTAACAGGATGGTAACAGCATTCACTGAGCACATTTTATGTATCACTCACTGATCCAATAACTCTGCATTTAATAGCTCATTTACACAAAACCCCTAGAATTTGCACAAAATTCCCAGTTCCATAAGTAAACAGAGGCATGGAGAGTTAATTTTTGTCCAAGCACAGCTGAAAATGCCCAGGCCAGCATTTGAACCCAGGCCTTCTGACCTGAGGCTGCATTTTGAAGCATTATTCAATACTACCTCTATCATGCTCAGAAAAAGAAATCAAGGAATATATTAGCTTATACCGAGCCCTGAAAAACAACTCTGTTAGGGACAATCTCTCATTAATAACAATATAAAGAGAGAAGGTGAGCTGAAAGGCAAATGAAGGTCTGAAAGCTTATTCACACTCCAGCCTGGTGTGTGGCAATCTTTACCACTTAAAATGACCTAAATCCCTCACGCTGCCATGTAAGGCATGTTGTTAGAACATTCTCAGAGCCAGTCTCTAAATCAGCCCTTCTCTCCACTTCCAGCCAGGTCAGGGCATCTGGGTAGCCCCCAAAGAATCACTCAACGAGAATACACTAAAGAGTTTACCAAGTGAGAAGGAAGGATGATGAGATCTCAGCAGGGAAAGAATATTACACCTTCCATGTGAAAATTCCCATACATAACGCACGCGCGCGCACACACACACACACACACACACACACAAAACCATGTTCATTCTTACCTCTCAACTCTTTCTCCTTTTCTCCCTTCCTTCGCCCATTCCATCTTTGTCCTATGCTCTCAGATTCCCCTTGAAGTCTATCAAGTTTCCAGATGAAAACAGGTGCTCAAAGTGTGCTAACATTTTACATGTGTGTAAAACAGATGCATGCACATTATGTCGCAGGTCCAAGGCATTTGAGACATACAGTTGCTAAGATTTGAGTCCTCTCAGCTTTATTAGATCAGGATGCTATATAGAATGTTGTTCGGTGTCCTATCTGCTTCAAAGTAAAGGGGGTTAGTAAAGATTTCGAACCCCTATAAAAATAAATGATTTTAACCAATATTCTGCTTGATTTACTTATCAATAAGTTGTATTTAAAGATTTAGGTTTCCCAATGATACACATTTTTTAAGACTTATTTATTTCAGAGAGAGCATGTGAGTGAACATGGGGGGAGGGGCAGAGGGAGAGAGAATCCCAAGTAGACTCCCCACTGAGCACTGAGCCTGAGGCAGGGCTCCATCACACCACCCTGAGATCACGATCTGAGCTGAAACCAAGAGTCAGACACTTAACCCACTGCACCACTTAGCTGCCCCATGATATGCATTCTTTCACTGAATCATGTTCTTTATAAAATTCAGGGTTTACCTATAGTTTGATGCTTAAATTGAATTGGTATTTAACATCATGCTACTCATTCCCAGAAGCAATAGGAAAGTAACCTTTTGAAAACTGAAAGTAAACCTTGCACTGCCAAATGGAGTTCACCAAAGGCAATGAAAGTTCAAGCTATATAGTGTCCTTAAAACGAGTGAATTCTGCCCACTTCCACACCATCTGGTTATTTTTTCTTCACTTTTCCATAACTCATCCTGTTTTCTCCTTCTGTACTTTTCTTGTTCTTCTGCTGCTTTTAAGTCTCATCTGAATTCGCCTATTTTATCACTCAACAGAGACTATTTCGGACTTTTCCTCTAAGTCCTGGCTGACTTCGGGCTAAATTCCAGATAACTAGCTGGGGTTAAAATATATATGTAGAAAAATTTTATATGGAACATCTGTTGTACAAATGGAGATGCTTTTAACAAACATCTAGTCTTTGATCTAAATAGATCTTGTTTTCCTTTGACTTCCTACAGAAGATCACAGCTACAGGTCTTCTTCTACCCCTTACCCTCAAAACTGAACTCCCTCCCTCCATGTGTCAGGCATTTAGACCATTTTCTGTTTTATGATTACAAGCTAAAAAGTGATGAATATTCTTGAACATCACTAGTTCTTAATAGGGATTTTAGAAAAACAACTTATCTTCTCTGTCATCGAGTTTCTGTAACCTACAAAGATTTCTCAGAGGGCAGCTTAACTACACATTCATAATTCTTAAAATTCAGCTTCTCCTTCTCATAGTCTTGTCATCTAAAATGGCTTAAGTAGCCAGGTTTTAACCTATATTGCAGTAAGTGCTACGTTATAAACTATGTTTTAAAAATATGTTTTAATTAACTTTTCAAATCTACTCATTGAAATTCCCACAAAGTGGACTACCAATGGAGCACTTTGTAAATAAGCACTCTTAGGTACCTAACAAAGAAAATGTCTACAAGAGTTTTGTAGGAAATTGCAAGCAGTTATTATTCTACTTTAGTTATCATAAATGTTGAAAGTAAATACCAAACATGTATAACTCACCTTATAAAAATAAGGGCTAATTTAATTGGTCTTTTTTAATACACAGGTTTTTGAGTCACCATACACAAGATTTTAATTTTCAAAGTTTGTCAAAGTATCAAATGAATTATACCTTAGCAAAAATGTATCAACTATGAAACCACTGGGACTCTGACAAACTGTTTCAACTCTCAGATTTGTGACCTACGTGGTCAATGAGTGATGGATTAGGAATGAAAGGGTTAAGCTGTGTGTGTGTGGGTGCGTGACAGCCAGGAAGTGAGTTCAGGGCACCACCATTCAGCTAGGTCAAGGCCTCGTGGAGTCAATGGTCAGGGAAACCAAGGGTTCAGAGAGCTGGGGACCTGGAGAAACACGCCCTGGAGAATTTCAAGGAAGCAAGGTCTAGGAACACCACTTGGAGCTAGGGGCAGGGCTATTTTGCAAGCCTTCACCCAGAACAGCGACTAGTATTACAATCCTGAACCACTCTCTCCAAGATGGTGCTGTCATTAAAATGGCTGTAATCAGCCATAGGGAAAAAAGAGTCGGGGGGAATTCAGTAATTTCTTTAGTAATCAGTTACTGGTTCTTTATTTGGTACCTACATTTATCAAGGGATCACTAACTTGTGGTGCCTATAGGCCCTTTATATGGTATTGTCAAATAGGAGGACTTTGATAGGAATATTGGTTTGGAGGTCAAAAAAGAGGTCAGGACTAGGGATGCTGCTCTGGAGTTCCTCTGCCTACCTGTGTCATAAATATATTTGTGGAATCAATTAGTTCATAAAACCATGGAAGTGGAGGTAGATAGATCACTGAAGAGAGATTTATAAGATGAGAAGACAAGAAGAAAAACTGAGATTGAGGAGTAGATAACAGAGCAGAGGAGGACATAAGATACTGAAAAGGAGTAGCTAGAGAAATAGGAAACAAGAAAAGTGGGAAGGAGGAGAACACTGTTCATGGAGGCCAAAGCAAGCATGATTTTTAAGAACTGAGTGACTAATTTTCTCTAATTCAAGTATGGTCAGGGAAATAATTGAAAAGCATCCATTGTACCTACCAAGGTGGTAAAGCCATTCTTTTTTGTTTGTTTGTTTTTGGACTAATGGCCTCAGAAACCATAATGCATTGTGTCTCAGGAAGAAAAAGAAGGTAAGGTAGGTCAAGTGACAGACGGTATTGTTTCCAACACTTTAACTGTGAAGGTAAGCAGAGTGGTGGTGCAGTAGCTAGAGGACTTTTTAAAGTTAGAAAGACGTAAACACATCAATATGCTGGTGGGAAGGTTGAGGCTGAAGATAAATGTAGGATCTGCACTATGACAGAGAGAAGTCCCCGAGGGAGTTAGAGACGGGGGTGGGTCAGGCATGGGATCCACAGTATAGTCAGCTGTCTCTACCTTGACTATGAGGATGGGATCTTCTTACAGTAGGATAAGAGGTGATGGGAATGAGATGCCCATAAGCCTGGCAGAACAGAAGCTGTGCATATTCTTGAAGAAGAGAGGCTTTGGAGAATGGGCTCAAGGAAAACAGTAGAAGTTGAAATAATTATATAGTAAATAAGAAGACAGGGTAACACTGGTTCTAGTATAGTTCTGATTCCTACATTTTTGTTATTTTTTTTTTCTATTTGGAAGGAATCTCAGTTGTAGATTCCATTATATCCTTAAGGTCATCAATCATAGTTTAAGGTCAAATGACCCATATGAGGATATCCTACAGAGAAGAAGACAGGATCTAATTTTTCAACTAGCTATTATGTAACTTTGGGTGAAACATAATTCTTTGATAAATAGGAATGAAATATTTGTTCTGATCAGTGGCAATTGCAATAGTAATGAAAGTCCATGATACTGCAAGTAAAACGCTTAGCTTTTTCATTTTCAATTGACAGCAAATATAGAAGTGAGCTGCAGGGGAATATTTTATAAATAAACAGTGTATCCCAAATAAAGGTACACTTTTAACTACATGGATACTGCAAATATTCTAAAAAATATTTCAGTTACTTAAAGGTCAAAAAACAAAATCAAGTCAAGGGATGCCTGGGTGGCTCAGTCGGTTAAGAATCAGACTCGATTTCAGCTCAGGTCATGATCTTAGGGTCATGAGATCATGCCCCGAGTCAAGCTCTGTGGCTGAACTCAGAATCTGCTTGAGTTTCTCTCTCCCTCTCCCCCTTCCAGCCTGCTCGTGTGCACTTTCTCTCTCATACATCAGTTAAATAAATTTTAAAAATCAGGTCAAAATCAGGTTCTTTTATGCCAGAGTATTTTATGTACCACTTAAAAAGTTATCCCCCAAGATTAGCAAAAAAAAAAAAAAAAAAAAAAAAATCAGGTTTGGGTGGAAATCAGAAGATTTTTAGCTATAATGGATATCATAAACAATTAGTATGGAATAGGGAAAACACAGTGATACAGTCCGAGTATCATTCATATAGTTTGACGCTCATGGCACATGTGCAATATGTCTCAGATCCATCCATCTCAGACCAGCAGGTCATAAAGTGCTCTTCCTTGGCCAGGAACATTCCCTGGTGGGCCCTCATCTCATTGTAGGAATTTATTTTGAAAAGGAGAACAAAATCCTTTTAAATGACTCCATAATGCTTTATGTAGTCCTATTTTAAAAAGAAGGTTATTTAGAAAGGTCATTCCAAAATTTTACTCCTAACCTGACTTAAAGGGAAAATGGAACTTTCTAAGGAAGTGCTATTCAGAATCCTTCCTCTCAACCCCACTTGAAGGGAAAGGCCATTGAGGGAAGCCATAGTGAAAAAGCTGATATGACATGTGTCAGCACAGTCTTTTCACTCTTAGGGTCAAGCTTTCAGCTTGATATCATTACTATTCATCAACGATCCATTGATCTATCAATCCAAAAAACACCTATTTTCGAGTAAGACATCGTACTAGGATTCCCAGTTGCTACCCAGGTGTTCACAGTCGAGCACAGGAAAACAACACGTAAATAATAAAAGGACAACAGAGGGTGAGAGGTGGAGCAGAGGATCTATGCAGAGAGCACAGAAATAGCACTGAGGAGGGAAAGAGGTCTTCTGCTGGAGGGTCCAAAGCGTCTTTCAGGGGAGAAAACACATGGCCTGGCATCGGAGGTGTGAATTTTAGTTCACTGTGTACGATTAGAGACTTTCCATTATACCGACCACAGTGAAGGGGGGATGTCGTTAGGATACGAAGTCCCATCATATCCTCCACATCTCCTTCACTCTTTAGGGAATCCTTAGGTTTTGTGTTTCGGCTGTACTCACAGATGGGTATTTATTTCTATGTTCATTTCTCATTGCTCAACTTCTCAAACTGGTTCATGATTTCTCCCCAACATAGGACACCGGTTCTGTCCACAACTGAGGACCTAGGCTGTGCACCGTGACCTCAAATGCTATTTGAATTCAAGTCCATGCATCCTAACCTGTGTTTTCATTTCGTCACTGAAGTAAAAAACATGGCACGTGGATGACATGAGATTCAAACACTGTTCCGCAGGAAAGCCAAGATTCTGTCATCAATTATTTCTAGAGGAAAATCTCCAAAATGACTCATCATCAGATGATAGTCTCAGATAGAAAGAGCTGCTAAATTTAAATAAGATAATTAAGAGGAGAGTCTACGTGTTGAGCTGCACAGTTTGGGGGATGCATAGTATATTCAGAGTTGTTTGACTGACTTATTTGGGGATTTAAAGTATTTACAATATACATTGACACATATAATCATTTTATCAAGAAAGATAAATTTTGGATGTTTTTCATTTTTCTGGCCCTAACCTTTTGCTTCCCACTGTGTTTTCATTTAAGTACACATTGCTGCCTTTGTGCACAGTTATCCCAGACACTTTTTGAATAAAAATTCTTCAAGAGGAAATCCTGGCTTCATTACAATTCTCTTTTTAATCTGTTAAAATTCATCCAAATTTGCGTTCTCTAATTGCATAGGAGATTTAGAGAAACGTCCAAGAATCTCCAGGACTTGTAACCTTTTTTTTCCTTCACTTGTTTCCAAACTGCATCTGTGTTGTCAGACAAAATATTGATATAGCTTGCTTAGCTCCACTTAGTAGAATCTAGGACAGTGATTTATGGAGTAGAGGCAAATCCACGTTAAACCTCAAGGTCTGGGAGTTTAGGGTTTATGTTGCTATCTATTGAGATTGGTGTTTCCTTTCCCTGCTTATAAAAATAAAAGGACATGTGAATGGGTCGCCCAGAAACACAAAGTTGTTTAACTTCACGCTTGCCACTTGCCTGTCAGAAGGTGTGTTAGTGCTTGAAAGATCCCCAAAGGGAAAACATGTCAACGCAGTAAAGGGTTGAGTGCCACTCTGAGAGTACCTTGAAGAGGGGGCGATGCCCTTTCAGACCAAGAGGGACAAAAAGCTAAGTTGGAGGCTATCCATTTCATATCAGACTAGAAATGGGAAGTTTACAGCACATCTGGAATCTGAGTACTTGTGTGTGTGTGTGTGTGTGTGTGTGTGTGTGTGTGTGTGTGTATACACAACCCAGACAGCTGAGAGCATATACAGCACGGATGCTATAGATGTGTGTTTGTATACACGTGCACACAGATAAGCACACACAGAGTATGTCTACAAACACACACACACACACACACACACAGAGCTGTCATCATCCTAGGGGATTGGCTTGTCAATCCAGCTGCTGAGAAACAGGCCAGGTTGGCCTTTTGCCTCCAGCAGGATGTCCCGAGGTAGCATTTTGCGTGTGGCAGGCAGCCAGGACAATACATCACTACAGCTGGATTAGGCGGATAACACCAACAAGGCCAGATCAGGAACAGGAATAAATCCTTTTTTGTAGAATTGTGTAGGGGGTTTTAGAGATGACTTATCTTTTTTTTTTTTTTTTTATCTAAAATTACTATTTCCACAGCTAAAACAGGAAGGAAACAGTTGTCATGCAGAAAAGGTGAAGAAAAGGACATCAGGGGCTCTTAAATGGGGCATGAACTTGCAGGAGACAGACTCCAGCCCTTGGTGGAAAGTGTTGGGGGAGGGGTTGCAAGACCCAAAGGCTCAGAGGTGACCAAGAAAGGCCTCAAGAGTTGGGATCCTGGATTCAAGTTTCCTGACCCTATTCACGGTGCTTTTCCCCAGGAAGTTTACAGGGATTTAAAATTAGCTTCAGTGTAGAGCCCGGGTATACAAGAACGTTGGTATTTTCAGATATGAGCTCATAACACATGCCCCAGATGAAGACAGGTTTCTCCATCCTATCGGTGACCTTTAGTCTTTCGTTTGAGTGTTTAATGGAGTCTCGGGGATCCGCTTCAATCAGACGATCTTCCTCAGGAAGACTTGGGAGTTTATTTTGCCAGAATCCACTCTGGTGACTATTTTAACAACTTTACAGATCTCACAAATGATTTTAAATAATAAGCTCATAACAATACAAGAACATTTTGCTTATTAGCATAACCTTTTACCAACCACAACTATTCCCCATACAAAAATAGAAGAATTTAGAATCTGTACTTGGTGGCCATCTGTTTTCTCTCTAGACATTACTTGTGAGTCCCTTTCTTTGGGTTGTTATTAAGATAATTTAAATCGTGATGTTCTTGCACCGCATGCCAGATAGAAATAATGATAATAAAATAAGTGTGTATAGCAATTTACTTAGAAACAAGAGCGAGCAAAAGAAAATTAGCGAATGTTTAATTCTAGGCAGAGGGCCAAACTATCCTAAGCCCCCGCCTCCATCTGCCCTTGCCATATTTTTAAAAAACCCACCTTAGAGAAGTACAGATTTCTTTGTCTATGGCAGCAGACTTTCCATAACGTGATGTGTAGTAGAAAGGTTGACTGCTAGGCTCTAGAACCAGGCAGTCTGAGTTCAAACCCCAGCTCTGTCAACTAACTTGCTGGGTGACATTTAGAAGCTTACTTAACTTCTCTGTGCCTTTGATTCTCCATCAGTAAGATGAAAGTGGTATTAGTCTAACTCATAGAAAATGTGTGTGTGTGTGTGTGTGTGTGTGTGTGTGTGTGTGTGTTACCTGAGTTAATGTGACTACTGCATTCAGAGTAGCATCTGGTAAGCACTCATGACAAGCACCATGTAAGAACAGTTAACTGTTGGCTATTATTATTGTTAAGAATACTAATAATTACAGCCATTTGGTTCATTAGTCTGTCCTTAGTCAAGGCTGCACCTTGATGTGGTCTTTAAAATCTTTATAGGTGACCACTCTAGTTGCATCTGTATTCATGAAAATGCTATTTCCTAGTACATCTGGATAAAATTTAGCTGCTCATCTTTTACTCCTGAATCAAGTATTCTTAATAGGAGCAAAGGGATTTTTCTGCAGAGTTAGCACATTATTAAATCCCTGGTTCCCGCCCCCCGGTTAGTATATATTTGGACTATGGCCAAATCCCCATTAAGCTTTATATTAATCATGTTCATTGTATTCTATTTGAAAAAAAAAAAAGTGATAAGGGAACCAAGGAGGGAAGCATCTTCTGGAGAACTCAATGTGTGTTATTTCTAAACAGTGAACGTTAGGGGACTAAGATTCTTAGCAATATTTGCATCTTAATGTAAAATAATTGCACCAGAAACCATTTTGGTTCTGGCCCAGCTTTGGTACCTCTAAAAATGTGCTGGTACGTGGCTACGCAGGTGCATTTTTATTGCATGTTGTTATAGCAGGAAGCGGGTTGACGTGCCTTTATGTGTACAGTTAGGTGTGGACCTGCCTGCAGTTGAGAACTTTGCTTAATGGGAAAAAGGAGAGGACAATTTTGTTTCACAACTATCTCTTTCCCTTTACAGTAATTTTTTCTTACTCTCCTGATCCCCAAAATAATAGTGAAAATTTTTAAATTGCTATCTAAAACTTCTCATAGCAAGTTAAACACTCAAAGAGTATAAAATTCTGGTTTGCTGTGAATACTGACACTTGCAAAAATCGCTAAATACTGTTGGGATTTTAAACTACCATAATCTCCTTAAAAATACATAAGTGAGATTGTCTTCAACAGCTGAAAATATTATAGCTTTTCTTGTTTTTCCTCTGATTTTATACTTATTCTAATTTCCCCCCTACATTCTATCCTAATACATGTATTTCTATCCTTGAAGGTTTTTTATTTCTCTATGTTATTTCTCTGTAATAAAAATGTGTGTAAATCAAAATCACGGTTTTTTTTTCCTTTGGTGTATGACTCTAAGTAAAAAAAAAAAATCCAACTGGGTTATCATTACAAATATTCATATTAGTAAACCAATGAAAACAGCAGAAATAAGTGATAAATCTGGATAAGTAATTATATTATGATAAAATTCATTGGAAATGCATTTATTAATGAGAAGGACAGGTCTGGTTTCATTTTCAATTGATTCATGTATTTTTGGATGAATATCATTGCCAGAATGGAACAGAGTTGAACATCGATTCTATTCCTTTCTTCACTTATGAACACTGAAAAACCTTGTGCACCTGAACAGGGGGATGGAAATAGAAGGAATTTTGTTATAACACTGCAACCCAATTCTCAGTATTCCTCTGAGTTATATGCCAAAATATCATGTAGTCACTTATCAAAAGTTATTTCTAGTGCTCTATCAGCTAACAACTTGACTCCTTTAATTTTACTGAAAGCAAAGAATTATAAACAACCTGCCTTGTGAAAGACTTTGTCACCCAGTCATTAGACACATTCATTGCCTCAGTTTCTGGGAAGTAGACCAAGAAGGCTTTACCAGTATCGATCAAATAACTGTTAATTATTCCTGCTATTCCTTTACTTTGAAGCACTTTGTTTCAGTCTGGATATACTCAAAAAAGGATGGGAAAATAAAAACGTTTATTTTAATTCACCTTTGCCAATATGTTTTTAAATAAAATGTTTTCATCTTATCACACGCTTTGAAGATATTTTTTTTTTTTTACAACTTGGAGCTGAAGATTTACTTCATTCCATTCTTGGAAGATGTTTACCCTTTAACCTACTTGGCAAAGCTAGTTTTCATTGTCTAACCAATCAAATAAAAATCACTTTTTGATAGTTATTATGCATCACTGTGACAACATCTTATTTCTGAATTCTAGCTCTAAGTTACATTAGCTAGGTAGGTAGGTAGGTATAAGGATAAATGAGGCATGGAGATTTGGCATAAAATCTTACCTCCTTACCCTCCGTATTTCTCACAGTCTCTCCCTTTGCTTTCCTCCCAAAGGGCTCTCTAATGAGAATCATTCATTCTTTGACAATAGTTGGTGAAGGAAAATGAAAAGATTCATGGAAGAAAACAGAACCTCTGCCACCCACTTTACAAATACACTTGAATTAGAATATATCATCCTGACCAAAGGGCCTCTTTCTAATGTCATTCTTCATTCTTAATAAAGCTGTGTTTAAAGAAGAGAAAGACCTTAGGTTTTTGGTGCATTGGTTACAAGAGGCTTACCAGACAACAGTATTAAAAACTAAAAATTGTTGTTTCATTTGGTATGGTGGAGCTTTTTACAACACGGGGCCAGGCTGGTGAGTGGTAGGACTTTCTTTTATAAGGGAGAAGACAGTTTTTAATTTTTTTAAATTTTTCTTTTAAAGAGAAAGTGTGAGGAGGGGCAGAGAGGGAATCTCAAGGAGGCTCCCTACACGCTGAAGAGCTCTACAAAGGGGTTGACATGGGGCTCAACCTCACAACCCTTGAGACCATGACCTGAGTGGAAATCAAGAGTTGGATGCTCACCCAACTGAGCCACCTAGATGCCCCAGTAGGAGGAAGTTTTTAAAGAGGAGATATTAAAGAAGAACCAGGATCAGGTTTCAGCCACAGACCCACTGTAAGAAAAAAGTACACATAGATGTTGAAGACCAGGAAATTGTCTTGGTCTTTTTGATAGGAAATTGATAGGTCTTAAATTGATGTCTTAAAAGTGTTGTTGCCACATAGACGTTGGAACGGCACACATCCCAATACAGGGATTCTGTGGGAAGACTGACGAAGGGACTGTAAGATCCTCTGAATAGAACCCTCGTAATGGAACCCCGTCCATCTCATGCACAAGGAGATTAAGGGCCTACCTTCTTGGTATGATTTTAAGGGCTTGAGCTGTTTCCTTCACTCTCATTGACCCAGCTTTTGATGCCTGACATTATTTCCCTATCAAAGATTCATTTTACATTCATCACCCAATGGTGTTCTTTCAACCTCTGGGAAGATATCATTGAAAACTTGTTAAGCCAGTTGTGTCTTAAAACCTTAGTTTATGTGAGATTTTAGTCGTCTACAAATAGAAGAGCAGAACACACACGAAGATTGAAGGCAGGGGAAGGAGAGGAGGACACACAAAGGGCGCACTGAACCCAGTCTGCTCATTTTGGCTGCCTGCTGTGGCTGCCCACTCCAGGGCTGTCTTGACCTCAGTCTGTAAGTTTCTACGACCAGTCAGTGCAGATAGATTGGCTGCATCAATAGTCATAGTCCTGGTTAGTAACATGCTATTGGGTTCCATTTTCAGTCTGACTTCCATATGTAATTTACCACTACCTAAGACCTTGAAATGATCCCATGCACTAAGTGTCATTATCCCATTTTTAGGCAGCAAAGGTCTTCTTGGTCACACATAGTATATTTAGTATATTGGTCTGTGTTATGGCACCCCAGTGTCAGGTACCCTTTCATTCTCATTTTTACCTTCCACATGGAATTTTTAGGAAACAATATAGACAAGCAAAGACGACTTAGGGAGGATTACAGTCATTACATACTCAAGCTACCAACCTCAGGCATAGGTCCTATTCTCAGCTCTTTTTGTCATGCGATGGGATGCTTTTTACTTCCCAAGTGATCTAGTCTTGTTGGGTCTTATTTCTTCCTTCCTAGCATGACAATCTCCTTCCCCGGCTGCCTCTCCTCTCTATTATGTAGAGAAATCCTCATCTAGATCAAAATTCTATCCTGAAACTGCATAGCATTGTTCATTAAACGAAAGATACTATTAGACACTACTCATCTTAGAAAACAGTTTAGAAACCGTATTTTGTGTTTTTAGCATACTCTTAAAGAGTCTCAGGTTCATCTCAAAAGGCTCATCATGAAAGCGTCCCCCAAAATGTGGGTTTTCCCTCTCAAGGAATTCTCAGACCAACTTCTAACAAAATAAAATGTTCTCTGTGTTATTGGCATTATAATTCCATGTTAAATAGATAATTAGAGTGGATAACAAGGCAGGAAATGGTTAATAGTACCCTTGCTTGCTACATAGAATCAAGTTATTTAACTTCTCTTTTTATTTGTAATTATAACACCTTCCCTATCTATTTCACAAAGATGTTGAGGATCGAAATAAATTGTTTTCTTCTTTATAAACTATTTGTTCTGAAAGGTCTAAATGACTATGTAAACCTAAATGATGTTTATCATCATTATTCCAAAAGGTCTTTAAATAAGTTAGGATATTGGGCGGATGAGTCATATGAAAATAAGCTCTCAGTCTAGAAAAAGATCAGTGTTTAATCATTTACTGAAAAAACACACACAGTTAAGTGTGCATCCAGGGTTGAAACTAATGGCTTATAGGAAAAATTTTGAGTAAAATAATATCTAAACTCTTTTTTATGGTATAAAATGTTCTCAGAGTTTGGGCCCTAAAATCCCCCCCCCTTTTTTTGAGACATAATTGACCTACAACGTTGTATAATTTTAACATGCATTATGCGTAGATTTGATACATTTATTTAATAACCATACTACACTATGGCATTACCTAACTTCTCCATCACCATCACATAATTAACCTTTTCTTTTTGTGCTGAGAACACTTAATATCTACTCTCTCAGTAAGTTTCAAATATACAGTATGGTATTGCTAACCATAATCACTAGGCTGTACATTAGAGCCCCAAAACTTATTCATCTTACAGCTGGAAGTTTGTATCCTTTGGGTATCTCCCCGTTTCCCTTAGCCACCAGCCCCTGGTAACCACTATTCTGTTTCTAGTTTGGCTTCATTAGATTAGACATATAACATAAAAATCATATAGCATTTGTCCGACTTATTTTACAAGCATAATGTCCTCAACTTCCGTCCATGGTGTGGCAGTTCCATGTTGCATGTGTATGTGTGTGTGTGTGTGTGTGTGTGTGTGTGTGTGTGTTTCCATGGGCATACACACATACTACATCTTCCTTATCTAGTCATACCTCATATCATTACCCAATCATCTGTTGACCGATGCTTACATTATTTTTATATCTTGTCTGTTGTGATGAACATGCAATGGACACGGGAGTGCAGATCTTTGAGATCTTGTTTTCACTTTCTTTGGACATATACAGAGAGGTAGGATTCCTGGGACATATGGTAGCTCTATTTTAAATATGAGGACTCTCCATGCTGATTTCCGCAGTGGATACACCAGTTCACACTCCCAGAAATCAGTGCACAAGGGCTCCCTTTTCTCCACATTCTCACCCTCATGGTCTTTTCAGGACAGCCATTCTAACAGGTTTGTGCTGGGATCTTAGTGTGGTTTTGATTTGCATTTCCCTGATGAAGAGTGGTTTTGAGCACCTTTTCATAGGTCTGTTGGCCATTTAGGTATCTTTGCCTCATCCCTGCTTAATTTTCAAGTCTAGCCTCCTCTATCCCTTCACGCTCCACACCTACCCTCCTAAAACCATATCCTTTCTAATCATCATGACGTCACAGACGTGATCTCCCAAACCTGAGATTGCCTTTCCGGTCTGTTTGGTGAACTGCCAGTCATTCTTTAAGACCCAAATCTGACTTCTGTAGGCAAAGTAAATTTAGAGTCCTCAATATTCCTTTCGAGTTCCAGGAGCATCTGTACTGCTCTGATTACCACTAATTGCATGCATTGGTTTTTTCGTTTCACTGGTGGTTTTGGCTAATAAAAACTTTGTTAGTTGTAGTTTATATTCCAATAAATATCCTATGTCAAATTTTGAACAAATGAACATCCTAAAAACCCAGTTTATGGTAAGCATGATACTTGCCACTAGAATAAATCACAGACTTTGTCTTTAGGGAGATAACCCCCTAGTGAGGAGGCAGGCGTTTAATCAACAAATAAAATTAGGAAGGCTTAACATCAAGCAGAAGAAGGCTGACTCTACTTAAGAGTACCTATAGGGAAGTGGCCATATAGACAGTACCAGAGGGAAAAGAGAAACCTAGAATAGGGCAAGAGCTCAGTGAAGCAGAATGTGCTTCAAAACTTTGGGTTACATTGCAAACTTTGGTTTGCTTTGTAAATTGGTGAGAAATGTTACAAGGTCAAATGGCAGTTGATAAAACAGTTATTAAAAATCACTAATTTGGGGGGCACCTGGGTGGCTCAGTCAGTTAAGCAACTAACTCTTGGTTTCAACTGAAGTCTAGATCTCATGGGTCATGAGATCAGTTGCTTCACTGGGCTCTGTGCTTAGTGGGAGTCTGCCTGAATAATCTCTTTCTTTGCCCCTTCTCGCTCTAAAAAATATCATTAAAAAAAAAAAAATCAATATTTTTGTCAGTAGCTTCTCCAAATCCCAGATCTCAACTAAGATCTTGTTCCTCTCCCCCCCCTTGCCTTCTAAATGGAACAAACATGAATAACATATTTGGGGTAACTGTGACCACCTGACTTTCCTCCTCTTTTAATTGGGTTTTTCCTGCATTACTCAACTAGAAATCTACTTTAGGTTTTCCAGGACTATGAAACAGCAGAGATTTCTACCTTTCTCCCTCTGTTTCCAATTCCAAAAGAGGTTACTTGGCAAAATGAATGTTGAATGTAAGATGTAACCACAACACAACCTCTGTCCAAATCCTAATCTATTATTATGGATGGAATCCAAAATGATGAAATTTTGCTATGAGACATGTTTAACAGTGTTAGATATAAGGAAAATGTATCAAAATATATAGTATCAAATGTGATAACATTTTAAGCTTTACATAAATATATGACACATCTATAATGTTACTGAGGGAAACTATAGTGCCCCCAGGAAGTAGCAGCTGGGGAGATTAGAAATATAAACATGCTTTTAAATGCTGAATCCATGGAGACAAATGTTTATCTAAGCTATTTTGTTTTGTTCAGTTGGCTGGTGGGTAGGAGGGAGAGAAAAGCATCTTGGTAAAAATGTGCAATTCTAGTAGATGCTGTATTTAATATATACAACTTTAGTGTATACTAAGAGCGTAATACTTGTTAATCTGCTTAAAATTGATGTTTGGCATTTGCTGAAAAGGTTCTATTTTCATATAACAAAGTCAGTTGTTATTAACTTGAATTCACAAATCAGCAAATGATTATACTTTAATTGTGAGAGCTTGAGATATTCAATGTACAATGACTAATATGGTGCTTAGTAAAAAAAGGGTAGACATTGCATACAATTGTTAATAGCAGGGATAGAACAACAGACACATGAAAAACTCTGCCGGTATAGAGCAGACCATACAACTGCCTTCACCTAAGGAGGTTGGATTTGGTCTTTAAGAATGACTGGGCATTCCAACAGCCCAGAAAAGGAAATTCCAGGCTTGGGAGACAGAATGTGCACAGACATGGAATATGTGGCATTTAGGATGGGTGTGGATGGAGAGAAAGAGGAGTTAAGATTGGAAAGGAGATTTATGCCATGAGTTGGCATTTAGATATTATCTCATCCATAATTATTTTCTATAAGGCAGTGGTTTCCACCCTGGCAGTACGCATGACTGAACTGAGGAAATTTTTAAAATACTTATGGTTCCTCTCCCTCACAATGCACACAAACGTAGAGCCAGCCTTTGCCAATAAAAATACGGGGTACCCAGTTAAATCAGAATTTTAAATACTTTTTTTTTTTCCAGTATAGGTATGTCCAGTGCAAAATCTGGAACACATTTATAATAAAAGTACTTATTGTTGACTTGAAATTCAAGTTGGACTAGGTGTCATTCATACATATATATTCATCCCCCCACCCCACCCCAGAAACCTACCCCTACAGAACAAACGAATCAGAATCTCTTGAGGTGGTGTCTGGGCACCAGGGTCTCTTAAAGCTCTACAAGTGATTTTCACATGCAAGCAGGGTTAAGAACCCCTGGTCTAAATGATGGGCAGTCAATAATTTCAAACAAGGGAAAGACACATTTGAAAGACCACTGAGAGGAACAAGAAACGGTCTCACCATTTTGGGATGTTACAAGCTGAAGGAAGGAGAGGTTGGCAGCAGGGAATCGTTGAAAGGTATTTTGCAGACCTTTGGTCAAAAGATGGGAATTGGCTAGAACTAAAGTTCTGGTAGCAGACATAGAGGAAAAATGAGATTCTTGACCAGCGACTCAGGTCGTGTTGACTAAGAACTTAAGGGAACAAAGGTCACCATTGGAGCAGAAGAGGACCGCTGGATCCCTGCCAGTGTAGCCTTTCCTTAGCTCTCTCTTCCCCCTCCTTCCTCCTCCAGTTTGGGCTTGAGCACAGCTGCATTGTATTATAGAGGTGACCTCGGACAAGGTACTTAACCTTGGTAAGACTTAGTAATTCTTCCATAAAATGGTGACGGAGAAACAGTAATGTATTTTGGAACATTGTTTGTAAAGGTGAAGTGAAATACCTTTAAGAAGCTCATGATTCCTCCAGGCATGTGAAGTACTCAATATATTTTGGCCATTATTACCGTGTTGCTGTGATTTTTAAGTCTAATCACCACGATTCTGGTTGCTTTTCGCTTTCACATTCTCTCCTTAGTCCTCTCTCATTTCTGGATTCCCACTTCTCCCTGCCCCCTTCCATCCCCTTTCTTCTCCCTCAGCGGTGACTTTCTGAATCCTGGAGTGGTTGGTGTTATCTGTTTAGGAAGAGATCTGCTGAGGCAAGTTTCAACTCATTGAAGCAAGAAGATAGAATAAGGCTGAGTATGGTAGCTAGAACTAATTCTGAGAGGAAATGACTACAGAATGGCTTCGGGAATCCCAGGACTACTCCATTATCCCATTCTAGACAGCCAGCATCAAAGAATCATCGGATCCAAGAATGTCAGAGCAGCAAGGGTCCTAAGCACGTATTAGCATGATAATCTATAAATTGAAATAATAGCTACACTTAGGCATAGCTTTGTAATTCTTATAATCTGGGAGGATCTCATTCTACATCCAGTATTTTGCAGAGGCCGTGTGTAGAGGAGTCCACAGGGGGAAGCTCTTCCTTAATTGGCCCCGGTCAAGAAATAAGTGATAAAAGTCACTGTGGGGGCAATCTGGGAAATTCGCATATAGACTGGAGTAGATGACATTATTCAATGAATGCTTATTTTTATGATGTGGCAAATGGCACTGTGGTTAAAGGAGAGAATGTTCTTATTTTTAGGCAGAAGTATCATAATGGCAATAACTTACTTATAGATGGCTTAGCGGAAACCATTTGAAATAAATACATGTACATGTTCAACATGCAGGGTGGGGGAGAAAGAAAATATGGCAGAATCGGTGAGTCTAGCAGAAAGCTATGTGTGCTTTGTTTTTAAAAGAAAATAAATCTAAGTTTTAAGATAAAGCAGCAGCAAGGAAAGTAAATTTCTTTAAAAAACAAAACCAACAACAACAACTACAACAACAAAACACACCGAAGACATGATTACTATTATCCAAAGGAGAAAGAGAAGCAGGCTCTGGAATCAGACCCAAGCCCCAACCTTGTGGGGTCACCTTTTTATTAACTAGGCAACATCAGACAAATTCGAAAACCCAAGCCTCGGTTTCCTTATCTGCAGAAAGAGCTTAATGATAGTAACAAGAATCCCTAGTTGCTATTCGACTGTCCCCGTTGTCATAATGGAGTAGGATGATGAAGGTGAAGGGCTTAGCCCCAGGGCCTGGCACAGGCCAAGAGCCCACACAGCATCCTCTCTTACCATTGTGACCCCAGAGCGCAGGGGAGTAAAAGCAGGAAAATGCCCTCTCTTCCATCTGTGATCTGCCAGTTCCTTTTTCTTAGACTCTTAAAATTGCCCTTCATGTAGGAAACTGGGATGTCAGTAAAAAACTGGGCCACTCTTTTGTAGGGTCCTGAAGTCCAAACAAAAATCCCTTTTCTGTGGAGTAGGTAGCGTGAGGGTGGCATTCCCCCTCACTGTCATCTCTAGAGCCAGCAATAAACAAATCATAAAAAATGTGCTTGGAAATTTCAGCTCCACAGTAATAGCTGAAACAAAGGCAGAAAATTGCAGCTCTCTGTGTAATAACTAAGCCTCTCGTTACGTGCTGCTGTATTAAATATAAAACATTTTCATTTCCTTTGTATAGGAAATTCAATAGGACCTGAAAAGGGGGTCAACCAAGTACTGTGACTCCCACAATAAAATGTGAGTGGTGCTAATATTCCTTTTCCAACTCTCGAGTGACGGCAAATAACCAAACAGATAAAATGTAGCTTTCATAAAACTTGAGGTTTGGTGGAGAATTAGCATGAGACTTGTACTTGCTACTTGCTAACGGAAGGTTGGCCAAGAGCTCAGATTTATGCCATGAAATTTAAATGGTTCTCTCCTGAGGTTTTCTTGACAATATCATTGTATGCGGCTGAGTTAGTTTATTGGCACTTTCGTATGGGGATTGTTTTTGGAGGAGTGGGGAGTGGGAGGGTAGGGGTGACGATAACCTATTTCTTTAAGAAACCCAGCACTTACGGGGCTCTAGGGAATTTTAAAGCAGGGAATTTGGAAGAGTAACACATGCAAGAGTCTCCAAATGCTGAGGCAGAATCAACAACATTTACAAAATTACATTGGGGGAAAAAATAACATGGTAAGATCACAGTTCTTTTGTTGGGGTGTTTATAACATAACACATGGCTTCATCTCACCAGGCTTCTGAAATTAGAAGGATATTGCTACAAGATTTGTATGGATTGGGCTTTGAATTTGCATGCAAGTTTGCAGGGAATTTTGTACAAAGATGAAACCTCAAATTAAATTCAGACCCAGGTATTTTAGTGGCCAGGAAAGGTTATTCACAGTGCGCCCAAGACAACAACGTCGCTAACTAACTTAGAAACAGGAGGTCACAGATTAAAGTTAAGGAGGGAGGTTAGGCCTATAAGCAATTCAAGCAGAATTTAATTACAAAAAGGGTAGCTGAATAATGGCACACATAGCTAAAGGCAGCAATAGATGCAGGAATTGTAAATCAGTTCAAGGAAGCTGAGAGAGAAGGAAATAAAAAAAAAGAAGAGGAGGAAAACAAATCAACTCTCTTAAAAATATCCTAAGGTTAACTGAGCAAGCCTCAGTGGGTCAGAGTCAAGGCTTTATCCTTTCCACGTCCCTGTGCTTTGAACAAGACACCTCAACAGCAGTTCATTGATTTCCACAAAGGCCGTAGACCTGTGTCATCCACCCAATTGAATTCCTTTGTGCCGTAAATGTGCTTGCCCTATATTGTCTGTCCTCTTACAATTTTATCTCCCTGTGTATACATTTCTCCCACCACGGGTAGGACACAATTATTCCATTCTTGCCAACATGAGCTATATAATCAGCTCGGGAACTGACATTTCCTTCATGTCCTTGCAATACACGAGAGGAATTAAAGGTCCGTGTCCTCTGTGTCTTTACTGTTTTATCCCTGCCATGCGTTTCGAGGATAGTGGCTAAATATCATGGTGAAAAAGAATCCGTCTCAAGCTGGAACTTTAAAAAACAAACAAAAACACCTCTAATAATAATTATTTTTTTTGGTTTTTTGTTTTTTTGTTTTTTTTTAAGTGACTGTGTTTCTGGACAAGGAAATAAAAAGAAGGCCAACGTTCAAATGCCAAAACAGCAGAGGATGTGTGCAAAATGGAGCTTACAATGGGACTGCCAGAAAGCCTGAGCTAACATTAGAAGCATGTGAAGGCTGGCAACCCAGGCTCACGTGGAGCGAAAGAAACAGTGTTTTTGTACATTCCAGTTCCTGTTGGTTCTGATCCCTTGAATGTTGCTTGGGGTATTACGCTCCCAATTCCAAACAAATTTCAGCTAAACCTCAAAATATTTTCAACGATGAGAAACCAAACATGATTCCTCCTAAGCATAATAAATCAGCTCAAATTTCAGTAAAGCTCTAAGAATCTACTTAGAACCCTGAGGTGTTAAAGTTCCCAGGAAAGAACTAACCATTCTCATGTCTAATTTGTAATGTTTTGGTTTCAGCTTTCGGTCGCTTTTCTATTTCTAAGCAATTTCACTCCGACTCCCCTTGCCCCTCTCAACCCAGTGTCCCCCAATGCTTTTGGATCAGGCTACTTATTTTTTAAGAAATAACCCAATCGACATTTATTGGGCAGGTGGTAGCCAGGCGTCTTCTCTGGAGGGAGAGAAAATTATTTTAGGTGTTTTCCCACTCTCCCGCCTTTTGGACTAAGTGAATTTCAGCACCTGATCCAAAGCACAAAGGTCATCCATTAGCAGAGAGCAGAAACTAATTCGGCTTTCCCTGGCACCTCTCATACTCGGTGATTGTCTAATAGTCTGCATGGTGAGAAGGTGGAGCCTTGGAGAAGAATGGTTTGTATGCAGGTTGCATATCAGAACGTCACCATGTTCTCCGGGCCAACTTACAGCACAGCTTTGGACGTAAGGATCTATTGCAAGAGGGTGGCTGTTAGTTTATTCACTGGTGTGCTTTACACTGACTGGTTTTGTTTTGTTTTGGTTTTTGCTTTGTTTTTTACTGGATCTCAATAACTATTTTGCTCTTCTTTAATAATCTTAAAACCGCCACTACACAAGTAGATTTATGGTGGATTTCCCCCCTTCTGTCCTACTGTCTGCTCTCCTCCGTCATTAGTTCGACAGCTTATCACTTGACAACGGTAGGCTCAGAAAAGACATGTGACAGTTTTAAACCAATATTTGATTGGCATCATGGTTACTGTGACATCCTCGATATAGATGGAATATGCGGGGGTGGGTTCACCCTCTGCCTTCCAGGGGCTTCTTTTAGAGAAGATGAGAGAACAGATTTAGAAAACCCAGAAGAGTACATAAAGGTGAGGAATCTGCTGATGCAACCCCTCTATGAAGAATTGCATTACTTATTTTTAGATTTATGCTTAGAAGACAAAGCAATCTATGTGAGCTGCTGCCTGCCTGTATCTTTCCTCCAAGCTCTTTTAAAAGAAATTATATGTGTGCGTGTGTGTGTGTGTAGCAATAACTTTGACATTATTCCAGAGAAACACTTTTTTATTCTTTTCTATGGATTTATAACTTTTTACTTTTCTTACCCTTGTCAAAACTTTTCACTTACGACCCAAGAGCTAGGGAACCAAAATCAGTCCTGTCCTGTTCTGAGTGTCATTGTGTGGTAATCCTAAGTGGCCCCTAAACACCTTTGTCGATTTTTTATTGATGGGATCCACAGGCACTCTGAGTGATCCCACTCCAGAGGGGCGTAAACCAATGGCAAGGTGAACGGGCAAAGGAGGCGGTCCCGCTGTAGGCCAGAGTCCAGATGCTCAGGGGTCATTGACAAAACGTCAAACATTTCAAATTTCTGACTAGCTCTCTGACTAATGCCATGCTAAGCAGAAACATAACTATTTCCTCCAAGGAACCCGCAGACACACAGACACACAGAAATAAACACAGTTTCTGTGGGGTTTTTGTTTTCCTCTTCCAGTGGCTTACTCTCTTGCTTTCTGTCTTACATGTGCACGTATGCACACACACACACACACACAGACACACACACAAATAGTCTACAGGGAAATTAAGCGGTGCCAACGAAACAGTGTACTGAGAAAGTTCTTGGATAAATTAACAACGCAATTACATTACATGACATGCCACAAGATGGATGAGGAAAACTTGGCTGGTATTATGTTCTGTTTTCAAATTGCAATTTATTTGAGGGTTTTAATGGATGCCTTATTAAAACATCTCGGCCCTGGTCAGGTTTCAGCATATGTCACAGTGGCCTGTGATTGATGACACCCTCTGCTGCTTCTCTTGCACATTTGCAGGGAATTTAAGCAAAGAGGGAATGAGCTGAGGCCCAGCTTTGTATTGATCGTGTGGAGGTGCGCTGCCTGGGAGCACAGTCTAATAACATTCTCTGAGCTGAACTGCTTCCCATGAAGGCATTTATTACAAGAACTAAAATGTTATATTGCTCAGAATAAAAGAATATTGTACAAACAAAAGAGTTAGCAGTGAGTGGGGGAGGCGGGGAGGCTATGGCAGGCTATGGAACCATGCCTTGTTAGTTTTCAGAAGCCACATTTATAAGTGTTCGTGGAAAAAAACTGAAGAAAGCGAAGGTTAAAAAAACAAAAAAAAGGTAAAAGAAAGGAAGGAAAAATGCTGTGGGCTTGATTTTTGCCTATTATAGCCAGTTAAGCATGTAGAACGGCAGAGTTCCATGAGAAAGAGGATGGTAGGTAAGGATTGGGAGGGGAGCAGTCCTACTAAAGTCCTTTGGAAAATAACCAAATATCAAAATAGGTCATAAGACATTACTTTAAGGCCATCTGAAATCTTTCTCACTTTATATATGCTGTCATTAATTTTTAGGACAAGCTCCCACCAAAACAGCGAGAGGTAGTCATACCTGAAATGCAATTTTACTCCCATCCACATTGTAGAAATTTGATTTTCATGTTTTAATTATAAAAAGAGCTCCATTTGCGATTTTAATATTTGAAGTTTGAGAAACCCTTATGTGAATTGTCAAGAAATTTATTAATCTTTAATCAAAAAACCATATTCAATTAGATATATACACAAATCCATCTAGTCACAGAAAAAAAGACTAGAAGGATATAAAAGCAGTTATTATTAGAGAAATGATAGTAATTTTCTTCTTTGTGCTTTTCTGTAGTATCTTAATTGTCCACAATAAGCACATATTACCTTTAAAATCAAAGGATAAAAAATCATTTTAGAGATATTTCTATTGTCTTGATTTATAAGAATAGTTAGAGAAATCCTTTCAGAGTCTACAATAAATATAATCTCAAGGAAAAAGATTCATTTTGCATTAACATATAAGTCTCTATTTCTTAGTAAGCAGACTCTATGCACTGAAAATGTAAATGAAAAAAATAGTAATAACAGCCACAATGAAAATATCCCTATGCAATACAAAAAAAAAAAAAAAAAAGAGAAAAACAGTAAGAAGGAAACAAGAAACTATATTGCATTTCCAAACTCTGATAACATTAGGGTTTGCCAATCTCAGTCCAAAGGATTTTTTTTTTTTTTTTTTGCTTGACCTGCTGATTGCTATTATTTGAACTGCCACATTTATTATTTTGTTAGCCTTTGAGGGCCTATAAAAATCTCACCTAATTATATTGGAATCACCTAGTATCATAGTCGAAGCCAAAGAAGGTGAGAAAATGCCCAACAGCTTTTCCTTGAAATGGAAGGAAAAAAATAGTTAAAGAACGAACAAACAGCAGAAACCAAGAACACTCAGGAAAGCCAGCTTTATGGGTCTCCCAAGAAATGGATACAGAAAACATTTTTTAAATGTTGACAGAAACTGTTAAGTTGTAAAAATGGATTTTTTAGCATTGTCAGTTAAATGTACCTTCTAATGTGCGAAATACCAAATTTACAGTCTTTGACTAGATTGTGATAGCTTTGGTGGAGTGGTGCTGGGGAAAAAAGGGAAATGTTACTTAACCTCCCAGGCCTCTTTTTCTCTTGGATCGTAGATTTCATATCCCTCTTCTAAGTCTTCTTATGGCCCCCCATCTTCTGTGCCTGAATGTCTATCTGTTTATCAAAATAGAATAACTTTCTTTCCTTTTTACTGTCGAAGTGGTTACATAATGTCAGAAACTCTAGGCTCCTTTGTTCTAAAATGAGGGCCAATTCTCCAGTCCTGGAGAACTACTTCATTTAATTTCAAGTCAATTAATATTCACTGAGCATTATCTATAAAGCAGTGAGCTTGGCGAGATGATGATAGCCAGCTTTCAGAGTCCGTCTCTTCTCACTACCAATGCATCCATCCACACAGGCCACAATTTAGTCACCCATCCACCCCAGCTGAGAACTGAAGAAGTAAAGCAATAAAATGAGAAGAAGGTATGGCTTTTATCAAAGCGGTGAAAACAAACATTTATCAATAATTATGTAGTTCAGCTTGTACGAACAGCCATGGATGAAAAAAACCCACTAATGTGCTCTATTTTTCAGGATAATTCACGGATTGTATAGGGCCTTTATATCAAGTTTCCAGTAGCGTAACACAGATGATGAGCTCAGGGCAGACACGGAAGAACAACACACAGGAAATGTTAAAGCAGCACTGGGAGGCACTTGGGACGGTGCACTTTGCAGGAGCAGAACCCACCATAATGTGGAATACAAAAGGCAAAACCATGCAACCAAGGGGGGAAACAGACAAGAAAGTAGAAGAGAATACAGAAATAAAAAGAAAGCCGTGAATACCCTAAACGAATACAATGTAACATGTCATTTTTATCTATGCAGTGGAGAGGGAAGGGTAGAGAATGCTTCTGGGGATGAAGTCTTGAGATTTTGTATCTGTTCTTTGACTAATTTCCACACTGAGGTCAACAAAATGCACACAATCAGTAAATGAGAAATGGAAACTCAGATTCCTACCCAGAGGTGGCAAAGTTAGTATCACTGACTTACCACAGGTTCTATGAATTGCTCCCTGGTAAGGAATATTTGATAACCAAAACTAATTAATACATACTCCATTCATAATTTAGCTCCTAAGTGAATCTGTATAAGTACATTCATGTGGTTTTCTGCTATTCTTAAGTTCTTTGTGCTTCAAAATCCCAATTTAAGAATCTATGTTATTTAGGATTCTTGGTTGCATCGGTGACCAATTTTGGCTGAATCAGCAAGAGGCAATTTCTTGGAAAACCGTCAAGAAGCTCAGAGTCGGGGCACCTGGGTGGCTCAGTGAGTTAAGCCTCTGCCTTAGGCTCAGGTCATGATCCCAGGGTCCTGGGATCGAGTCCCGCATCGGGCTCTCTGCTCAGCAGGGAGCCTGCTTCCCTTCCTCTCTCTCTGCCTACCTGTGATCTCTCTCTCTCTCTCTCTGTCAAATAAATAAATAAAATCTTTAAAAAAAAAAAAAAAAAAAAAAAAGAAGTTCAGAGAGTCAATGAGAATTTAAGGAGCTGGGAGTGGGGACAGACAGATCAGCTGAGGACTGACTGGTCCTGGATGGCCTCCCAAGTCTGAGGATTAATTTTTCAAGAAGCTCCTAGTTCAGGGTCCCTCTTCATCCATCATAGGCCATGCGTTTTCCTATTGTGGATGGTTCCAAAAACAGCAAGCAAAAGAGGGAGGGTAGCCTAACGTGCAAGCACTTTTCCAGTCTTTGCATTAAGTTTGCTCACGCCCTGTTGATCAAAGCCAATTGCACAGAAAGCCGAGTCCACCTGGAGTAGAGATACAACTGCATGAATACGTGAAGGTATAATTCACTGAGGGCCATTACTGTAACTGTTTACACACTCAACTTTTGGCTTCCATAATAGAAGGGAAGTGCCTGAACTCTTCCTCCGACAAAGCCAAGTCACAGTGAATTAATGGAATAAAAGGGAATCAGGGTGACATTAAGAAGAATAATGGATAATGAGTGGCAAAAATACACAATAAATGGTCACCATGGAACCCTAATTAGATTTTTGGAATGGAACCGAATCCACATAGACACTGTTTTATTCCTCTTAAAATTGGGGGCTGTGGACAGGTATCATCCATCGAGAATTCATGACTTCCCTAAACAACCAGTTCCCCATTACAATGCATGTGAACTTTCCAAACTAGCCAAGAAAACTATGAATTATAATCTCCTTCTATTTTTTTTTGAACAGCCATAATAAATATTCCTCAACTGATTTAGGTTACATCTGTTCACATTTCAATTCTTGTGTCTAAATGAAAAATAATAGAAGCCAAATATGAAATGTATATTTTAAAAGAATCTCACTGCTCTAGAAACTTGTTATCTTATATGTCACACACTGTTTCTTTCAGTTTGATTGGTAAATAACAGTTACTGTACATAACCATGCTACTAAGAGTACACTGAGAAATGAAAATAAGTAGATATTTTCTGGCATTTTAGTGCACAAATATAACCTCTTAACCTGCAGCATCCAAAGGTTAAGTCTCAAAACTGAGTCCATTAACCTTTCTAAATGGTTGTGATATTAAAAACTGACTCTTAATAGCTATGGGTCATCATCTAATGCAATAACCATCAGCAATAAAGAATTATGGATTAAGAACATTATCTATCTATAAAATGGTCATTTATGACACTTGTACGCAGACCATCTCTAAAATGTACCGAAACCCATGGCCAAAAGTTCAGACCTAATAATATACATTATGCTTTTATTAGTATAGTTATGATATTAGTGAATTTTTAGAGAAAATCACATTTACAAAAGGTTCAGGGTGTTTACTTCAAACATGAAGCCAACAAAGAAAATCTTCCGAATTCTCTTTCATTGAGCTATAACTCAGCTAGGTGGGGGCTAATTGACTCAGACTGTCAAATGAAAAAGATAAGAAACGTGTTTTTAAATTTTCTAGTGTCAATAACACAGAACAAATTTGGTCTCATCTATATCATTGAGAAACAGCCACTATACAAAAGCTCCTGTGTCTTTTATCAAATAGAAAATGGTTTCTTTGGATTGGGTTTTGGTTGTTTTTATTATAACTTAGAAAAGTAAATATATGCTTACAGAGTAGTTACTACGTACCATCAGCAAGGATATGAATGTCTGAATTCCATAGATATGAATAAAAAAACTTTGATTTTCTAATAGAGACTTAGTTCCAATCAATATTCCTAAGGACTTTAGTTCATTTTCTTTTTTTTTTTCCTTTAGAAAGAAAACTTTTTTTCCATTTTATTTTATTTCTTTTTAGTGTTCCAGAATTCATTGTTTATGTACCACACCCAGTGCTCCATGCAATATGTGCCCTCCACAAAGGAATTGCCACAAAATACAATCTTCTGAGAAATGGAACCATAAAAATAACCAAAGCTAGTTAAAGTTTCTAAATATATTTACTGTATTAACCTGTGTTTTGTCTTTGGCCCTGCAAAAGGAAAAAAAAAAGTACTCAGGGGTGAAATCACATTAAAACTTGTTCTAAGGAAATGGGAAAAGATAGATTTGGGGAAAAAAAGAAATCCGGGGTGCTTTGCCACTTCAAATTTTTTTTAAAAATTATTTTATTGAAACACTTGTATTGTCCTGTGTTTCTGAAATTTGTTTATTTACATTTCCTCCTCTATGTTTATTCAATTTAGGACATCACTATCTGACTTTTTGGGTACGGAATGGTCCACATAACTCCAAGTAACAGTGGGAAAAAAATGCCAGTGTTCAGAAACATGAAATACAGATTAATAGAAAAATCTAGCATAAATAGTAGCTCCCTAAAATTTGTTTAAAAATACATCTACAAGCAACTTGTAAATACACATTCTCCATCTCAAGGAGTTGTTTAGGCCATCTTTAAAGATTTTATTTATTTATCTATTTGAGAGAGAGAGAGAGGGAGAGAGGGAGGGAGTACATGTGCGCTGCCCAGGATAGGGGGAAGGGGAAGGAGAGGGAGACGGAGGCAGGGAGGGAAGGGGCAAAGGGAGAGGAAGAGAATCCCAGTCAGGCTTCATGCTCCGCACAGAGCCCAATGGGGGGCTAGATTTCAGGACCCTGATACCATGACCTGAGCTGAAATCAAGAGTCTGATGTTTAACCAACTATGCCACCCAGTTGCTCCTAGACCAACTTTAATAACTTACACAAGTTGTCTTTTCTCTCCCTGCTTCTGGGAATCCAAACTCTGATGCATTTAGAACTTGAGCCCGCAGCAGAGAGGCAATCACTCCAGTCTTTGTTACTGAAAATTCTTATCTCCGTGATCTAACTTGATGGCCTGGGCGACACACCTTCCTCCTAGGGCCCCTCAAGTTACCTCTCAACAACTCTGGGATTCCCTGGGCTAGGATCCACTACTAATACATAATGTGAAAGCCTCAAAAAATTTGTCAAATAGAGTTGATAAAAAGAATTTATTTTGTATGCCCCTGCCCCATATTCACTCTCAACTTAATGCTGCCCAGTCTCAGGTCAGACTATTTCAAACCAATGCCAAAGAACTCGAGAAATTCTACAGGGTCAAACTTGTCAGTCCTATTAGTAAGGCACATGCCATACTAAATTATTAGGTTAAGAGGAAAATAATTTCCAAGATCCAGTGACTCTTTAATAGCCATAGAAGCACAGCTTTTGGGTCTTATTTCCTCTTACAGAAGCCTAAAGTTTATTTGACATGCTGAATTCTTAGCTCCTTGGAAGAAGAATTCATACCTTATTAACCTTTGCATCCAGCATGTCTAAAATGTCAATCAGAATTCTATCCATGATATTTATAAATTGATAATAACAAGTACTGAGCATCCTACAAGTTAGATGTTCAGGGCATTTTGACAGATTATCACGGCATAAGCTCTTGAAGTGTTTCCAATCATGTTCTCAATTGGGCCACCAAGTACAAACAGTTTGAGAGCAGTTTGCTTGCTTTTGGTAAATTTCCTTAGGAACCGTCCTGTAATGTGGCTAGTTTGCCAGATTGCTTTCACCACGGAATGTTGAAACAACATAATCATCAACTAAACTATGTTAACCAGACTCCCCAAAGGCATATACTCCATGAAATAAGTAGAAGCAATGCAATTTCACAATAAGTGTAACATCGTTTAAAATTCTGTTGCCAACAATTCTCAAAGGTGTTATCCCTCCATGTGCTAGCTCTTCATCCAAATATCTAGAATTCTTTTTCAGTCGTTATCCTTTGAACGTCCATAATAACCCACTGGAATTTCAGGAAGTATTTTTCTTCTTTTTTTCTACTTCTGCTTATCTTCTTCATCTCCTCCACTCTTCCGCTTATTCTTCTCTCACTCCCCCTCCACACTCGCATTTTGATTTCTGAACACTGCACATGGTAACATAGTCGAGTTCCCATTTCTCCATATTTCATTTCCTTAAACGCTGAGCATCCAAAGGGTTTCATTCTAACCACCATCAACTGGATCATTATCCAGGTACTGATATAGAGGGAAAGGGAATCTGTTTTACAGGAGATGTCCCCCTGAAGTGTAAACTAAGTCAATCACTTTTTGAGTAATTGTATAGGGGAGTATTCAAAATAGTCACTTTAGGAGGCTTTCCTTATTCCAACAATACAGATACTGTTAAAACCCTAGAATTCCTCCTGTGAAGTTGTCTTCTGGGTCTATGGCACATTTTATTGGAGCCACTTGGATATATAAATTTGAGTACTTTTTATTTAAAAATGGTTCAGAGAATGGATAGGGCAAACAATAGCTTTATTCAATCTCACTGTAAGTCAGAAGCTTTTGTATATACAAATATTCTTAAAGCTAAGCCTTCTTTCAACTAGGAGTATGGCTGTGCTTAGATGATCTTGCCCGAGTTGCCTTCTTGTGGTAGAAGGTAGGCTTTCCACCTGCCTTAAGGAACTGGAGGGCTGATGACAATCAGATTTACCTAAAAAGGGAACTATCTCTACAGTCCTTTTATGGCTAGATCTATTAAAAAGGGGCAGGAAATAAAGATCAGGGGTCTTTTCCATTGGGAAGCCACTCCCTATGAGCACTCAGTTATGGGAATTGCAACAGACAACATAGGACAATAACAGAGGACATGAACCCCTCCCATCTACTAGTTCCAGCTGCATGTCCTGAAAAAAATTATATATTACTGCATTACAGTTCATACATCTTGACAGAGCCTGTCTGTTTTGTCCAGGACTAATGCCCCAAAGTTCATGTTGAGTTTTATTCATCTTCCTGTGTGAGGAAACACACCCCCTATTCCTCACTCTGGCACCGAACACAGTACCTAGCACATGGAGGAATTCGATAAATATTTGATGCAATGATGAAGGAAGGAATAGATAGAGACTCAACCTTAGCATAATGCCCACTTGTCCTCTCTCCACAGATGCACAACAAGGCAGACAGGAGTTAGGACACACTTTGGGATATCAGGCTGTCAAATGAAATACCCAGAACCCATTGATACTCCTGTCTTTTCTTCTCTCTGACCTGTTTTTCAATCATGAAGATTTGGGGAACTATTATTTGGATTCCAATATAAAGTTACTCACTTTCCTGCAGAAAACAATTTCTCCATGTTCTTTCTCATCTTCTTTTAAAAAATTACAGACATAGTACATATATATGTACCCATACATAGAAATTTTATGCATTTATTATATGTTTACAAATAAAAGACTTAGGGATGTCCAATCTATTTCTAGGAGTTAAAAAATAAAAATAGCTATCGCTCTCAGAACCCACAATAGAACTTCTGAAAGAAGCTCTCCAGCTAAATATTTTGTGTGTTAAATTTTCTTTTCATAAAGCCTCCTTGGGTGCTCATGTTGTCAGCATCTCAGAAGGCCCTTATTAAAGAGCTAGCATTTGACAGCCAAACCAACTGTGCCAGTTACCAATTTATTGCCTCTCAGCCCTGAGCCACCCTTCATTGCCTGCTTGTGATACTGGAACATTTCTCCCTTGCCAGCTGGCACAAGGTTCATCTTTGTTAGTAGAGGGTGCTGGAGGGACACTAGAAGTGAAAGGAGCTTCTCCTGACTCTCGCGTGCTTCATTTCTTCCCTCTTTGCAGTACGGGGGTGTCTGGGACACCCGGCAGGGCTGATTTCCCCTACGGATATTCTGATGGCAGAAATCTGATTTGTTCTGGGGCCCCTCAGACAAGAGGACTCTAGGAAATCCTTATAACTGTATCTAAGTCAATCAGAGGGAAGCATTCCATTCTCTTTACCAACAACTGGTCTTGGGGGGGGGGGTAGATAGGCAACCACATTATAAATAGCAATATATGGTATAGCAGGGGAAATATTCTAGAGGCACTTCCAGGAAAGATTTCTTTAACAAAAACACACAAGACACAGGCAGTTGCATTTTCTGCTTCTGGTGCTGGTGTATAGAGATGTGATGCTCGGAGAGGAGCGGCCACCTTGAGACCCAGAGGAGTAATAATTTTCATGTTGAAGACAGCAGAATAAGAACAGAATCTGGATCTAGTGATGTGGTTGGGCTGCTGGATTCCCCAACCCAGAGATCTCCCACCTTCAGACTTAACCACACACATGACAATTTTTAAAACCCCATAGTGCCACTTGGATATTTGTTTTCTGATGAATTAACAACCCAAAACACCCTAACATTCCTCAAAATGAATTTTACAAACACTCCTGGTCTGCACCCACAAACCCAGCAATCCATTTTCATGTACTAGAGAAAGCTAATCCTTATCTGAGGCCCTTCTGCTTCTAGGGTTTCTTGTCAAGGGGCTTGAGGAATCCTCTGAAAATCTCTACTCATGGACACAGAAATGGGATCTAGCAATTTTAAGATATGGGAAGGAATTCCTCTACTAACTTTAGTTATCTCTCTGCTTTCCATTTTGGTCACTTTATGAAAACACTGAATTTTATTTTATTATTATTTTTTTTTCTGTAGCTCATAAGAAGGCAAGATAGCCAAGTTTAAAGAATGGGACCTAGAGTCAAAAGGTCGTTGTTCAAATCTTATCTGCTCTACTCTGAGCAAAATATGGGACACATAACTAATAGAGCTGTTTCCCACCTGTAAATAGGTCTACTAGAACCCGCTCTGTAAAGTTGTACGTGGAACTTCATTAACCCTGAATGCAGTTAACTTATTTTATATTCGTTAAAACCTCAATTTTGTCTCAACAACAGACTACCAATAGACAGATATTGGGAATGTTCAGAAGAATCCAGATAGAGATTTAGAGGTTTGGAAAGAATAATTCTGCATGGAAATATACCTACTTTTTTGGGGGGGTGCCGGGGTGGCTCAGTGGGTTAAAGCCTCTTCCTTCAGCTCGGGTCATGATCCAAGGGACCTGGGATGGAGCCCACAGCGGGCACTCTGCTCAGCGGGGAGCCTGCTTCCTCCTCTCTCTGCCTGCCTCTCTGCCTACTTGTGATCTCTATCTGTCAAATAAATAAAATCTTTAAAAAAAAAATACCTACTTTTTGGGGATCTCATTAAGAATTCTGAGCAAAACTCACATCTTTGGAAAAAGACAGGAGAAATAAGCCCTCCATCCAAAAGGAAATGCTGATGGAGGGCTTCTTCACCTTCATGGTGGAAAGGACACTACCCATGAGCCCCACCAAGCAGAAGTGAAGGGGCAAGTTGGAGATCACCCAGAAGCTCCCTTAAAGTGTGTAGGTTTAAGTTCATGTCTGCAAGGAATGGGAAGAGAACATTTTCATACACTTTGAGGAGCAAAAAGAAATACTGAAAAGGATGCCTCTTCATTTTGTGTCTCCCGCACCTTTTTTTTTTTTTTTTTAGGTCAAATAGTTGAAAATCTCACCACAAAGTCATCAGAAGAAATGCAAAAGACCACCTCTTCTTTCAAAATAAGCTTAAGCACCTTGTATAGTAGCAGAGCTTACAAAAAATTAAGTAAATAAATAATGGATGAACACTAACACCACTGGGCATTCAATGCGTCATTTAAGTCTTGGAACATTTGCAAGTGTTTATTTGCAAACATGTGCTTCTGGGCGTTCACATATCCATATTCCAAATCTGTGTAATTTAAATTCTAAACATTATATAGATAATGCAAAGTTTACACAAGGGACTCCAAAAATCCATTTTTACGGCCCTGACACTACATAAAGCAGTAGTTTCTGCTAATAATGTAAAAACCTTGAATTTTAAAATTGTTTCCTTTAAACATCATTGCCAGTTTCAGCACCACAAATAGTTTGACAAGGCAATAAAGCTTTGTGACTTCCCAGCCCTGTGCTTGCCCAGTTACACTGTGGCATTTGGGAACCATTAGGTGCACTTAATCTGATAGATCCCCTGTCCTCAGTCCACTCCCACTCCAGACCCACCCACGGCAGAACAAACAAAAACTTTTGGGAGCATTAGGACTAGTTTTGAAAAAAAAGTTCCATTGTTTCTTTAACTCATTTGTAAGTATTCTGAATTTCTGGAAGAGGCAATGGAAGGAATCATGAAAATTAATTCCAGGGGTATAAGACCATGATGAGTGGAGAGAAAGCGACACACACACACACACCCACCCACCCACCCACCCACCCCTAATAGCAACTTTTTAATTCCCGTAGAGCAAACCCTTAAGATTTATGCTATGCTAATTATTATTTGTTACATAGGATCATTTGTACTTTATTAAATCCCCTCTTCCACTGGGGAGGAGACAGTTACATGTTTTTATATCTGCCTGTACTACAAGGTAGCCTTTGAGCAGTGCTGTGTTAAATAGAAGTACAAACCAGAGTCCATGTGTTTCTGACCTTATGGCAATTTGATATCTAACTAAATGTGGGCATGTGTTAAATCCTATTCTGGTCCAAATTAAGAAATTTGAATTAAGAACCGGTTTCAGGAAGTTTAAAAAAAATACACACACACACACACACACACTGTCTACATGTGAACCAAACAAACCTCAGACCGAACACTGAGGTCTTACTCAGGGGAAAATTGCTAAAATATAGTGCAGAGACACTAGAAACACCCAGTATTTGCCAAACAGATTTTACATGAGCATCTCCCCTATAGCTCGGGCAATCCTGCTACTTTGTACCTTCCCACTCACACCTCCACAGGGTTTGATTTGGATGGATGTAGACTTTCTCAGATTTTTATGTGTCCCTTTATTTTTCTGATCATCTCTAAACCGTGCCCTTAAAAATAATAGCCTTTGAGAATCTCTAGAAAACTAGAATTTATCTTTCTCACCTCAGTTCATTTTTCTCCCAAAACATACCTATCTTGTGGGATTTCTTGGTTTTGTTTTACAGAACATAAAATGTAATCGGCCATTTTCAAATACACAATCAACCCAGTTTATCCTAATAGAGTTACTAGTACAAAAGGAAGCTTATCCATAGGAAGTAGATGGCTAATGAAGGAATGTACCTACAAGATATTTTGCCTGCTCAAGAATGCCAAGACCTCCAATATTTTTTTTTCTCTAAATTCTCTGTTAAACTAATTCTGTGTGATAGGCAGATATGTCCTCCACATGCTGGTGAATTAAAATTCAGCTTTCAGTGAATAAGATTAATTGCCTCTTCAGACAAAGCTGGATTTGCGCTCCTATTAGAGAAAGGGGAGGGGGAAAGCGAGGGGCAGAGTGCCAACTAGACTGCAGGATTCAGTTACACGTGAAATGATTTGTAATTCTGAGTAATCACTTAGGACAAGCCCTTGCACCATTTTATCTATACATGACTCTAGGCCAAAGTCAATACTCATAGTAAAATAATGAGATGAAGCTAACTGAGCCCTTTTATTAATGCTCCAAGGAGCAAATCTGATGCTTGAGTTTCTCCCATTGAAAGTATCCACTTCTTCCTAAAAAATGAACAAGTGGGTCAGGATACCCAGTAGCAGGCAGGGTACCTGCTTCAGCAAAATCATAAATAACCAACCCTTCCTGCCTTCTTCCTTTCTGTTTGTGCACCAGGCTTTACCCAGCTGCAGGTGAAAACACATGAATTTTGCATTACCTCTAGGCTCATTAAAGAGATCTGTCTCTCTCCTAATACCTTCCCCTCACTTAGGGGGAGACACACACACACCCACAATATTTTTTTCCACACACCCTCACCATGATGAACCTTAAGAGAAACAATAAGACTTTTGCTTGCTCTTCCTCATCAGTCTTATAAAGAAAATCAACTGTTCTAGCAAATGCACAGCTTGGTGACAGAGTCAGCACGCAACTGTGAGGAAAATGAGATGGATAACCAGCTGTCCCAGTTTCCTGGAGATGAGGTTTGGGGAGGGAGAGTGTGATGAGAAGGAGGGGAAGGAAGGGTGTAGGGAAGTCCTCGAATTTAGCCCTTAATGTCGTTTTCCCCATGTTACCCCTGATCTGGTGACCAATCTTGCAAATCCATTAATAGCATCACAGGACACCCTCAGTAATTTGTGGGCAATGGAGGACTCTTCCCCATGCCGGTTGAAGGCCTAAAGATCTACTAGAAAAGCTTCAAAAACAAAATATATTATCCTTAATATCATTTTCTAAAACTTGGAGAAACAAACTAACTTATGTGAAGCCAATTGTCTTTTATCGGAAAAACTCCACAGAACATTTCCACTCTTCACAAAAAAAAAAAAAAAAAAAAGTCCAAACTTTTACTTATTAATGCAAAATCTCCATATACATGTACTCCAGTATAACACAGGTATAACAGAAGGACAAACATACCTGCATTCAAATTCCAGATTTGTCTATTTGCTAGGTGACTCTTCCAAGTCTCTGGGCATCTCTGACCACAATCTTCTCATCTGTAAATAGAGGAACACACATTTACAGGCAAATTGTGACGAGTGAAGCTTAGTTCAACATCAAGTGCATAAACATGATTACCCACATCCCTCCATCCCCTGGATTATTCGTATTCTCAGGGGTGGGAGACATCTACATAAACAGACCTTACAGAGATTTCCATTAAATTACTCCTAATATTTCTCTAATTAGAGCTTTTGGTTGGTGATCAAAATAGCTTTTTTGAATTCCACTTCCACTGGTGCTCTCATTTGTAGATATGCTGACAAACATGAAATTTCCCTTAAGACAGCTTAATCACAAACCAATCAGTCATGGGCCAAACAGAAATTGCTAAAAGATCCAAGGACCTACATACTGAGTACATACCAAGTGCACATTAATTTCATTGTTCTCACCCATACCTTGGTTTTTCACACAAGCTGAACTTGGAATGGTATTTTTTACATGGAGATTTCAGGACCCACAGTTCCTGTAACTATACAGCACATAGGGGCCTGGGAGAAACTTTTAGTCCCAGGAGGACTCAAGGTAGGCAACACACATATTCACATGAATTGCTGGACATACAGAGAAAAGGACCTTCAGGTAGAAGACAAAACACATATGAAGTCACCAGAACTTACAGAAGCTTGGCCCGAGAGGGAGCACGCAACAAGTCCGGGGTACTGCGGAGAGTAGGTGGAAGAACGGAAAGAACCAGGAGAAAAAAAAAAGAAAAGCTAGCGTCCGATGGTATTTATTGGCAACTCCGAAGTGTTTGCACCTGATCTGGAGGCCAGACACTGAATTTTTAGCATGACAAAGAATCACATGTGGAGCTTGTTAAAAATTCAGAGTCTAGGGGCACCTGGGTGGCTCAGTAGGGTCAGTGACTGCCTTTGGCTCAGGTCATGATCCCTGGATCTGAGGATTGAGCCCCTCATGGGGTGTGTGTGTGGGGGGGGTCCCTGCTCAGTGGGGATCCTGCTTCTCCCTCTGCCCCTCCACCTGCTTGTGCTCTCTCTCTCTCAAATAAATAAATAAAATCTAAAAAAAAAAAAAAAAATACAGAGTCTAGGAGCACCTGGGTGGCTTAGTCAGTTGAGGATCCAACTCTTCATTTTGGCTCAGGTCATGATCTCAGGGTCATGGGATCGAGCCCCCACCCCACCCCCCACCACGGGGCTCCATACTTGATGGGGAGTCTGCTTAAGATTCTCTCTCCTTCTCCCTTTGCCCCCACCCCCTGCCTGCTTCTCTAAAAGAAATAAATGAATCTTTAAAAATATAGGGTCTAGGTCCCTCCACCATCAGTTCTAATTTAGAAATCCTGGTGTGGTTCCTCAATATATGTTTGTGGTTTTTTGTTTGTTTTTTTTTTTTTTGCTTTTTTGCTTTCTTCTCTGTGTGTGCGTGTGTGTGCGCGCGCACGTGTGCGCGTGCGTGTGTGCTTTGTTTTTGTTTTTTTCTAAACATCTGCTGTCTAACAAGCTCTCCAGGTGATTCTGATGGAAGGCAATACATAAAACTCACTTTTAGAAACATGGATGCAGGATATGGGCAGTCATTAGGGATTTATCAGAGCAGTGATATAATCAGATATATGACATAAGAAGATAAATAGTTCCTAGAGAATAAATTGGAAGACCAAGCCTAGAAGGAGGTGCATAATCCAATTGGGAAGCTTTTTGAGTGGGGCAGGAGAGAAATAATGAGACACTGAACTGACTACCATTAGATGAGAATATAACGAAAAAGTATAAAAGTTTAATGGGACATAGTGGCTTATTGCTTGGGAAAGGAAGGAATCTAACATGACTTCCAGTTTTCTGTTTTGGGTTCTGTTGACAATGATAATGTTTGTTGAAATAGTTTATACAGGAAGATTAATAATTTGGGGAATATAAGTTAATTTTGCTTATCTGAGGTTTAGTAAAGTGGTTAAACGTATGGGTTTTTTTAAATCCAGATAAGCTGGATTTAAAACCTACCTCTGCCTCCTAACTTCTGTGTGACATGGCAAATTGTTTTACCTCTCAGATGTAGAAGTGGGGGAAGAGCTCAGTTAATATAAGAAAATACCTTAGTACAGTGCCTGGAAGTGATTAATAAATGCCAGTAATATTAATAACTCCTGTTATTTTTAATACTATCATCATTAGATATCTGGAGATATTCCACAGACAGATGAAAATATCATCCAGATGATTCTTAAAACTTTGTCATAGATAAGATCATCCAGAAACATTGGAAGAAGCCAAGACTACTAGAATCCAGGGGAATATAAATGCTTTCGTTGATAGATGAACTGGATGAAACTGAGGAGTGGTCACACAGAAAGAAAGTAAAACAGAAGATATTGTCGGTCAAGGGCATCAGGCAGAGGAAGTTATTAACAGTGTCCCATGCTTCAGGCGTCAGGTAAAAAAAAGTAAAAAAAAAAAATGTGTCCACTGTATTTGACAAATGGGAAAACAATGGTGATCTTAATTAGAATGGCTTCAATGACTTACGAGGTTGCAGAGTGAATGGGAGCTGGGTGACTAACCAAAATGATCCTGCGGAAGGACAAACTACGCGGTAGCAAGCAGAGTCATGAGGTGCAGAAGGGTTGGGCTTTCTTTTTTCAAATGGGATATGCATGAGCACACTTTCAGGCTTGGAGAAACGACCCAGTGCAGCGAAAGAAAGAATCATTGTCGGAGGAGAGACAGAGAGATAATGGGAAGGGTGAAATAGGCAGACAGACAAACAAACAAACGAAAACATAGGCAGGTTCCAGCCTTGAACCAAGGAGGGAAGCTTCATCCCTCAGCTATGAAAGGAAGGAAATAAAGAAGTGGTCAAAAATCCAGAAACCGGAGATGAGTGCACTCCTGTCAGAGAACGCTGAGTTATCTCCCCAAAAGAGGGAGAGATCTCTGGTAAAAGTGAAGTGGCTACACTGGAAGGCAGGTTAGGCATGAGAGGAGCAAGGTCAGAATTTGGAGTAAGTAATAAGGGACAAGGGAGTTCACCACGGACTGTAACCTGTCTTTCCCCACACGCCGTGCTGAGGCAAGATGCTCTGTACACACTTACTTGGTTTTCTCTTCTTCCAAAGCTTGGGTGGTTGTAAGATCAGAGAAGATGGATTGTGGGTTTAATTTAAATTTTGCAAAGCAGACGTGGTAGAGACACAAGGCAATAAAAAAAGGACGATGCTGGAGAAAATGGAGTTAAAGTAATAGAGATTTAATAGAGAAGAAACTGAAGGCAGAGGAAAACTGATGTCTGGAGCCAATGGAGGACTTTTGAGAGTGGAGGGCTCAGAACAGCCAAAGAAGAGCAAAGGAATAAGAAAAGTAGAAAGACAGAATTGGGGGATTAGAGTATACATAGGGGCATGGAATTTCAGAGGCGAAGGAGTCTCCGACATTGATAAAATTGTGTGAATGGCCATGACAGGACTGGCGTGCAAACATTTCGTGACTGCTATGGAGAGGTCAGGCACAGTCACCCCTTGGGCTGGAGCAGAGGATTGGTGCTCCTCCACACAGGAACGGGAATCTGGACCATGGAGAATTCTGGAGAGGTCTCATGGGCGTGGAGGGACTGGCAGAGGGGTGGGAGCACGTGGGAAGAAAGTGTTTCCTGTCCAGTGCCTCACCCTGTACTGGTTGAACAGCAGTTCTGCGTGAGGAACTGGTGATGGAATAGGAGGAAAGATGAAGATCATCGGGATGGAAGAGGTGAAAGGAAGGTACTGATGTGTCCTCCACATGAATGTGGAAAACCTCTAGGATGGTGAATGGAATTTCTGTGGAAAAACATTCAGTGGTGTTTCATTCTTCAGTGAATGCGGCAAGTGCAGTGGGGATTGGTAGAAAATGCCCATAAGGAAACACTGAACACAGTGTAATGTAATGGGTGGCAATTCCAAAAAGATAGGAATTGTCCTGTTTACGAACCTGTTTATTTGGCTATCATTGGGAGACATTTTATTTGCCTTTTGTCAAAAACGGGCCCATTGGAGCAAGAACTTGGCTGGGGTTTGGAAGTGAACATTGGAACCCTAAAATCCCAACCTTGTACGTAGATCTCTCCCTCACACTGTCCTTCTTTCTTTGCTTCCTCCCTATCACCCTAACTTCCTGTTTCTTTTTGTTGTTCTCTTTTATTATTTCCTTTCTTATTCCATGTGTAAATCTGCATCATTCCTAGATATTCTGAAGCCACACAGATGCCCCTACTCCCTCATCTCTGAACCTAGACTCTGAAAAAGAAGCAAAGACAGACGCATATAAAACTCATTTGTCTGGGCACCAGGGCATCCAAATCTATTTGTATCATTAATTTGCTAATGTGTCTTGTAAACTCAAATTTAGCTATAAAGTTTCCAAGTTTGGGTCATGGCCTCTGATAACTCAAATTGTCTCCCTCAGTTTCCCCATGTAGAAAAATAACTATCATTTACCCCATCATTCTTCTGGAACTGGTAACAGATTTAGTAGTTTAAGGGACTCTGTTAAAAAGGAACTATCTTTTTAAAGTCAAAATAAAGCTGGTGTGACAGGAAGATTGGCATCATTAAAAGCATGTTACTTAAGTATCTAAGATGTATGCTAAACATAAGTGCCTAAAATAATTTAATTTAAAATGGGTTTTTATTGTAAATGACAATAAATAAACATTTAAGCCCCACTCGAGTGAAAAAATTGACCTATTTGAAGGATTTTCTCCTTTAGCTCATGTCTTACTGTCTATAACATAAAGATAAAAGGAAGTATTTGTATTTTGGCTTGCATAAAATTGAAAATACATAGACTTGATGCATAGAAATGGACTTAGTAAAAAAATGAATCTTTTTATGTTGAACAAAATAAAATGATGAATACTGTTTGACACACACCTAAAAATATATTATTAGAAAAAGAGTAACTCAAAAACCTATTGTCTTTTTTTTTTTTTCCTTTCTTCTTCCTCTTTGAGTAACTCAGGCAGGAAACCTCAACATTTTATTTGATTATTTAAGAGTTCCCTTTGGAGTGGAAGTAGATAGAGCTTGATAGGACTATGTATATATAAATAATATGAAGGTTTCTATGTCCAGATCAAATTCTAAAATCAGATAAGGGGGTTTCATTTTATCTCTTGTTATTTTAGTGGTGGGAAGCCTAGTTTTTCCCTCCCCTCCACGGCCTGTAGTCCTCCCAAGATTGCTCCCTCGGGCACCTCTGTGGCCTGAGGGATGTATTTAGGGTCTCATCAGCCCTTTTAATCTGATTGCCACTCTGCATTTTAATCTCTGCTCCCCAGCCCTCTCATAAATTGGGAAGAATGGCATCGGCATCGTCTCCCCCATCTCTCCACCTCCTAAACCACACTCAGGCCACAGCAGCACAGGAGGTATAAATGCCAGATTATAGATTTGCTTCATTATGAAAATGTGTTTGGTGACACTTTTCTTCTGACAATCAACAATGTAAGAGTCAGCAAACAAGCTTATGACTGTGTGTGCCATTTCATATCCTGATGGTTGTTAGTGATGGCTGCGTGCTTTATAAAAAGGTAAATGGAATTCATCAGTTCATTTCTTAATTTTTTTTAACAAATATTTGCTTAACACCTAAAATATGCCAGGAATTAGGCGAGGCATTCAGAAAACAGAGATGAATAAACATGTTCCCTGCCTTCAGAAAAAAAGGGGAAAAAAATCAACTCACAGTCAAGTAAAGAGACAGTCATGTAAATAAATTATTATAATAAAGTAAGACTGAAAATGAAGTCTAAAATTCCATTTCAGCACAGAGGATGAATGAGTAACAAGACTGAGAAGAAGCTCAGGAGTAGTCAGGTTGGATAGTGCACAGAAGACAGCGTTCGAATCATCTTTGGAAGAGGAATATGAGACAAGGGAGGGAAGCCATTTCCAGCAAACACACACAGAAAAGAAAAAAAAATAATACAGTTACATACATACCAATAGTTTCGCATATAGGGAACATTAGATGACAGTTGGCATGTTGCTGGAATTGAACATCATAAACTCCTTTGAGAAAATAATGACATTTGTTTTCAGTATCAGGATTTCCTCAACTTTGTCTATCCCTGAAGTCTCAGGGTAAAGCAGAAGGAGACAGGTATGGCTCCCAGAGTCGTAGAAAACTACATCAGATTCATGACACCTTTCTGGAACAGATAATGTGATAATCTAAGCCCAGTTCAAAGGAGTGTCTTTGACAAATAAGGAAAAGGAAAAGGTGATTTTTCTAAGACAAAATAAAATGTACATTATCCCTGTGTGGCCCTATCCCAGCACAGAACAGAATTTGTAGGAATTGAGTGAATTTTAATACCAAACAGAGATCATCACCAAAAACCATACCACAAGCAGAATCATTCTTTCAAAGATCCTCTTGTCTTGTTGCACCTTTATTCTTCTAGAGCATTCCCACTGCGACCATTCTTTGACCTCGCAGAGAACTGCAATCCTTTATCCTTATTGCTTCATTTCTATCGACCAACCCCCTCAGGAATTCACTTCCTTCCTTCAATAGCCCTCGTTCCAGAGCCCTTCTTTATAATGAATCTTTTGCAAATACCCTCAGTTCCCTGGGCTCTTTCTCCTTCCATCACATCCAGTTTGCAAACCCCACTGATGAATCCAGCAACGCGTTTCCTCAGGGCCGGCATCCACAGAGCTAAACACTGCTGGACAGAAGTCTTACAACAGAGAAGCTGTGATCATGATTCACTAATGGTCACCAGCCTCAAATGCTCATTTAACACTGAAAGTCCAAAGTTATCTCCCCCTCACTTTGTCTTCGTCCCTCCTATTCTCCAGCTATCTTTTTTTTCTAGACATATCACCTGTTTCAAAGTTCTCTGAGGATGTAGAAAACACATAATACATTCTGTGTTACCTTCTGATTACCAAATCTACATCTGCAGTCATCCACTCATCTCCCCTCTTACTGTGAAGAAGGAGCCAACCTTTCTTTCAGAATTCTCTTTGTTCCCTGTCTCAGGTAACTATCCCCTTTCTTATTTCTTCCATTTCTTTCTAATGGATCATTTCATCAGCATTCACATACTAATAGTTCTCACATTCAAAAAAAAAAAAAAAAAGAATCAAAACAAATCAAATTCCCTTGATTCTACATCCCCAATTAGTATCTAATTTCTCAGCTTCCCTTCAAACCCAAGTTCAACCCCACTCTCCCCAAGGCAATCTTGCTTACATCCCCACAATCCCAGCTCCTTCTCAGATCACCACTGATTTCTATCACCGAACCAGGTCTTGCATTACTCAACCTTTCAGCAGCATTCAAAATCCTTTCCCACACATTCCCTTTTGACATAGCCTTTTTGCTTCTGCAATCATATACTCTCCTGGTCATATTTCTATTCCTTTGGTTCTTCCTTCTCACACCCAAAGCAGAGGCCAAGGTGAGGACTGGTGTGCGAGTAGTTGATGTGAAAGGTGATCCAAGGGGGCAGGTGTTACGGACTTAGTGGAGTAAGAAAAGCAATATAAGTGTGTTATCAGGGTCCATGTGGTAGGCCAGAGGGGTGAAGATATTAATTCCTCTGAGGCCTTCTGAGAAGCATAGAGCATGCTTCCCCTTAATTGTCCAAAAGACTTTGCTGTTCCTTCCTTCTTTACCTATCGTTTAATTTTTGTGGTCCTCAGGACTCAGTCCTGGGCTATCTTTTCTCATCACTTTCCTACCCTTTCCCAATAATCTCAGACATTCTCATGCTGAATGTGGCACCCAAAATGTTTACAGCCCATAGATTTTTATCCACCACATAGATCCCTATTCCAAACACGGCTTTCTCCATGACTTCTCCATTTGGAGATTCATTAGACATCTCAAATTTAGGAACTCCCAAATAATCCCCTGATCTTTCCCCATTCCACCCCAAATCTGCTTCTTTAATTTTATCATAGCTTAATAAAACACACTTCCATTCACTCAGTTATATGCAATAGAAACCTGAGTCATTTGACAACCCCCTATTTCTCCCTTCCTACAACCAAACCAATACCAAGTTCTATCAATTGTACTGCCTATTTGTAGCTAAAATCTGTCCACTCTTTATCACCTCATTCCTCATCTAGACAGTTGCAAAAATTTACCTCCATTTCTGTCCTCCTCCAGTCCACTTTTGTGAATTTTAATACCACAGATCATCACACAGTAACCAGGACGGTCTTTCGAAAACTGATATCAGATTGTATTACTCCTCTGCCTCAAGGATTTAATTGTCTTTCTATTCTCTTGAAGTGGTAACAATTTGTGCCGGTTTTCTGGGGATGCGTCTTGTTCTCTCTCTGCCTATTGTCCTAGCTTAATTACCAGCAGAATCCACTTTCATTCTTCAAAGTATTCCATGTTGGACAATAAATTATAGGGTCACCCTACTTTTAAACACAAAATTCCCATATGATTTTATTCCAACTTCAACTCCTGTCATTTGGAACTAGCTAATCTGAAGGCACCAAACATTCTTGCTTCAGAGTCCTGGTTCATGCTGTTGCCTCTGAGAACAATGAGTTGCCTCTGAACCATCTGTTGGTTTAATTCCTACTCTCTCACCAAGAGTCCACTGAAGGCCACCTTCTAAAACAGGTATTTCTCAATTCCACAATATAAACCACTTCTACCAGGACGCTTACTTTTTCTGTATCTTCTCCCTTTCATTCCTAGTGTAATTATAAACTTGTCTGTATCCCCACTGTATTGTAAGCATAAGGCTGAAAACTCCTATCTGACACTTAGTAATGTCTATTCAAGCACAACCCGGACCCCTTGTGGGTGTTCTTTAATATTGTTGAACCAGAGGACAGGGGAGAGAGAGAGAGAAATACCAGCCAAGGCCTCTTAATACACCCATTTTCTAAACCTGAACAAACACAAATTCTCTCATCACTCTGACCTACTAGGGTGCAATGAAGATGTTGAAACAAAAGGCCAACATAGGAGGTACGCATAAAATTTTCTCACACATGGGACGCCTGGGTGGCTCAGTTGGTTAAGCAGCTGCCTTCGGCTCAGGTCATGATCCCAGCGTCCTGGGATCGAGTCCCACATTGGGCTCCTTGCTCATCAGGGAGCCTGCTTCTTCCTCTGCCTCTGCCTGCCATTCTGTCTGCCTGTGCTTGCTCTCTCTCCCTCTCTCTCTCTGACAAATAAATAAATAAAATCTTTAAAAAAAAAAAAATTTCTCACACTTTGTGAACATGAACAAAACCATCTAAACACAATGGAGACAAATTCCACAGAGGCAGCTGTTGGTAAAGAGGGGAGATTTGTTAGCTCTCTCAAAACAGGAAATTAGGTGAAAAAATAAAATACTTAGTGATAAATTCAGCTTAGAACAGAAAAGCATTTATATGAGAATATATACTGAATTAATTCTCTCAGTAAGGGTCATAAATTGATGCTATTTTAGAGCCGGAAGGACCATACCTGTGAGTTAGTTCAGTTCTGTCATGTTGCAGGGAAGGGAGTTGAGACCCAGGCAGCAGAGGTAAAAGGAGCAAGTCCACAGTAATAAATGGTCTCACATATTTCTGTATAATGAGACAGGTCTAGGGCAAAAATACTTGTTAGTTTACAGGCGGCTAATACAAAACCTAGTTAATATGTACTACTTAAAAAATGAAAATAAATACACGGGTCCTATAGGAAGGTAGCCTTTAGATAGTCTTTTACGTCGAAAGCTGTCTTCTCCACCTGATCTGTCTCTCATCATTAAGAGATTAAGATGTTGTGGTAAAAAACAACAACAACACAAAATACAGGTTCTTATTTATGGAATCCGGTGTCAAAGGTGAATTATTAAATTGCATTTCAGGACATTCTTTTTAATGAAACAGAGTACCAACTATTGTCTTTTTTTTTTTTAAGATTTTATTTATTTATTTGACAGAGAGAGATCACAAGTAGGCAGAGAGGCAGGCAGAGAGAGAGGGGGGAAGCAGGCTCCCCGCTGAGCAGAGAGCCTGATGCAGGGCTTGATCCTAGGACCCTGAGATCATGACCTGAGCCAAAGGCAGAGGTTTAACCCACTGAGCCACCCAGGCGCCCCCCACAACTATTGTCTTTTAACCAATTAATTACTTTGCTTATTTAAGTAAAACATGTTCTTAGGTTTCTCCTCTTTGACAGGTTTTATTTTTCACTCAGTGAATTTTTCACGTCAGTGATCTTGACCATGAACTCCTAAATCCCTTACTAAGTTTTAAGACTTCCAAAACAGACCCGTATTTCACAGAGGGGTACTTGCTTTAAAGAATCCTGTTCTAGCCTCCAATACCGGATACTTTCTTTACCATGTGAAAGTCACGTAACATTTTACAGAAAGCACACGCTATTTGTCTTTCAAAACAAACCAAAAAAACACCCATCCATCTCCCCATCCTGAACAGAAAGGTCATACCTATTGTAAGAAGTGTGCCTGCCATGAATGACCCGCATCGTTGCCTCGAGGCTACATGAGAAGCCACAATGACAGGATTAACACAAGGGCGGTTAACACTGCTCCATGCCAAGATAAATATCCCATTGTAACTTCTGAGAATGAGGGGCCAAACATTTTCCTCACAGACTTTCTATGCCCTCAGAAATTCCTCCCAAAATTCTTCTGACCAAGTCCAGATTTACTGGCTTGGAGATCTTACATATATAGTTACTTGTCTGACTGCAGAATACAAATGTGGTCTGTTAACTCCTACGCTGTATCCTAGTTTTAATAAACATGAAAATTATTTTACAGGTTTAAATATGAATAATAAGGAATGCAAGCATTTTTAGTGTACGTTAAGAGAGCGTAATTTCTAGTCAATAAAAACACAAAGTACCTCCGTGACACAACAAATGAATGGAATGGAGAGATAGACATGGAAAAAAATTATTTACTCATTAAGACTCTCCAGTATATGACACTTCTCCAAGCTGGAAAACTTATCATGCAGAATAGTCTCCAGAATGTAAGCCAGTATTTAGCCATTATGTGGACAATGACTTTGAAGGCTGCGAAGAACCCCATGTGAGGTTTTCACTACAAAGACCTTATTTTAGATGCACTAGGTCTAACTTGGAAATGGTAATTACTTCTATAGAAGTTCAGGGCTTGACAATTTTTTCTTAGGTATTGTGGTTACCCTTTTGTGGGGGAGAAGGGAAAGTAACTAATGATGCCCTAGAAACAACTAACTTAAAAAAAAAAACAAAAAACCACAGAGTATTTGATGCTCCTTTGATGAAGTATGAACACTAGAATCCTTTCCCCCATAATGGAACTGGACTAAGCTAGCTCTGAGGGAAGGAAAGAGTGTAAGTAGAGGGAAGGGGAGGAATGCATTTGCTACTGTTTCTTTATCTCAGAGAAGCTATTTCAAGTGATCACTGGTGGGAACTGCTGATAGTCAATCTCATATTTTCACTCCACGTTTGACATCAATGTTGTCAATACGACATAATCGTCTCTGTCAAAAGCATCATTCATTTCCAAACTGCTGAGTTATTTACAGTCGTGTCTTCACTCAATGTAACACTACCACTCAACACTCAGCTGTCCCTTCTCTGTTTTAAGTAAACGTTTGGGCAGACTTTTAAAGAAGCTCTATTTTAGGTTAGGCTAACAACCTGAAAATGAACCCAAAGGAAAAATCCTCTTCTCTTGTCCAAATACCATTTGGACAAACGGATAAAGTTTTTCACAAAAAAAAAAAACAAAACTGGCATTTCAAAATGAGTTCTGTTTGGTAAGAGACATGGTGCTGAAAAGTGACATTTATAATGACAGCAATATGGATCCCCAATAAAGAAGACGGGGTTGCATTTTGCTCTAATTATAGATGTTTTAGATGTGTGTGCATGCGTGCATTTTTTTTAAATTGGAATCAATTATAATAATGTAGCTTTGAGTTAAGCACCTATTCTAAATCTCTGTTTACAAAAGCATGGCTGATACGAGTCTTTGAATGCAACTAAACTGCAAATATTACCAGGAAAACTTAGTCTTAGGCCGCTAAATGAATAACTATTCACTATTCACTAAGTGAATAACTGAATAACTATTTACTTCATGGCTTCTATGCACCCAGCATGGCTCTAGGAGCTGTATATAGCACAAGAGACAACAATGGCAACACAAAGGAAACCAGGGCTACTGGAAATCAGGCAGATTTCAAAAAATAAATTTACTTGTCTCTTCCTTCTCTTATCTCAGAGAACACATTTTGAAACTCTTGGTATAACCAGAACTCTCCTTCTCCATGTGGTAACCACTAGATCTTTTTAATAGCAGAAGACATGGTCATAGCTAAAAAGAGGTGGATGGAATTTTGAAAATCAGAAGCAGGTTTTAAGTTAATTGGACAGACAGAATTTTGGTGGTCTAATGACTTTCAGATGCTATTAATCCTTAGTGCTTTTCCCAAGGATAGTACAAATATCACTATCTCAACCAATGGGGTTCCTTCCCCTTATGAAATGCATCATTTCATATGCTGAAAAATACATGCTGAAAAATAATTCAGGCATTCTAAATACATTTTTATTTTAGAGAGTGGAAGAGAGAGAGTGAGCAGGGGGGGCAGGGGGTAAGAGGGAAGGAGCAGAGAGAGAGGGAGAGAGAGAATCTTAAGCAGACTCCATGCCCAGCGCAGATCCCGATGCAGGGTTCCATCTCACAGCCCTGAGAACATGACCTGGGCTGAAATCAAGAGTCAGACACTTAACCAACTGAGCCACCCTGGAACCCCTAAATACATCTTGTTGTCTGAACAAAATGAAACTTGGTTTACTTTGAAACCACTGCATTTTAAAACAATAGTACCTACTACTTACCGTGAGCCTACTTTGTACCAGACCCTTTGTATAAATGATCTCCTTTAGTGCCTCCCTCCAGATCATCAGTTTATTAACATATAATTGTCATTTTACAGATTGGGCAACTAAATTGGACAGAGGTCCAGGGATTTTCTTAAGATCCTGTAGTTAATATTAATGGTGCTGTAGCTAACCTGACCATCAACATAAATACTACAACTTTTTCATGGGTTTTCTCACTTAATTCTCATGGCAATCTGGAGGTAGGGGCTATTAATATTCTCATTTTATAGATTAAAAAAAACAATAAAATCTTAGGCTTTCAACAATTTGTGTTGTAAAAGATCTTACTTAACTAGTTCATGATTGGGCTAGGATCTGAACACACTTTTTACTGTAAACCCAGTGCTTTTCTCATCTAGCCATACTCCTCCAAGAGCAAAACTGGAATTTGAAGCCATATCTTTTGTTTTCAGTAAGTGGACAAATTTCACTTTACCTCACTGTTGTAACAGAAGCTTAAGAACATCAAAGTGGTTGCTTATTGTCTTTATTTCCCTCTGATTCACTTTTGTCTCTCTCTCCTTCACCCCATGCTTATGCAAGCCTATCCAGGACTCCTGGGCTCTCCATTTCATGAGAATCCTTCCTTTTACTTTGACAATCAGGTGGTTTCTGGGGCCAATGCTAATGTTTGTTTTTCACTGTATTGTGTTTTGCCATATTTCCCCAGCTTGTCCGACAGCACCTCTAATACCAGGAGATCGAGCTTCTAAGAATGTGGACCAAGATTTATGCTGACTACCATTCTGTAATTTTCTCCAGTTCATCTTGTATCATGGCTTATTGGTTGGTGTCAAAGGACATTATTCCTAGATATTCTCTATATCTAGTTATTTTTAAGAGCCTTGACCTCAAGATCTCTTTCCCTGCTACAGTAAGTTGCATTGACTATATAGCCCCATTTCTTCCCTCTCAACGTTTTGCATTTTCTCTCCCATTTTCCATGTGGATTGTTTTTTCTGAATTTCATTTACTTTTCTATTTCCACATGCGCACTGCTCTTACTGCAGTCCATTCTGCTCAATCCCCATCCATCCTTATCCTGCTTTTCATGAACTCCATATCCACCATTTTCTTGCTCTCTCAGAATGAAAATATTTTGAGTTCCACTTTTTTTGTTCTTTGCTCACGGTTAAGACAACTAGAAACAGTATCTCTAGCTATAGAGCAACTCGTACATAATGATAGATGTGAGTTGTTTTCAATAAACACATCTTTTATCATGATTATTACTGTCTTCATGCTTGTATAATTACATGTATTATGCTCTGGATCACCTTCCTACTTCTTATGTTCTTGATCAACATTAGAAAAATAAAAAGTTAGGTTAATAATCATTAGTTATTGAATTGTCACCCCCTTACTCTACTTATTGACAATAATTTGGAAATAGCAAACATCTTATCTGATTATTAGGCCATCCATTTACCATGACCTGGGGCCACTTCGAAGTGATTAATGATGTGTGAGTTTGCTGCAATATTAGAAAGATCAACCTGAACCTTAACTCAAAGCATAACAACATCTTTAGAGCCTTAGAACCATTTTGCTCATTTGTTTTTTTTTAATTTCTAGATGCCTACAGTCAAATAAGTAAATCTCTATTACTTCTTAACTTTGAAAAGAATAGGCTTAAATTATATATATATATATATATGTATATGTATATAAAATTCAGTATCTATAGTTATTGTGAAGATTTGTAGATCTTTTTGAAATTTATTAGTGAGTGATGAGCAGCCTGGGATACACACACACACACACAATTCTAAATGAGGAAATTAAAGAATTCCTTTTGGGGACATTTTACTTCTAGGTATTACAATTCTACAGGATATTTCAGAATTCTTCTTGAGTCATCTCTCTCATTTTAATAGTAATTAACAGTCTGCAATGCATTTTTAAAAATTTACTATATCTCACTTATTTCCTGTAAGGTAGCTGGGGCAAATAATGCTAAAAGTAGACTACTATTAGGGGACATTAAATGGCTTTCCATGGTCATGTATTCATCTGGGGCTTAAACCCAGGTGTTCTGATTCCTACCTCATGGTTCTTTCTATTCTACCATGCTTACCTAAATACCAGATCAGATTTATACTATCTAAAGTGAAAATTAAGCTTTAATCCTTTAAATAGAAAAAGGTTTAAAACATTTATTCCATTATAACCTATTTGATCTGGTTTGATGAAGGAAAGGAACATTCTGATGGATTTCATTTTTTGGTTTCCAATTTCCAAAAATTAAAACCTGAAAAAGATACATTTGACATCATATGAAAATTTAAACTTCAATCCAAAGGACACTTCAAAATCTTATAGTACTTTAAGGTTATAATTTTTTCCCATTAATTTCTACTGTTTTATAGAGATAGTGTCAGCTAAGAGATTTCCAACTAGAAGAGCACACCAAAGCACATTTTCTTTCCCTATATGGCATTACTCTCTAGCTGTGTCAATAAAAATACAACACAAAGTAATAAGGTTTTCTCCCCCCTCAGAGCAGAAACATTTTAGACACTTGCACATTTTGACACAAAAAGATTTTAATTATGTGAGAGTAACTTTTCTAAGGAAGGGCTTCTTCCTCACTAAAATAATGGTTGCAGATATTTTGAAAATATATTTTATTATGCTTTCAGATGAAATATATATTTTCAGTAATCATCACTTCCAGTTTGAACACCAAGATCTTAAATATATTACACATTTTTTTTCCAAATGCCATATTGAGTGAAGAAGGTGAGAAAGAAGAGAAGATGGAAGCTAAAATGAGTCATAAAAGTGAAAAGAAAAGCTAGCTCCAATAAAGATGTGTTTTGTGGCATATTAGTTTCCAATGGATGCTTACTGAATTACCACTGACTTAGTAGCTTAAAACAGCACAAATTTATTATTCTTCAGTGCAGGTCATTCAAAAATTTGAAATGAGTCTTATGGGCTAAAATTAACGTGTCAGAAGAGCTGTGTTCTTGTAGAAGCTCCCATGGAGAAACCATCCCTTGTCTTGTCTGGCTTCTAGAAACTGCCTACATTCCTTGGTGTGTGGTCACATCTCCTCAATCTCTGCTTCCACTGTCACACCTCTTCTGGCTCTAACTTCCCTGCCTTTCATTTATAAGGACCCTTGTGATTATAATGAACCCATGCTGGTGATCCAGGATAGTCGCCCCCACCACAAGGGCTTTAACTTAATCACATCCACAAAGTTGCTTTTGCCATGTAAGTTTGGGGCATTAGGACATGGACATCTTGGGAGGCCTTTCTGCCCATCACTGTGTCCATAAAACATTAAAACCTTTATTTTTATTTTTTTAAGATTTTATTTATTTATTTGACAGAGAGAGAGCACAAGCGGAAGAGCAAGAGAGGGAGAAGCAGGGTCCCCGCTGGGCAAGGAGCCGGACGCAGGGCTCAATCTCAGATCTGGGTAGGGAAAGTATGACATGCTAATGCTCCATGTCAGTTGTTTTTTTTAAAATAGTCTTCATATGTGATTAGTAAAGTTACTCCCTGAAAGCAGTGTTCCAAAGTGGCAGTGTGTGTTTCCCATTATAGAGTAACATGTACAATTTTTAAATTGTGAAATTCTGAGCCAAATGCATACCATGGAATATGTCAATAAAATGAAATTTCTGATTAAAATGAGCATTTGTGAGTCTCTTGCTAACCGCTACTACAAGATCAGCTGTGCCCTCGTTAGTAATACAAGTGGTGAGGAAGGCCAGAGTGTAATTGTTAAACCAGTTTCCAATCTAACCGTGTCCCAGTGAATGAGGAGGTAAGAAAATATGGCACCATCAAAATGAATTGAGTTTTTGCCTCTTATTCAAGCACTATCTTAGCCTATGTTTTTAAAGTTACTTTCAGTAACTGGGTGTCTCAGTTGGTTAAATGTCTGCCTTCGCCTCAGGTCATGATCTCACGGTCCTGGGATTGAGTCCTATATCAGGCTCTCTGCTCAGCAAGGAGTCTGCTTCTCCCTCTCGCTCTTCCTGTGTGTTCCCTCTCTATCTCCTTCTCTCTCTCCCAAATTAATAAATAATTTTTTTAAAAAAAGTTAAATTATTTTCAAAAACATCTAGAAATTGGGCAACTTAAAATGACTTTTTTAAAGACTTTGAATCAAATGACTTCACTATTTAAGGACTTGAGTCAAAAATAACAAGATTATCATCATCATCACCTCCGTTTCATTACTATTTCTCCCTAACTCTCAATTAGGACTCTCTAGCAACTACCGTATTTGCCTTTTTTGATAATTCTGTTCTTGAATATTTTGAATTTTGTCTTATCTCTATATGTGTTTCCCTTTGTTCTACTAGTCGCACAGTAAGTGACACACAATAAGCAGTGAATAAGTAATATCATATGGCAATTAAACAAGCTAAGGCTTTCTGAGATTCCTAACACAGTGCCTGACACTGATGTGTATTGAATAAATAATAGTTAATGAAGATTTAGGGCTGCCCGGGTGGCTCAGTGGGTTAAGCCTTTGCCTTTGGCTCAGGTCATGATCTCAGGGTCTTGGGATGGAGCCCTGCATCGGGCTCCCTACTCAGCGGGGAGCCTGCTTCCCCGCCCCCAACTCTGCTTGCCTCTCTGCCTACTTGTGATCTCTGTCTGTCAAATAAATAAATAAAATCTTTAAAATAAATAGTTAATAAAGATTTAGGGATGTTGAAGAATGCCCTTACATTGCTCCAGCAAGTCCTCAGATACACATGACTGCGGAGTCAAAGATATATCTTTTCACACGATGCAATTAAAAGCTTCCATAGAACTTTCACTACATAAAGGCCACAGTCTTGGACTGATAAAAAGAGAAGAGCATGAGGAGTCCTAGGGCTAAATTGACTGGCCTAATGGAGTACTTTGGGATCTGGCAATGTAAACAGAGTGTCATGGCCTTGTCATTAAACTCTGGAGACACAGATTCCATGGTTTCTGAGTTGGGGAATAACACAGTTGCCTGCTAACGCCTATAAGCAATCTCCCAGTGTTGCACAGTCATATCTTCCTGCACAAATGCCAACTATATGGCAGCTTAATTTTAAACATGTAAATTTGGACTTGAGATGTGCTTCTAGGCTTACCAGACATTCTTCCTGGTGACAAATAATTTATACTCCCTCATACGTTTTACCTTTGTGGGCGAAAGGCCAAGTGTTCTAAGAAAAGCTGCCCAAGATCTGGTCTTACTGTTGCTCTCTCTGTATTAATATATGTGTGTATATGTGTATGTATACATATAAATATATATATGTATGTATTTTTACACATACACACACAATACTTTTCTGTCTTGTCCAAATATATGCAGCACTTAAGATAGCTAAGCCAAAACCACGTTAAAAGGGAATGAATGTCATCAGTGCATATGTCAAAATCTCTCTTGTAATTAATAAAAAATTCATTTAAAAATTTTAAAAAGCTCACCTTTGTTTTATTATGCTAAGTTCTCAATATCATATTCATTTTCCTTATTTATATTGATGACAACCTCTAAATATTTTGACTAGCCAACCTGAAGATATACATTGCTCTTGAAATGCTTATAAAGCATTTTAATAAGCATTTCACCTGTGGACACCGCCATCTACTCCCATTCTCTGTAAACTCATAATTAAGGCAAAAAGCATCATTGAAGTATCATTTAGACACTAACCTAAAAAGAGAACAACCACCAAATGCTCCCCAAACCCCAGTAATGCGAAAATACAAGATCGTGAAAATTCTTTTCACAGCTGCCAGGAGGAAACAGAAGCGACAGTCCGTGAATGGTCTTACTTATATCAGAAAGTTCCATGTATGTATTTAGATCTAGAAAGACTGGTCTCTTAATTCTTCGTTCAAATATTTTTCACCCAGCCATTCTCCACCCAGACATGTAGAAATCACTGGGAAGCGAGTAGCAGGTTTCAAGAATTGCTTTCAGCTACAGAATCCAGGCTTTGCGATTCATCTTCATGGTGAGGAAGGAAAGAAAACTCTGAAGTACCTTCAGGGGCTTTATGGGTACTCCTGCTCCAACTTAGTATTTCTAGTCTCCATAAAACAAGAACACTGTGAATGACATAGTGAGGGAGTCAGTTTATTCCAAATGCTGGAGTGCTTCCTCTACCGTACCTTTTACAAGCTTACAATTTTGGAGTCATTTGAACTGCTCGTTGGCTCAGGGGTGCAATATTTTTTTAAAGGTATTTCTGACCGTAACGGACACTTTTAGACCTGCAGTGATGAGCAAGCCCCAGAGGCAAAATACAATAAAGATTTAAGGGGCTGTTCAGTGCAGCCCGGTAGCGGCTTCGTGGAGGAGAGGAACACAAATGGGAGGGCTGGGCTGGCGCGCGATGATTCCCGACGATGCTGTAGTTGGTTTAATTTTCAATTGATGGCGGCACTTTGGGACGTGGAAAGCATGATCGCAAGAAAGATAAGCTTTCGTCTAAGACGAGCTGTCGTTTCTACTTTCTTGTTGTTCTTTTTAGATCTTGTAAACAAAGTGTGTTCGCAGCAGATAAAATATCCAGAAACAGAACTCAAACTACCTCCATTATCCCCACACCAGCCCCTTGTGATGGGCTTTCTGGGCATGGGAGAAAGATGAGATAGACCGCATTCTATATTTTGATTATTTTCTCTGAATAAAGAAACCCCAGCTTATTCCATTGTTTATTCTATATGATAAAGGAAATGTAATCTATTTCTTATCACAAAACTCCGAGTTTACTGCAATATTATCAGAGATATGTTTGCTGTCTCTGAAGACATCCATCATGGAAGTGTTTGTGTTATCCTTGTTGGTATTTCACTTTACTAGATATACAAACTGGATTATAAACAATTCGGTTTAGCTTTCATTTGAGAACCATAGAATTTTAGTGGGTCCAGGCTCAGCCAAATATTCTTTTATGGATATGTTTAGCAGATCCCTTTCCTCATGAAAACAATTAATGTGAATTTTCTTATACCTCTCCCTCAAGAGTAATAACGTTAAAGAAAAAAAAAAAGGAAGGAAGGAAAGAAAGAAAGAAATGTGTTTTTATATTCTATATATAAACACATGCTATTGATATTATATACATACATACATGCACACATACGTACACATATATATACATGTACCTAGCAGGTGGCATATTTATTTTTTCTTGTGTGTGTATGTATATACATATACATATGTATATATATACAACATACATATGCCCTTTCATCACATTTATTGACGATCTTATGGACTGTGGCACCGCAACAGTGACTGCCCGCATCAGACTAGAAGAATCTGCTAGCATGACAGTACAATGGCAGCTACAGAAGCAGAGGTGAGGCATGAAGGAGTCCTACAATCACACAAAAGCCTCAACCCACCACACTTTCTCTTCTCACTCTTCCACCTTTCTGTGTCCCCTAGCAACCCAGTCCAACAGCCCAGAGGAATAAATTCTGGTCTCCCTGTCTTAGAAAAACAATGTATTTTTTTCTTAACACGTTGTTGTCCTACTAATCCTAAGGATTTCCTTTTTCCTTCTTATAACCAAGCTTCTGGAAAGACTGGCCTTCATTTGGTGTCTCTAATTTCCCACCTTCTTTTCACCCTTAACTCTCAGTAATCTGATTTCTGATCCCACCAATCTATGAAACTAGTTAATTTTCACACTTTCTTCTAGTGTCGGTGTATACTGAGTCCCCTAGAACTTCATGAAGATCAATCCACAAGTCAATGATCATTCCTCATCTTACTTGACCTATCAGCAGCGTTCAACGACAGTATCACTTCCTCTTTCTTAGAATACTGTCTTCAGGCTGCTTTTGGGATGTCCTGCTCTCCTGGGTTTCCTCCTGCCCCAGTAGTAGTTTCCTCTCAGTCTCTTTGCCAGGTTGCTTCTCACCTTCCAGATCTCTCAGCTCTCTAGTGCCCCAGGACTCACTCAGTTGACTTTGTTTCTTTTTTATCTGCATTACCCTTGGTGATCTCATACTGTAACGAGGCTTTAAACATCGTCTGAATGTGTGTGACTATAAATTTAGATTTCCAGTCTGGACCTCTTATCGGAGCTCCAGACTCATACACCAACCATTAAACATCTCCATGTGAGTGTCGAATGCTCATCTCCATCCAACATCCCAAACCAGGTCTTTATCTTCTTCACTCCCCCACACTGTCTTGATCAACGGCGACTCTATTTTTCAACACTCAGAGTCTAACCACTTCTTTCCTCTTTCCCTTCTACCATCCTTTCCAACCACTATCATCTCTCCAGGATTATCACAATGGCCTCCCAGCTGATATTTCTGTTCCAGCTCTTGTCCCATGCCGTCTGTTTTAAACACAACAGGCAGAGTGATCCTGCTGGCATGGGAGTCCAATCATTTTCTGGCCCTTCTCAAAACTCTGTGATAGTTTTTCACCTCAGAGTAAAATCCAAAACACCAGGGCTTACAAGACCCTATACTATCCAGCCTGTTCTTCACTGTCTTCTACTAATCTCCCTCTCACTCTGCTTTTGCCTCATTGCTCTCCCTTTTTCTCAAACCTGCTGGGCAGGGTATTCACATTCTCTGTTAATATTCTTCCCTTGACATCCACATAACTCACTCCCCTACCTCCTTTATACAAATGTCATCTCACTGAAGCCTTTTCTGGCCACCTATTCAAAACTGAAATATCATCCTCCCTCTTACCTATAAAAATATATTTTAATGCATTTCAGTATATTCAATGTTATTTGTTTCCCCTCTTCACCCTATTCCTCCTAGAATATGAACTACATGAAGGCAGGAATTTGGAGCTCTGACCTACATCTACAGCTATAACCTCTAGAACAATTATTTGCCTGGTATGCAAATTAATAAAAATACAGGAATGGAATCTGTGTTTTTCAGATATGTAATTTCAACTAGATATCTGGTATCGAAACATATGGGCCATTGCTGCCTCACACAAAAATCTGTGACTACACTCATCATTTCACCCATGTACTCAAACACCAGTTACACCAATAATTCATTAAGAGACTACATCAAAGCTTCAATATTTTTTCCTAAAGAAGTCAAAATATACTCCATATTTGTTTTTTGTGTTTTTTTGTTTTGTTTTGGTTTGGTTTTTTGCTTGACTTCAATCTCTACTCTGCTTTTCATACTACCTCCCTAAGTACCTGTTCATATTCTCCTTCTGCTGGTTGGTACTTGTCTTCTGAACACCTACGAAATGATGGTATTTCCTGCTCACCCTTGAAATTTCTATTTAGACCTTTCCTCAAAAACCATTTTCATGCTAATTTCCCTCTCACCCTACTATTCCATCCCCAGGTATCTGCACATACAACTGAGCAGCCTGGGTAAGCACTAACATATTTATCATGTTGTATCAAGAGGATCTTCTCACCACTCAGATTCCCCCATAGATTATAAATTGTGCAAGGGTTATAACCACAACTTTGCTATCTTTATTGTCTTTGGATTCCAATGCCCTAGCAAAAGACCATATCCATGTTAGGTGCTCAATAAATTATTGTTGAATAACGAATGAGTGAATGGATGAAGGAATAAATGAATAAGGTAAGATTCCAAAGAATATTAGGAGGAATGGATTAATGCTTTCTTGCATACTCTGGTAGCTTTTGCGTGCTTTTATTGAAGCATTTAGTAATATAGCTTACAGATGAAAGTCAAAGATTCATGATCACATAAAACATGTCTTTACTACCGAAGCTAGCTGAAAAGCAAATAGACTAAGTTAGTCTTACTTGAAATTATCCAGTGAAATTCTAATGTGTATTTTTTGCAATTTTCTGGATAAAGTGGCCTTGTGGTTTTCACAGCAAATTTATAGTGAATGTAGAAATACAATGCAGATCAAGTTGGAGACCTTAGTGTTTCTGTGTTAAATGGAGTTTAAGGTGGTCTTGAATCCCAGCCAATGCCATAGACTTATTTGCTTCCTCCCCTCCCATTTGTTTTTTTCCCTCTCTATATTTCATGTGAGAAAGCTCAATATTTATTCAAATTACCTTCATGGACTATATTTTCATTTAAATGATACAGAGGTGAAAAAAGATAATAGTTCTAGAAATACTCTGCTCTTCCATAATCCACATCACTAGCTGCAGAAATTGTACAGAAAACTATTAATAATTGAATCTGATGCTGTGGCAGTAAAACTCGCTCTTACTAGGTCTGTTATTCATGTTGCTTCCAAGCACTGTATTTCATTCTTTGTGAATATTATTATTAACTTTCATAACGTATGGCATCCATACCTGTATGGTTCTAAAGAATACTATAAAAATAGAGATGCTATAAATCAAGCGCAAATAGGAAAGTTAGTTGGAGGCCCATTATTTAAAAAGAGGATAAAGAAGAGAAAATGTTCTTATTATTGTTATATAAATAGCATACCTGTATGATTTATGGAATGGTTACATTTATTGACCAGGCTTATCATTATATGAAGTGTTCAGCGTGATTACACATTTTCTCCTCCAGGGTAGGAGATGCATAGATTTTGCTTTGATTTTATTCTTTGGGTTTGGAGTTTCATTTCTGCTGAATTGGCTTTAAACAAAAGTCTTCTGAGGGCCAAAAAAACCCACATAAACTTAAGACTCTTAATGTGATGTTACCTATAGTGCTTTGAAATATCGAGATGAATTTGCCCTAAGAATCTGAAGATAACACTTAACTTTTGTCTATATCACGTGAAAGATGAGTTGTGTGAAAAGTAAACTATAATGTGCCACTTATAGGATGATGAGAATTATTCCCAGAGATAATTTTTCTAATTTTTGAGTGGCATCAGCTGCCTAGGCAAGGCCAAGGGCATTAATTATAGAGAAGATGCTAGGGAGGAATACTTATGTACCTTTCATTGTTATAGAACCTCATTTGGGAGTTAATACCAGTGCTGTCTCCAATACCATTCATCTGACACTTGGTAAATGAGTTGTCAGTAAAGGTGAAAATATATTAATAGTGCAGATCACTTGAAATGGGTGTGCTTATGTGTTTTACCAGAAAATTCTCCCTTCGGTTAACTCAATATCTTTTCTGACACATTTTCGTTGCACTAAAGTATCTTTTATAGTGTGTCAGAGTTATGAATACTGATAGACCTTCTCCTAAAGTGCCCCTCAAGTTCACTGCCATTTGCTCATTAGGTGTGCTTTTTATTGCATGTCAGAAAGTGCCTCCTTTTAAGCACCTACTAATAAATGGGAATTGATGAGGACCTTATCTCCAGAGCGGGCGGTAAATTCAAAGGTCTTAAATGAGGAAGTCTGTGAGGCATCTAAGACCAGGGCCTATGCCCGTGGATCTTGATCTGGCTTACAGGGGACAGTTTATTTGATGTTAAGATTGAAGAGGCATATATTCCTAAGCAGTACTTGAAGTTCGAAAATAGAAACAGTTCATTTCCCCATTGATAAAAGGACATAATAATCTATCTTTTTAAAGACGTCTCTGGAATCATTTTCAACTGCAATTTATTTATATGGAGACACACAAATTGTAACTTTGTAGGAAGTGTTAATACACTTTCCAACGCTAACATAAAATGCGTAAGGTGAAGGTGGCAGGGGTACATGAAGATGGAAAGACAAAGAAAATGGCGGTGGTTATTAACTGACGGTGGGAGCAGGGGACCAATGAGCATGATCACTCAGTGTCTGGAAAATCTGCAGATGAGGCTATAACAGGAGAGGCAGGGGCATGGGACAAGACAGTGACATCTTTTTCTCAGGTGTGGGGCTGCCTTGTGCTGAGCATGCTCTGGAAATCCAACTCTGGGCTACCTAGCTTTGGGAAACTTCTGAAAAGCAAGAGCACCTCTAGAAAGCAGCTCTTCAGCTCATGAGGATGTTGCTGAACTGGCCTTGATGAGTTCCTATTAAATGGAAAAAAAATACGAATTAAGCTTGCTGATGAAATGAAATAGAGAGGAAATATTGGCTATGAGAGTTCCAACCATGGCAGGTTATAGCTTGCTGACTCAAAGAAGAGACAGGAAATCAATAAGCCAGAAAGATAGAACTACCCCATGACAAATCACTGGTAAGAGAAGGGGAACCTAGAACCCTAAAGGTTTTTCAGAAATTCTGAATTACTGTTTCCCAATCATTTATTCACTGCCTTTATTGGTTTTGCCATATCTACAAAGTATTTTAAAATTAACATATTTATTGAAAGCAATTCACTTTTTTACATAAACTTGCTCTATGTGATAATATATGTGATATACTAGTTTGATCTTTCTACTATGTATTAAAATAAAGACATTACTGTTAAAATTAAAAATTTGGGACTCTCAGGTCTACTTTAAAACTTCTTATGTTCTGCCATTGGTACAAGTTCCGTGCTTTGGGAAGCTCTATTCTAAATGAGAAAAGCCAAGTGTCTTCCATAGATTTTAGAGGGGACCTGACCATCAGAGACCAAGGTAAGGGATTTAGGATTATTTGTTTGTAATTTAGACCCTGTATGCTTTCAGAAGGACTTAGAGATGGCTTAAAATTAAGACATGTATTCAGTAAGATTGTTAAGGTTAAAAAATATAAATACCAGAATCTTGTAGAAGAAAGAAGCCAATTTACTCCCCCCACCCCCCAGGCAAAATAGTTACTATGTTGAATTAAATTTATCTCTGTGTTTTCTGGAAAGGTCAACATGATATTCAACTCACTCGTGGGCTCTATGACCTCTGTTGACCCTTGTTATCTAAGGGAGTTACCCACATGGATAAAGAGAGTATTCTTTTTCTATGTTAAGAAACTTCGAAGTTTCCTAGAATTTCTATTGAAAATCCACATACTCAGACATCAGTTTCAAACCTGACAGATTTCACTAACAGGAAGAGTAGGAGAGCTGATCTGTCAAGGTGAGCAGTATGTGCGGGAATCTGGGAGGCTTGAAAAGGGTTTGCCTGACAGAGGTGAGAGTGCATCTGAGGTCTGATGTCATGAATCTGTGGGCAGCCAGGACTTCTGTGCCAGCTATCCAGTTGCCTATTGATCTATAACAAACCACCTCAAAACTTAATGGAGGGGCATCTGGGTGGCTCAGTCGTTAAGCAGCTGTCTTCGGCTCAGGTCATGATCCCAGGGGTCCTACGATCAAGCCCCACATTGGGCTCTCTGCTCAGCGGGAAGCCTGCTTCTCCCTCTCCCACTCCTCCTGCTTGTGTTCCCTCTCTTGCTTTGTCTCTCTCTGTCAAATAATTAAGTAAAATCTTTAAAAAAAATTAATGGAATGAAAACAAAAATTGGTTAATATTTCTTTTCTTACAGGTTTTATTTATTTGAGAGAAAGAGAGAGAGTGAGAGAAAGCAGGAGTGGGGTGAGGGGCAGAGGGAGAAGCAGACTCCCTGCAGAGCAAGGAGCCCGATGTGGGGCTTGATCTTAGGAACCTGGGATCGTGACCTGAGCTAAAGGCAGACACTTAACTGACTGAGCAACCCAGGCAATCTTAATTAGTATTTCTTAAAGATTGTCAGTTGACTGAGCTCATCTGGGCAGTTTTCACGTTGGGTCTTTCATGTACTTCCAGGCTGCTACCCCCAGGATTGGAATCATCTGAAACTTAACTGAACTGAATGTTCTATATGGCACACTATTGAAACTAGCTATCATCTAGAAGCCTAGCTGGGCTGGAACATCTAGACACGTCTTCATTATGTGGCTTTGGCTTCTCACAGTATAGAGACTGAGTTTTTAAAGTAAACATCCCAACAGCAAACACTCTGAAAAGCAGGAAGCAGAAGCTGCCAGCCCACTTAAGTGTTCTGCTCAGCACTAACACACCATCCACTACTTCTGTGTTTTACTGAATAAAACAATTGCAGGGGTCACTCAGATTCGAAGAGTTTGGGGAAATAAACTCTTAAAGAGGAAATGGCAAGGCCATAATGTAGAAGAGTACATAAAATTGGAAATACTAGCATAATGATCTCTGAAAAATGTAATCTACCATGTCCTCCAAGAGCCTTCTGCAATCTGGAATCAAGGCAGAAAACACACAGATACACACACACACACACACACACACACACACACACACATTGGGGATTGTACTATGGGAATGGTACAAACTTGTGTAGGTAATGATTCTAAGTTGTAGTGACTATGGCATGTAAAGAAATTCATTATGTAATATGGTGACAGCAAAGAGCCCCAGAGTAACATTCAACTCCTGGCCCTTCAGTGGATTAGCTATGTAGCCTTGGCATAGTTAAGTAGGCCTTCTATCATTGCCTCTACAAAACAAGAAGTCAGGGTTGGATGATCTATGAGAATCCTCCCCATTCATAATAATTAGGAAACTATGAACTCAATGGTCATTCACTTGTTGTGGGCAGGGGGAATGATGTGTTGAATGAAATGTTCATAAATTAAAAGAACACATTTGGATCAGGCTTGGCTTTCTGGGGATCAATAGTTGACATTAAATACTGTGGAGAAAGTTATTGATGGCATTGATTGTTAAATTCGTCTTTGTGGCTCTACAGTCCTAGAAAGACATTTCTTAATGATCTTCTACACATACAAACTTTTAAATTTTTTTTTCTTTTTTATGTTTTTCCCTTTAATATGAAATCTGGCAAGTAGTCTCTGGCTTACAGATTTGGAAGTTGATTATATGTAATCAGCATAATCACTTCTTAATACTGATTTGTAAATCAATATCTCTGTTCATTTAAAGTGTTGAAGTAAGAATAGAGTATACCCGAGTCTTTCACTGTGGATGGCTACATGGTATTAAATTACATAATGCATATCTCTCACAGACTAATATATGATAACTGAGCCCGACTGCACATAAAAGAGGACCACACCGGTTCATATTCTCTCTGCTTCTAAGAAAAAAAATGTGGACATCAGTCAGACATATATCCTGGCTCAGTACAGGTACTATGGGAACTTGGAGCTATAATCAATGAGATGCATTCTCTTGAGTGGAGAACCTAAGCGATGGCTGGAAAGCAAATGCGAAATAGCCAGAGGTTGCAGAGGACCTTAGTGTAGGATGTAAGCCTTCATAGCTCTTTGTATAATGCAAATTTAACAATAATTGCAAGTGTAAATAATGGAACCTACTTCTTCTTCTTCTCCTTCTTCTTCTTTTTTTTTTTTTAATCAACAGCAACCAGGAAGTAACCTGAACTTCTTTATGTGGCTTTATGGAACTTTATGTGGCTTCCCACATAAAGCTCCTGAATGTCAATTCAACTCACTGCAATCATGAAAAATTGTCCCCTCTCTGAAAACTACCTCTCATTTATTTTAATGAAAATGATACAACAAGCTGTGGCATATTCCAAATTCTCTACTGAAATCATACAGAAATACAGCTGTCTACTATCAATAAAACATCAATAGTAACTTTTAGACATAAAGCATTGTTCTTGAAGGCTATCAAAGGGCTTATTCATTCATACTTAATTTGTTTGCCTGTTCAGCAAATACTTTGAGTACTTAGTGCCAGGTTGTTTGCTGTGGCAGAAATCACTGTTTTTCTAACAGCAATATGCCTCACCCTCTCACATATGTACCCATTCATAGACATAGCCTGGTATCAGTGTCAAAAGCACCAATCTGGGATCAGATTGCCTGAATTACAATCCTGGCGTCGCTACTGCCTAATTATGTGATCTTATTTAAGTTATTTAATGTCTGTAAATCATAGATAATAATGGTAACTACCTCATATGCTTGTGATGTTTAAATGAGTTAATATACTATAACTAGTGGAACAGTGCCTAGCACAACATAAATGCTATTTTAGACTTAGCTATTACTATTACTACCATTACTATTAATAACAATAACAGGTGTCTGGTTGACTTAGTCAGCAGAGCATGTGATCTTGATCTCAAGTCATGGGTTTGAACCCCAAGTTGGAAGAGATTTCTAAAAATAAATAAATAAAATAATAATAATAATAATAAATACAAGCACTACTAACAGACTCTTGATTTTGTTTAGTATTGGTAGCCATGTTCTTCAAAGGAGAGTAAGTCCCAGCCAAAGGTGCATATTGACTTTGGTTGAAATCAGTCAGGTAAACTCTATTCCTCTTTCTCGTAGTTGTTTTAGATATGGGCACAAGGTGCCATTCTGTCCAGTGAAATGTGAAGACAATATTGTTTGAGGATATAAGATTGAAAGTGCTTTGAGATATAGGGCACTAGTCCAAGAACAAATATTAGCATTCTGAGGATAAAGATGAAAAGGAAGAATGTCCTTGGTGATTTCATTGAGTTCCTGAATCAACCAACCCTGAAACGATCATACCAGGACTTACTATTAGATACTAGAAATAACAATATGTTTGTATAAGTCATTTTCAGTTGGGTATTCTGTAACTTTCCACTGAAAGAATCACGTGAAATGATGTGTCATCCTTTCATGATCATGAGGATTCATGACATCATTGAAATTCCTTCTTTACTTAAAGAAATACAAGAAACATATCTAAGACATCTTAGGAAGAAAGAATGAAATTGGCAGATGATGAAATTAGGATATTCACCCTAACTCAGATGGGACATTGATTTGAACACGTACAAAAATGACAGAGGAAATAAGTATAAAAGATATGAGATAGATCCCATTGGTCTTTCTACATAAGAACACTAAGCCCTTCGGATCACTCTCATTCTGCACGGAGACATAATGCACAAGGGTAAACATAGTCATGATTCTGCTCTATAAGATGTGTGATAGTTGATTAAGTGTAACTTATCTATTAGTAGGTATCAGGGACAAGAAAGGTTAATTTGAGGGGTGCCTGGGTGGCTCAGTGTGTTAAAGCCTCGCTTTCGGCTCGGGTCATGATTCCAGGGTCCTGGGATCGAGCAGGGAGCCTGCTTCCTCCTCTCTCTCTCTCTCTCTCTCTGCCTGCCTCTCTGCCTACTTGTGATCTCTGTCAAATTAATAAAATTAAAAAAAAAAAGAAAAGAAAGGTTAATTTGAGCCAGTTTCTCAGGTTACATCAGAACTCCAGTCCCCTTTTTCAATGGTCCTGACTCAGCAGATTCAAATGTAAGTCTTGGAGTACACTTGAAGAAATACTAATTTAAGAATTGTCTTTCCATCTCAGAGGAACACAAATTCAAAATGTATATAAAGATAGGTTATTACTCATCAATTTGAGCAAATATCATTTGCTAACATAGGAAGAAACCTTGATATGAAAGTTTTAACACTTAGGTGAGATCATCTTAATGCATATTCTAACTTAGTTCATATCACATAAATAAAAAAAGTTAATTTTGATTAAAAAGAATAAAATGACTTTCATTGATGAGATTTCTGTCAACTCCAACCCACTGCCCCAAGTACTTTATTGATGAGAACTTGGTATCTAGTATTTCTATCTTGAAAAACCACTTAGAACTACAAAAGCAAATTGCACAGAAGTAATTATCTCCTTTTCAGGAAGAAAATATACATTGAATATCTAAATCATGTGTTTAGGATGCAGGCAGTACCTTGAAAAAACTAAGGTGAATAAACTTGTAGATACATACCATTTAAAGTTGTCCCATCCCTGATGGAATTATCAGTCTGAATAGTCAGATCACACATCTGAATTAGCGTAGGGTTATTAAGTTCCTAATCCTGGGTTCTCGTTCCCTGTTGCCGTCATCATTTACCTGTCTGATACAGTCATTTGCCGGTCTGCCCTCAGATCTACTCCTCACTTTCCTTCACTCTGGCTACATCCCAGAGAATTACTTTTTCCAGTCCCACTTACCAACTTCCAGCTAGGTTCAGCTAAAAGAAGGCATTGGAGGGGGCATAAAAGGGGGGAAAATCTATGTATATCTCTGTCTCTGTGTCTGTCTATCTCCCTCTCCTTTAGGCAACATGTATGATAGCAACTGGGCCTCCTCTGTGATTCCAAATCAGGCCAGCTATCCCTGCCTTACTAGTTCCAGTTACCATCAGGCATACCTGAAGTGGTTTCTGCTTGTGAATGTGGCTCCAGAGCCTGGGATCCAATAATACTCTTTTCTCTTTGGCAGTCCAGCCTAAGAGCAATAGTGGTTTTCTGTTCTCGTTACTATCTGAGCTACCCTGCTATCATCTGTGTGGCTTCCTAACATATCCCTATATTAAAATTCCTCCTACCTGGAGTAGCTACTGTACCAACCTAGATTCAATCTTGATTTCTTCCAGGGACTCTCTTTTTCCGAACATTGGTGATGATTCCATCTTTCCTTGTATTCCAGAAGTGATCTACATGCTCCTGATGTCATGTATTCCCCAAACAAGGTCAACGTGGTTGAAACACAGCCTCACTCTAGAATACCAGTGTGCGATGAATTGGTTGTTTCATTTGATCTATGAATAACTACAACAGGCCAAAGGGTGTCAGAACTTATATAAAAACCATGTTATAATGAACTGACAATGTAGTTTGCTTAACTGTATATGATGGGGCCTTCGTGGGAAGTCTCAGATGTCAGCAGCAGAGAAACTTTTGACATAAAATGCCCCACCTAGTTATGGACACTGGGGAGAGTATGTGCTATGGTGAGTGCTGTGAAGTGTGTAAGCCTGGCGATTCATAGACCTGTACCCATGGGCCTAACAATACATTATATGTTCATAAAAAAATAAAAAAAATATAAAAAAAAAAGAGCAAATGGGAGTTTAGTTTTTAAAGGTCAAAAAAGTTGGGGAGATGATTATAGAGTTTAGATCTTCTTGTTCTGTGGAAAACAAAATGGATAAATGGTCATTTAAGTTGGGATTTTACTCAGTTTTCATAATATGTAGTTGGGAGTTGGATATAAATATGATAAAAAAAAAAATGCCCCACCTAAGAAAAGCCACAGCGAAGGACATAAAGAGGGAGCCATTGATAGGCAGCTGAAGGGTAATAGAGTTAGGGAAATCATGTAAGAGGACAGCCTAAAGTCAGCTAAACCTAAATCTCTGAAAAGTCATCCAGTGTTAAGATTATCATTGGTGGAGAAATCGAGAGACTGGCAAAAGGAATTTTGACATATCCACATATAACTCTCAGAATCGCCATATTGTCTTTCATTTTTACGGCCTCTCATTTAGCACACATATGTCTCTGAATGTTCAATACTTAAGGAGAATTCTGTGGGGGACCACATATTTTATTCTTAATCCTTTGAGAAACTGCACAGCCAAAAGACCTTGTTTCCAGCCTCCTGTCTTCCCAATAGAGAGGAGTTGCCAGCAGTCCAACAGAAAATATTATCAGATAAAGGGGATGTTTTACTTAATGGCTTCCCTGCATTTGATTCTGCATATACTGTTTTGTCTTTGAAACATATCAAGAGATGTATGTAAGCTGTCTGGCACTTAGTGCTTTTATAACAACAATTTTACATAACAGGAGTAGCATTGTCTGATGCCTGCTATTCCTCTTTCCAGGCAGATGAGATCATCAGACACATTAGCCCAAGCTATAGTGTCTAAACCAGACTAGGAAAAGTACTCTGAGCTGTGGATTTCTGGAAATCAAAGTGTCAACTCCCTATTACGTATAGTGGTGGATGAAGCTCCTTAAAGAAAAGGCTGGTTTCACTGGCTTCAGAAATAATTAATATTTAAGAAGGTGATTTGTTTCTTGGAAGGGATCTTGGAATCATTGGAGTCAGCTCTGGGAGATGGCTGAGCAAGGGGATCATAGAGGCAAGAGCTTGGAAGAGCATGGTGGGGACCTCTGGGTTTGTTTTCCAAAGCAATTCCCTGATTTTAGAAGTGACAGTAAAAGGAATGGGGCTTAAGATGTGTTCTCGGTTTCCCATAGGAATATGTACACAAAATCAGATTCTGCTTTACAATGTGACAATTTTAGCAACTTTTTGACTATCTCTACTTCTACATTATATTCTGGTACCCAATTTAAAAGCCTCTTTAGACCAGAAGGCTGCTGTTTAAGGGAAAGAAAAAAAAGAAAGAAAGAAAGAAAAAGAAATCCCCTTTCTGGAATATATTATTTTCTTTTGAAAACAAAAGTTTGGGGGCGCCTGGGTGGCTCAGTGGGTTAAAGCCTCTGCCTTCGGCTCAGGTCATGATCCCAGGGTCCTGGGATCGAGCCCCGCATCGGGCTCTCTGCTCCGTGGAGAGCCTGCTTCCTCCTCTCTCTCTGCCTGCCTCTCTGCCTACTTGTGATCTCTGTCTGTCAAATAAATAAATAAAATGTTTAAAAAAAAAAAAAAAAGAAAACAAAAGTTTGTGTTTACTTATAATAAGAGCATAACGGTAAAGTTCAAACATGTTTGTATCACCTCTTCGTATTTTAGCAATCATCAGGAAAGAAGACACAAAATAACCCATTACAACGACAAACACACGCACGCACACACACGCATACACACAGTTTTGTTGTTGTTGTTGTTTTAGACATTTCTGCCGAAGATGTATACTCTGGCAGAGTCTAAAAGTCAAAAAGGAATTGTCCCTCTGTGAAATATCAGTGATATTTTACCAGGGATAACAGAACCTTTTTTAAATCTACATATAGAATATAAGTAAGTTATAGCATAGGTCTTAAGAAGAAGCATAAAACTATCGGATGTTTAGAGATCTGGGTTCAGATTCTATACTTACTAGGTACGTGACTTTGGATAAGATGTTTCATCTCTTTATTTTCCATTTGAACAATGGAGGTCATTCCTGCCTCACAAGCTTGTTTGAATAATTAAGTGAGATCGTGTAAGTAACATGCTAGCTCATATCTAATTCTCACTTGGAATCCTCCTCTACTTGTCCTTTCCCTCCTACTTTCCTATTTCAATATAGAAATCTGGCGCCTGAGTGTCTCAGTCAGTTGAGCATCTGACTCGATCTGAGCTCAGGTCTTGATCTCAGGGCTGTGAGTTCAGGCTCCACCTTGGGCTTGACACTGAAAGTGGAGCCTACTAAAAAATCTAAATGCTATGGTTCAGACCACGTTCCCTGAAACATGTAATTACGAAAATCAAAAATCAAAGCTATCACTGGCCTATAAATTAAGAATTTGGTACTTGTTTCTTCTCCTGTCCCAGCCACCCAGTTATCTTCCTGCATAAAGCTTCTCCAATACCTTATATGCCTATGACTACTAATTCTATCCCAATACCTAAAACTTTCATTAATAGAAGTATTACAAAGAACAGTGTTAACTTTAATGTTCAACCAAGACAGTAGCAAAAGACCGGAAATCTTTTTTTTTTTTCCCGTCATGTCTTAGAGTATCCTAAAATGTCATCATATAGCTGGTTTCCTACTTATCTAATAATAACGCTTGCTCTGAAACTGTATGTGTATATGCAGTTGAGTTGGTCTTTAGGTCTAGTCCTGCCTGATTTTGTTCTGATAGGCAGAAACCAAATGAATAAATGATGTCCAAGGCTGACTATAGATGCATGGAGAGCTGTGCACACTGGAGCATGGGGGTGCAGGTTGCTTACCCATAAAGGAAGGCGTTCACCTGAAGTAGTGTAGAAATAGATTGGTTAAAAATATTAGAATCACAAGATTTCAGACAAAGTAATTCTTATTTATTTACACAGCCAGAATGGTAGGTATATCTTGGTTACTTCTTTTTTTTATTTCTTTTTTTTATTTTTTATTAACACATAATGTATTCTTAGCCCCAGGGGTACAGGTCTGTGAATCGCCAGGTTTACACACGTCACAGTCTTGGTTACTTCTTAAACAACTAAGGAAATGAGCAGAAAGATGAAGATGAAGGGTCTTCTGAAATCTTCCTATAATTTTCCAGTCTCACTAACATACTTTAGTCCTCTCACCCATAGATTAGATATCATTTTACAGAATTTTCAGCTATCCTGAGGTATAGCTGAAAATTATAGGAGTTGGCATTGAGGCTTTAAACATCGACTAATGCCCTTTGTTTTTGTTATTGCTTTTGCTATTCCAAGTTTCAAAGATGAAATTGAAAGGCACATCTCTAGATGTGCCTTTGATTTTAGAATTCTAAAGGAATATTAGAAAATTGTTTTACCATTCCTGGGGAAGAGTAATAACTGATGTAGGCACCATGAATAGACCAATTTATTAATGAAATATTGCAGACATGAAGAAATGTTTACTCTTCTAAGGTATCTTATCCTAAAGTGATATCTTCATGACAACAATATTATTAAAACGTTAAAAAGACTTTGATTTTGTTTTGCTGATATATGCATGTATGTGTATACACTGAGGGAAGTAGGCAGGTGATATATACAAAGGGAGTCTATTGATCAAGTTGCTCCATCTGATTGACCAGTATACTTGATACTCCTTAGGTACTCCCCATACCCCAACTTTTAACTAGTTGCTATGGCATTGGTAGACATAGCTCAAGATAATCAATAAATATCCATTGATTTGCCACAATGATGTGTTTAAAATTCATCTCTCTATATCACATTTAACAGACCAAATGAAGACCAAAAAAAAAAAAAAAAAAAAGTTCTGCTGCTATTTTAAAAAACAAAATCAATTAAATGAAAAAAAAGTTATTTGTAATAATATTGCCCCAAACTCTAATACAGGAGAATTTGAATTAGGGAAGCCACAGTAATCTTAATAGAGCAGGGTTGAATCTACCAATTACACACACATGGCTCACGAGACTATTTGCTGTTTGCTGATTTTGTGAAGAAGACACAAGTATTACAACTGGTAGACAGATCAGAATTAAAGGCAGAGCCTGAAATTCAGATTCTGTTAGAGAGGAGTGTTTCCCGAAGCATATATCTTTACATTTTATAAGGCAAAATTTAAAATGTTCTGGCACACTCAGATGTAAGACCAAGATACAATGAACTTATTCATCACTCTGGGCATGAATCCACCTGTTTCTAGAAGAACCTTAAATTGTCATTGATTTCAAAACATGTTCAGCTTAAAAACCCAATGCATACTTTTTTAGTACTTAGGTATTCTATTCTAAATTCAATCACAAAAGTGAACCTTTAGCAAAAATGGTTCAGGGTTAGCAAAATACCAAATAGGATTTACCAAAAGTTATTTTCTCTTACATTTTAAGCCCCTGCTGACTCAGAGGAAAACAGAACCCACATGTCTCTAATTCATTTACAATTAATAAAATGAAATATTTTATCAGTGTTCTGCTGTCTGAAAGGTAGTTGGAGAAACTTGAATAGTTTTCTTTTCTCTTTCTTTTTTGTATCTATACTCACCTGAATCTAAATGATTCTATTTCTAACTAGTAATGTTTCAATAGTAAGAGATTCCCTTCACTTTGAACCTAGGAAAATGTGTACCCTTGTTTCTCACTTTTTATCAACAAGTATTTATGACCTGATCATTTGAATATAATTTTAAGATACTTAAGTAACAAAATCTGGGGGCACCTGGGTGGCACAGGTTAAGTGTCCTTGGTTAAGTGTCCAAGCCTTAGTTTTGGCTCAGGTCATGACCGTGGGGTTTAGAATTGAGCCCCATTATGGGATCTGTGCTCAGGGTGGAGTCTGCTTAAGATTTTCTCTCTTCCTTTCTCTTCACCCCCACATTCATGCCGTCTCCCTCTCTCTAAAATAAATAAACAAAATCTTAAAAAATGAAAATAAAATACTTAAAATCTTACTGATTTATATGTTTTTGGAATGTTAAACAGGAAAAAATAAAGTCTGAACATGGTAAAGCACTTCCCAGTTTGGCTGTTTGTGTCAGAATAAAGATTAAATAATCATCACCTTGTTCTTCTAGGATTTGACTCTACCTCAGAAAGTTTACTAGGGATTAACGCAGTGTCTTTTTCTATAAGCAGCATCCTAACTACGATTACTTTCTCAGTATTAAATATTAATATATATGATTTAATATGGAAGAGTTGGCTTTTCCTGACCACCCCTCTCACTCCATTCATATACACTCACTCAGTCCCTATTACCCACATCTGATTTTCTTTTGAAAATAATATAACACATCTGCTGCAGCCCTGGGGGTGGAAAAAGATGTAAATTCTGATGAAAGTTGGTGATGTTGATGACAGTCTGCACCCTCACACACTTGAATATACCATGCAAAATGCAGAGGCACTTTCGTGAAGTGCTAACCCACGAGAACATCATCTGGGAAGAACGTCCATGGAACTACAGAGTTGAGGAGATCCCCTGGGACAGTGGGACCCTCCTCTCCGAGAGGAGGCTCCCCAACCTCAATCCTGTGTCAAAGGGACTGACCCATGTGAGAAAAATTGTCTCTCTAAATTGAATTTCTCATATTGTTCTTAAACTATTTTATGTCACCGAGCCCTCTGTGAACATTCAGTGAGCTGGATTCCAAGCTCTCCTGTGGTAATATGTTGCATTCTGGAAACTGTTAAAACCATTGGAACTCAGGAAGGGTATATAGAAATGAGACACTGAGAGCCACTTCATAAAGGAATCAAGCAGAGAGCAGAGCAAAACATAGCTTATTGAATAAATGCATGGAAGCCAGAGCCAGGTGGCATGGGTTTAAAACCTTAATATGCAATACATGCCCTCCTTAAGGAAGGCTTAAAGAGGGCACGTATTGCATGGAGCACTGGGTGTGGTGCATAAACAATGAATCTTTCAACACTGAAAAACTAAAATAAAAAATAAATAAAATTTTAGTGTCACATGGGGAAAAATAAATAAATGAATAAAATACTTTAAAAAATTACAAACATTAAAAAAAAAAAAAAACTTACTCTGCCCTTTACTACACATTCTCTTTGGGTAAGCTACCTCCCCTCTCTTAGCCTCAGTTTGCTCAAAAGAGAGATTATAAACAGTACTTTCTTGATAGAGCTGTTATAGAATTTAATAAATTAATTCCTACAAAGCAAGTATATCTTGCTCCCAAATAGTTCAACCATTTTATCCTCTATATCTATATTGCCCATACCCTGCTTCTTCAAAACCAAGCTATCCATCTACCTCCTCCAGGAAGAGCTCCAAGATTAATCCAATTTAACTCTAAACTCTTTACTCAATCTTGGGACTCCAATAGTGATTTAACTGTTTTTATGGAAATTTATTGTTTTGAAATTATATCATCACTTTATATGTCTGATTTCTGTCTCTCCAGTCAGAAAGCAAGCTCTTAGAGCAGAAATATTTTGTCTTTTATTTCTTGTTCCACCCTTTTTCTATGCCACCCCCATACACATACTGCAATATTCAAAATAATTTCTTTAGTTCATTCATTTCTTTAACTAACAAGGGCATGTCACTCAAAGAGTTTTCTTTCTACTTAAAAAATATCTTATTGTGGTAAATACCCATAAATTAATTTAATAATTAAAATTTACTATCTTCACCATTGTTAAGTGTGCAGTTCAGTTGTGGTAAATATATTCATCCTGTTGTGCAACCAATCTCCAGAATTTTTTTACCATATAAAACTGGAACGCTATGCCCATTAAACAACCCCCGTTTCTCTCTGTCCCTAGTTCCTGGCCGCCACCATTCTACTTTCTGTTTCTAAAAATTAGGCTATTCTAGATATCTCATGTAAGTGGAATCATACAATATTTGTCTTTTTGTGACTGGGTTATTTCACTTAGCACATGTCTTCAGGGTTCATCCATGTAGCATAGCATGTCAGAAAATCCTTCCTTCTTAAGGTTGAATAACGTTTCCTTGTGGGTCTGTTCCACATTTTGTTTATCCGTTCATCCACTGATGTTATTTGGCTTGTTTCCACATTTCAGCTATTGTGAATAATACTGCTAAGAATCTGGGGTTGCACATATCTCCTTGAGAACCTGTTTCCAGTTATTTTGGAAACATACTCAGAAGCAAAATTGCTATAAAATTTTTTGATTAAAAAATTACTAAATGCACTAAATGTACCTGATTACTAAATCCAGGTATTTTTTCTGCAGTCAGAGAGATAATGGATACTTTATTTATTAATTCTGTAACTAGTTATTGAATGCCAGACATTGTGCTAGGTCCTGGGGAGTAAAGATCAACAAGATGTTGTCCATACCCTTAGGAAGCTCATTCACATTATTTCAACTTCGTTTGGCATTAATAATAACAAAATTTGTGTACATGCCTTAAGAGGGGAAGAAAGGCTTCATACAGGAGGTTGTCTCAGCTGGTTCTCAGGTCATAGGTAGAGATTTGCTAGGTGAAGAATAAAGAAAAGGCATTCTAGGAAAAAATAAAAAGTGGGTACAAAGACACAAGCTACAGTATGTTGAAGGACTCATGAGTTTGGTGCGGCTGGAACACAGACAATGTGAAAGGGACAAGGGACTGAAGAACTAGTTGAGGCTTCATTTAGGTCACATTGTGAAGGACACTGGATGACGATAGGAATTCAAAATTTAACTTCCAGGCAAAAGTTCAGTTTGGCAAGAATCGAGATTTGAATTGCTTCTGGGAAGATCAAGAGTAGTAGGAAAGACTGTTCCTGAGATGATAGATAAGAAGCCATTGAAAAAGTGCAGATAAGAGACAATGAAGACCTTCTTTTTGTTTGGTTTTCTTTGGTAAAAGTGACTTCTAAAAAAGGTTTGGAGGCAGAAACCTAAAGAGACTGACCCTAGCTTTTCACTTACTACCTGTCATTGAACCTCCCTGAGCCTTAGGATCCTATCTATAAAATATGAATAATAATGCCCAGAGAATTATGAGGATTGAGCAAAGTGATGAATATGAATGTGCTTTGTAAACTGTCAACATTCTCTGCAAATGTAAAGCAATATCAATATTATCATTATATACTTATGAACCTGATAATTTATTCAAAACAGTGCATTATTTTAAATGTATTTTCCAACTAACAAGGTATCCTATTTTCACTAATAACACAAGGTTGAATAAATCAAACCTCATTAAAAAGAAGTCAATTTTTTCCCAGTCTCTTGCATTTAAAATGAATCATGTAAAATAATGTGGTAGAAAAGAAAGTGGAGCTGACTAATCATTTCTGATCTATGTGGATTCATTTTTGCCCTTGTTTTCTCCAAGTTACATGACCCTTACTATCAGGGAAGACTACAAGTTTTGGATGTGCATATAATCCAAAAAAGTTTGTCTTGTGTAACCTCTCAGTTTTCTCAGACACACACACACACACACACAGTTGGAAATATGGAACATTTGTCAAGACGATTTGATATCGTACAGATGGGCATTATATACATGCAGATACTGTTGGGATATTTAAAGTACTATGGAGGCAGAGGAGGACATTTTAGTTCTGAACTGACATAGACTCTAGACACAGTGATGATAATAGGAGTTAGCAAGACTGTCCATTTATTCCATGCATTAGCAGCCCTGAGTGGTACATTTCCCAGCTACACCAGGAGAGGAAGGCATGGCAGTCCTGGAAGGTTTCTTTTCCCCCCAAGAAGAGATAGAGAGAAAATAGCAATTATTTTTTGAATCTAGAATAAATTTGCTAAGAATTTGACTTGGAAAAATAAAAAATGGGATGGTAACTACTCTTCCTCTCATGCGTGAGGAGTCAGGAAGATAATCGTTAGAATGATGTGGAGGGAAATTTTTAGCTAAGCAAAAGGGTTGCATGTCAGTCAGAAAGTAAGTAATAGGTTGTTGGCATCATTGGGTCATGTGTCAATATTTTTGGCACATAGAGTTTGAGCAAGATAGTAACCTTGATATACAGGGTAAATTGCTTAGCATTTCAAATATGCCCTCAATTTTGGGGAGTAAGTGGCAATAAAGTTCAAAAGGCAGCATGTTGTACCTCATCAGCAGGTCTGGCTGCAAGCGTCTGCTTATGGGTCTGCCGTGAGCAATCTGGCTGGGTTTCTTTTACTGGCTCTGGGTCTGGTTTAGTAGAGCTGCCATTGTGTATGGCATTTACTCCAAATCAAAAACTATCTTTCTGCCTCAGTTTCCTTTGCTATAACAGTATCATTTTTTCTTTCAAACACTGTTAAATTGGTTGTCATTTTTTTTTTAAACCTCTAAGTAAGAGTTGGCATTTTCTTTATAATGTATACCCCTGCTATTTCCAGAATGGATCTGAGTCAGCCTTATGGGAACATTTTACTGCATACCTCAGTAAACGCTGGCATGTTTCTGATTGTTTTCTCTCTCAGTATCTTTACCTAGGTCTGAGGATATATTTCTATCCTGTCTCCTGTCCTTCACCCTCTTTGCTCATTTCTAATCGGTTTCTACAGTTAGAGGAATCTAACAACTGCAGTGTCAATATCCTTTGCTACCCAAGGACACCACGGGGTGGAATAATTCCCAGTAGAATGATTCAGAGAGTTTTTCCAGAGTTACAAATTAACAATCTGGTGAGACTATGACCAGCCTGAAGAGGCAGGTTAGTCAAGGTCCAGCAAAACCTGGAGCAGAGGCACCGGCAGCAGGTAAAGGAGCCGTAAGTAAGAAATTATGTTTAACAGAGGCTGCAAATCAGCCAGGGTTCCAAAACGGGATCCTGAGACTCAACAAAATGAATACATGAATAACAAATGGTAAGTGACCTCTGGCACCTAGAAGTCCCTTAGCAGAAAAAACAAGTGGGAAAAACAAAACAAACAATGATGTCCTTCCTTTAAGCCATGCCACACTCCTGACAGTTTCAAATTCCTTAATTGCGTTCTCTATTATTTTCCATAGCAGATAAAAGCACCCGGCTGAAATGCAGAAAAAGAGAAAGAACTTCGAGGATGTGTTTTGCTTTGTGTTAAAGGGTTCCTATATTCATCACGACAATATTCCCCTAGAAGCTCCCATTTCTTAAATAAGAAATGAGAAGACCAAGAGGGTGGTGCCACCATTCGAGGAAGAAGCCCAGCAGATCCTGTGGGGAGGAGGCTGCCCCCTAAGCAGGCACGTATTTGCTTTTGTCCTTTGCGGCTGCCCAGCCGCCAATCCCACTTAAGCCTCTCTTTGGGAGAGCAGCCCCTTCCCTTGAGTGCAGATGTGCCCCCACCCCACCCCCTGCCCCCGAACTTTCTGCATGAGCTAAGGGGTGAGGGCCAGCCTTCCCTGCCTCAGGAAGTGCCCGATTCAGTCTCAGTCGCTTCCAGACCCACCCTCTCCTGGGAGGTGGATTTGAAGGGGTACAAGGAGGCACACCAGGCTGTTCCTGCTGTGGATTTTTTACTTCAGTCCTCTGGAAGTTTCTCTGGTCTTGCTACTTTTCTGCCTGATCCTCCGGATCTCCTCAGATTGGGAGAAATAATCAGGAAATAAATAATCAGAAAATTTCCTTTGGGCTCAAAATAGAGTCACTTCTGATCCTTGCAGCCATGCACCCGGACTGATACTGTACAGTTAAGAGATGTGCCTCTTGCTTGTAGTGATATTTGGCTACTCAAGTTCCTTGCTCTACATGTGGTGTGAACTTAATTCAGGAGAGTTCTCTCTGGCCCTGGGTGAGTGACCTACTTACTCTGCTGAGATCCATTGGATCTGACACTCAGGAAACAAGCACTGGGGGTCATAGAAAGAGCACTAGGACATAACACTGCAGGGAAATGCTAAAATGAAAGGCGGACTCCACTCTTCACCTAAGGGCTAACATGACCTGCTATTCTCTTCTCGATTAGGATAGGACAGACACATAGATGACTTTCGAACTTTAGGAACACAGAAGAATCACTTTGGAAGTTACTTTAAAAATGCAGTGTCCCAATCATCCTTTCAGAAATACTAATGTAAGTGGTATGATTTGCAAAGAATCTTCCTTTCTCACTCCCCGAGTTCCCTAAAACTTCTATTGGACCTTTTTTTTTGGTAGAGGAGAAAGGGAAATAGATATTGTCTACAAAAGGACTCTATTACTTAAGAAATGTAACAAATCGGGGCGCCTGGGTGGCTCAGTCAGTTAAACATCTGCCTTCAGCTCAGGTCAGGATCCCAGAGTCCTGGGACTGAACCTCATTAGTCTCCCAGCTCAGCAGGGAGCCTACTTCTCCCTCTCCCACTCCCCCTTCTTGTGCCCGTACTCTTTCTCTCTGTCAAATAAATAAATAAAATCTTAAAAAAAAAAAAAAAAAAGGAAAGAAATGTAACAAATCAACATATGGTAGTGTACTTAGCCTGCTAGGATTCAATTATGTAGGCTTAGAAAAAGGAAATAAAGTAGATGAGGACACATGCCCTTGGTCAGCCTCATCATCACTGTGCCTCTTTAAGTGACCACCTTACCAAGTTGCAGGTGACTCTAGTGTCTGAAGACATATAGCCTTCTAGCAACATGACAAAACATAATCAATTACTTTATCAGGTGTTCGACCAAGTGAGCAATAATCTGTGCAAGCTGGCAGAAAAAATATCCACATTAGATTTATTAAGAAATCTTCTTCAGAATCTTCCAGGGTAATTTTGCTAACAGTGATTTTCAGCTACATGCTAACCTCAGAACTTGATCTCCTAGTAAGAGGACTCTGCTCTTACAAAACTCAGTCTTGGGAGAAGCAATGCAGTGCAAAGTAGGGGTAAACATCTTCACTTATAGCCAGATTGATTCTCCCTCTGGCGTTTATTAACTGTGCAACTTTGGACAAGTTGCCTACCCCTCCATTCTCAGCTTCCTCATCTGTGAAATAATAGTCTCTCTTTCATAGGAGGGACTCTGGGTTACACGGTGTCAAAACCACATGCAAATCTTATTGCAGAGAAGGACAGACTCCTTTCCCCACTTTCCACCATTTCCCAGAGTCCTGCGATATTTACTGTGTTTGACTAATGCTGCCGCATCAAAATTCAAGCAAAGTGAAAGTAAGGCAAATGCTAGAAAAACATCTGCCTTGCTTTCTCTTCAGCAAACACCGTGTCTGTAAGCAGAGCCATAGTCACAAGATTCCACATGCAGGCTGAAAAATTCAGCAAGTGTGCTAGTTACCAAATCATCATAGCAGGGACCGAGACTTGGGTTAAAACTAGACGCCTTTCCTGACCACCAGCCTAGGTTAGGACCACCATCATCTGCTCTCAAGGCATCCTGTAGTTCTCCGTGGTGGTACCAATCACAATCTAATTTAAATAATTAGTGCTTCTCACCCCCTGTTCCTCCCATCCCTCAGCCCCGACGGCCTAGAATGTAAATTTCGGAGGACTTTTCCAGTCCTAGATAATCGATGCTGAACACGGGTGCTTTGAGTAATGCAGGCACTCAATAAATATTTACTGAATGAATGAATGTGTGAATGACAATCCCCCACATGTATAGATTTCAGATATTTTCTATTTTTAAAGTGGAGGCTATGAGTAAGGAATGGGACCAATATTCATTTCTATATTGTCAGTTTTAAAGTCAGCCATATGCTTCACCATACTAAGTGTTCACTCCATTCCTCTGAATTCAACAAACACTTCTTGAGCACTACCATGTGCTATGCTGATCAGGATACAGAGATGCTCTCAACGAGTTCATCCTCCTCCACATCCCCTTCTCCTATCACACACACAGGAGGGGGAACTTCATATTATTCTTTCATAAAACAAGCATTTGTTGAGCAATTGCGGTGTGTTATAAATATCTCTAGCTTCATATTTCTTCCTTGTGCCTGCTTTTAACAGAATAGATGGGGACGTGTATTCTCTTGCCTGTGAACAACTAGTCATTGGCTACATGGTTGTAAATGGTCCTGCTGGCTGTGTCACCTGGGTCTGGGGCAATGATATGTTGTGTACAGACCAGACAGCATGGCAATTAAAAACCTCAAAATCTCTTGTATTTCTTACTCTCCCGAGTTCTTTGCAAGTTTAATGGCTCTCTAGGGCAGCTCTCTTCAACTATCAGTGATCTGATCATTTCCACCTTGCGGCTCTACTGTATCAACATTTCACTTACAGGGTATGGCAGGAGCACAGAGACAATGTAAAACTCACATTGCTCTTCCAGTCTTGGACCCACACAGACATCATATCTAGTGCCATAGTCACGTGTCCCAACCTATGTAATGGATCTGGAAAGGAGAGAATTGGATATGGTTAAGCACTGGATGTTTTTATCACATTGTTATATTTTATTCTTATCAGAAGCAATCCCAACCAGCAGAGTACACTGTGCGATAATCGCAGACCACTATAATTCATCTACATAGTAGAGAGTGTCTTCCATTTTCCTATTTTACAATAATGGAGACCGAGGCTAAAAGATCACCCAAGATTTCAGAACTAGTTAGAGGCAACACAGGTGCTAGAAACTAGGTGTCCAGAATCCCTATCCAGTATGGGCTTCCCACTGCATAATGATCTGTTCACAACACTGCCCACATGGCACTCTATCATCAGTCCTCCCCATCCATAGAAGGCAGAATCTTATAAAAACAGAGCCTTTATGGTTCAGCCAGAGCCAAGTGTCTCATGTCAGTTGATTAAATGCAGCAGAGCCTTCTGTCTCATTTCAGTAGAAATTCCAGTTCCTTAGACTTTCCATTTTCAATACACTATGTTATTTTCAAGGAGAAATTCAGTAGCAGGAACTGAATTTGTTGAGCCCTGAGGCCTGGATTTTAAATTTTATTAAGTATGTATGTTGCCCTCCCACATCAAGCACAGACAGTTAACTTCTGGTTTGGAAAATTCGCTGGCATTTATTGGGCATATATGAACAGGATTGTCTCCTATAACACAGTGAACTTGATTTATAGGTAATTCTTCTCTATTTATAATTTTCATGGTGTTGAAAATAGATTTAAAATTTGGTGGTTTAATTTTCCATAATAGCTGAAGACACATTGGGCAAAGGGGGAGTTTTAAAAGAGAATATATTTAGAATTACCTGATTTAGGGTTCAGTTCATAGGAAGCCAAAATATCCAGAGTTGTTTGTCTCTCATCTTTCCACATACCTCTTCTTTCCATATATCTATAACAAATACACTTCTCTACCCAAAGGCCTTTGTATCCTGACATCAGAGGTGACAAAGAAGGTGCTGATGACCAACATCTTCTTGGTGGGAGATAGGAACTCATAACCCCTTTGTCTTGACATTGACCAAACCGCAAAGTTCCCTGTAATGCATGTATGTACTCTGATGTGCGTACATAACCCCGTTAGGGGCCCAGCAGCCAAAAACACATCTTCAGGTCATTTCAAGTCCCAGTCAACAAGCACTTCTGGACATTTCCTGTGACATTTCTGGATACTTCTATCCTCAAGAGCAACTCCAGCACAGCCTCTCCCACCCTACCCAGCAGGCTGGATGGTTCTGAAGCCACTCTATTTCCCATAAGTCACTCCCATATTAGCAAAAGAAGGAAAAATAGTATATCTAAAATAGAAGTAGGTCTCAGTTTCTTCCTCCTTTTTAAATTCTGCTCCTTTAGTCCAATGCCCTCCAGCTGTGCAGGGAGATCAGTGACTTTTTTGGATTCAGTGCCAATATCAGTTGGAAAATTGGCTGGCAGACAGTGCCAAGAGACCAGGCAATTGACTAGTGTTCTTTGATGAATGTATACTTTCCTCTGCCTTCTCTGTAAACCAGTTAGCTTCTTGAGTTGGACTGACTCTTCCCAGTCCAAGCCAATGCCCAAAATGCACATTCTGGTGTGTGACTCAGTATGTTTTTGCTTAGCAATAGGACAGATAATAATAGACTTTTATTACAATGTTATGTGAATTAACTGGGAGTAGAACCTGTAAGGTTTGTCAGCATAACTAGATCACTTTCAAAAGAATCTCTCTTCAGGTAGCCCCACAGAAGCACAGTGTCTGTCTGTGAGACATCATATTTATCCTTGATAGCAACCTACCAAAAACCTTGGTCAAGCCATTGAACTTCCTAGGTTCTAACGCTCTGAGCTACAGAGTGGAGATTCTAATGTACTTGTTTTTCTTTCTTACATGACCTGGGAGGATAAGTGAGATGAAGTTATAAAACACTTTGAACAATTATAAAATAAGTTATTATAATTACAAGCTCATTTGTGGCTTGTGTGGGTATTAAATGGTACAACCAGTGGAAACTAGTGTAGAGTATTAGTGCATTCATTAGGATTGTACCTGGCTAGATGTGACAGAAAACTTAAGACAATAGGGGATTATACAAGAAAGAAATTCAGATTTTTCCAACAAATATCAAGGAATAAAGTTTGTTTTTAGTAAAATGGCTCCAGAAGGGTACCCACAGGTTCCCTCTGGTCCTGACATTCCTGCAGTGGGGCCCCTGTGTTCATCGTCCAGAATAACTTCTCACTTCTCATCATCACATCTATATTCTTGAAGCTGGTAGAGAGGAAAGGAACAAAGCAAAAGAAACAATGGATTATATTCCAGCTGTCTTTTAAGGTATTATACTGAAAGCTACATGGAATTTCCACTTATACATTATTGTTCAAATTTTAGTTAAATCATATTTAGCAAGGGAGGGTGGGAAATGTCTCTTTCAGATGTCCATGCGTCCAACTGAAAATCAAGGAAGAATGAGGATTGGGGTTGGAAACTAGAAGTTTCTGCTTCACCTAATAAAATTGAACATTCACATACCTTATGATCCAACAAGTCCATATTCAGGTATATGCCCTAGAGAAAGTCTTTCAGAGGCTAGACAGAAAAATGTATAGGGATTCTCATTGTGGCATTCTTTCACATAGTTAAACTGCCTATCAGAGTGAGAATGAATAAGTAAACTGCGGTTTATTCTTAATATGAAACAACATACATCAATGTACATGATTTAAATGATTTAAATCATTAATCTTATTTGCTTAAATTAACCTAGAATATAGCTCAAACAACTTTGAGGGGAAAATAACAAGTTACAAAAATGTATATGAAGTATGATACTACTTACGCAAATCTTAAAAATACTTGGAGCAAATATCTTTGAAATTGGCAATGAAGGAAGTGGCATAAGATAAAGGTAGAAAACATCAAAATGATGCCATGATGTCTCTGAGGAAGTGAGAAGACATACATTTTATGTCATGATTTTCCCAACATTTAGCTCCATTGTCCTGAAACAGATTCTGATTCTTGGTTCAAGGTACATCATTAAAACCACCACCATGGATTTATTCTCTGCCTTCATAAAACTTAAATATTTTTAAATTTTTACTTCTTTACTCCCAGAGGAGAATAGCATTCTAGTTCAACCCGGGACCATAACTACACAGCTTGTAGGCAAGGATTTTGTCCTCATCACTTGTGTATTCTCAGTGGACACATAGTTCAATAAATTTTGGTAAAATGAATGGATAAATGAATGAACCTCAGTCAGTTGTTATTCATCAATATGTTTCAGTGCTAGTTCCCTATGTCCATATTTTCTAGAAAGATCTTTTCTTCATTGCTTGCCAATTATCAGAGCAGATACTTCTTACTTGAACTTACTTCATGGTGGTTGTGTCATTACATAGTATGCTAAATTCCATGAGTGAGGGTGTGAACTCCAATTCTTTCAGACTGATTTTTTTTTTTTTGACAGCTGTTCAGCAGCATCCTGTCAAAATAATCAAGGTATAGCCCAGAGAGGGGTCATAAAACAGATACATGTAGAAATTCTATGTATTGTGTATGGGTAAAAATATATTTATAGAAAATGGTTAAAATATGTCTGGAAATGGTACCAACTTCAGAAAAGTAATTACCTCAGGTGAGAAGGGCAGGGGGAAAAGATGGGATGTTAGGCTTTAACTATATTCTATAATACCTTTAAAAAAAAAAAAAGAAAGAAAGAAAGCTATGAGACAAAATGGCAGATTGTTAACTTCCAGTAAATCTGGACTATGAGTATTTTGATATCTGTTTTGTTAGTTTCAGCACATTTGAAACATTTCATGCTTCTGAACAAAATATTTATTTATAGACTATTAGATAAAATATGGTGCAGTCTTGGGGTGCCTGGGTTGCTCAGTCGTTTAAACACCTACCTTAGGCTTGGGTCATGGTCACAGGGTCCTGTGATCAAGCCCCACATCAGGCATCCTGTTCAGTGGGGAGTCTGATTCTCCCTCTCCTTGTGCCACTCCCTCTGCTCCTGCTCACTCTCGGTCTTTCAAATAAATGATATAAAATCTTTAAAAAAATATATGGTGCAGTCTTATTGGTGGCAGTCGCTATGTCTTATTTCATTACTTCTGCAGATAGAAGGTAGGTGCCAGATGAATATTTAGAGTGGACATGGGAAGATCCACCCAGATGACTGGTACATATATGCTGATTTCAAAAAAGTCATCTGGAAGGAATTTGGGGACAGTTTCCAACTTCTGGACCTTTCCCCAAACAGAAGGAAACAAGCATCAGTAGGGTCCAGTTGCCTCCATTGCTCTAAACTCATTTTCTGCCATTTACTACTTCATTCTCTATGCCTGGTGACACGGATTATCTTTTTGAAGCTCCAGTCATTCCAAATATGTGTTCACCTTGGGACTTTAAACTTTGCTTCTCCTGCTTAATGTACCTCTCTCCATAGCATCTCCTGAACATTCAGAGCTCAGTTTAAAAGACACCTTCTCAGGGAGGCCACCCAGGATTACTCAAGCTAAAGTTGATTCCCCTAACTCCTACTCGATCACTATCTATTCCATTACTATGTTTTTATTTTAAAATGTTCTTCATATTGATTGTTGTCACTATCTGAAATTACTCTAATGATTTTATTTTTATGTATTTGTCTTTCCCCACAAAGTATAAGCTCCAAAGGAGCAGCTACTTGATTCATTTTGTTTACTGTTGCATCTCCAGGATCTAAAACAGTGCTTGGCACTACTGGCTCTCAGTAGGTGATTGTTGAATGAATAATAAATGTGAGCAGATGTTATGACCTCTAAAAGCCAAGAAGGAAAGGTTAAAGGTTTTTTTTCCTAATTATTAGAGGAATTAATAGCCTAGAATCCTGTAATCTCAAGAAAGCATAGTTTTTGTTAGTTTTTTATTTTAATAGGCTATTTTAGAGCAGTTTTAGATTTACAGAATCTAGAAATTACCTAGAAAATGCAGAGAGTTCCCATATACCCTCCTGTCCCAACACACACACACACACACCTTGCATTAACTTGGCACATTTGTTGTAATTGATGAACCAGTACTGATACAGTATTATTATCTGAATGTCACAGTTTACATTAGGATAATCTTGATGTTGCACACTCTGCGGGCTTTGACAGACTCATAATATCATGAGTCCACCATTATCATAACATACAGAATAATTTTGCCACCTTAAAAATGTTCTGTGTTCCCTCTATTCATCCCTCTCACCCTACCCGTATACTCCTGGCAACCACTGATCTATTTACTGTCTCCATAGTTTTGCCTTTTCCAGAATGTCATATAGTTGGAATCATACAGTATGTAACCTTTTCAGACTGGCTTCTTTCTTTTAGCAATACGTTAAAGATTTACCCATGTATTTTCCTGTCTTGATAACTCATTTAAGTTTATTACTATTGTGAATATTTATATTTAAATATAAAATATATATTTATTTTATTACAGTGAACAATAGTCCATTCTATAGATCTACCAACATTTGTTTACCCATTCACCTGAAGGACATTCCTCTTGGTTATTTCCAAATTTTGCCAATAATGAATGAAGTTGCTATAAACATTTATGTGCAAGTTTTTGGGTAGATATAAGTTTATAGCTCATTTTGGTAAATGCATAGGGATGTGGTTGCTAGATCGTATAGCAAACTTGCATTTGTAGAAAACTGCCAAACTTCTCCCATTCCGTGGGTTGCCTCTTTGTTTTGTTGACCTTTTCCTTTGTTGTGCAGAAGCTTTCAATCTTGATGAAGTCCCAAAAGTTCATTTTCACTTTTCTTTCCTTTGCCTTTGGAGACATATCTTGAAAGAAGTTGTCGTGGCCGATGCTGAAGAGGTTGTTCTCCTCTAGGATTTTGATAGATTCCTGCCTCATGTTGAGGTATTTTATCCATTTCGAGTTTATCTTTGTGTATGGTGTAAGAGTTTGGTCAAGTTTCAATCTTCTACACATAGCTTTCCAATTTTCCCAGCACATTTATTGAAGAGACTGTCTTTTTTCCATTGTATATTTTTTCCTGCTTTGTCGAAGATTATTTGACCATAGAGTTGGGGGTCCATATCTGGGCTCTTTACTCTGTTCCACTGGTCTATGTGTCTGTTTTTATGCCAGTACTATGCTGTCTTGGTGATCACAGCTTTCTAGTAAAGCTTGAAATCAGGCAAAAACAAATGCCCCCAGTTTTGTTTTTCTTTTTCAACATTTCCTCAGCAATTTGGGGTCTCTTCTGGTTCCAAACAAATTTTAGGATTGTTTGTTTCAGCTCTTTGAAAAATGCCAGTGGAATTTTGATCAGGATGGCATTGAAAGCATAGATTGCTCTGGGCACTATGGACATTTTAGCAATGTTTATTCTTCCGATCCATGAGCATGGAATGTTCCTTCATCTTTTTGTGTCTTCTTCAATTTCTTTCATGAGTGTTCTGTAGTTCCTAGAGTACAGATCCTTTACTTCTTTGGTTAGGTTTATTCCCAGGCGTCTTATTGTTCTTGGTGCTATAGTAAATGGAATCAATTCTCTAATTTCCCTTTCTATATTTTCATTGTTAGTGTATAAGAAAGCAATGGATTTCTGTACATTGATTTTGTATCCTGAGACTGCAGACTCTGAGAAACAAACTGAGGGTTTTGGAGCGGAAGGGGGTGGGGTGTTGGGTGAGCCTGATGGTGGGAATTATGGAGAGCACATATTGCATGGAGCACTGGGTGTGGTGCATAAACAATGAATTTTGGAACACCGGAAAAAATAAATAAAATAAAAGGGACAATACGTGTAAAAAAAAAAAAAAAGAAAAGAAAACAAACAAACTGCCAAACTATCTTCCAAAGTGGCTCTGACATTCTACATTTCCACCAACAACGAATGAGAGTTCCCATTGCTTCACATCTTTGTCAGCACTTGGTGTTATCAGTGTTTTGGATTTTAGCCATTGTAACAGGCACATAATGGTACTCATTGTTGTTTAAATTTTAAATTAAATTTAACTTAATTAAATTTAAATTAAAATTTTAAAATTTAAAATTAATTAATTAATTAATTTTAAATTTAATTTCCTAATGACATATAATGTTGGGCATCTTTCATATCCTTTTTTTTTTCATCTCTATATCTTCTTTGGTGAGGAGTTTATGCAGATCTTTTACTCATGTTTTAGAAACTGAATTGTTTGCTTTCTTATTGTTGAGTTTTAGGAGTTCTTTGTATATTATTGATATAAGTCCTTTATCAGATATGTGTTTTGCAAGTATCTTATCCCAGTTTGTGGATTGTCTTTTTGTTGTTTTAAGACAGCACTAGTTTTTATAGAGATAGTTGTCTCAATAAAGTTCCCTAGTGTGTTCCTAATGTTCTCTGAGAGTCCAAGCATGCCTGCCCATTCTTTATTTTGTTTTGTTTTTAGAGAGAGAGAGAGTACATGAGTGGAGGCAGTGGGGAGGGGGACAGAAGAAGGGGGAGAGAGAGAGAATCTCAAGCAGGCTTCATGCCAACACAGAGCCCAAAGTAGGGCTTGATCTCACAATCCTGAGATCATAACCTGAGCCAAAATCAAGAGTCGGGTGCTTCAATGACTGAGCCACCAGGCACCCCAAAGCCTGACTATTTGATTGTTTCCAATGCCTTATTCTGCCCTCCCACCCATTTTGCCTCAAGTAACTCACATTAGGAGGGTGGGTGGGAGAACAAAACACTAGATATTATAACAATTTCTGTGAATGCATTATAGGAAAGAAATGATTTCAAATTGCCTGGTAGTGAATGGATGGCTCTGTACACATCTCTATTTCAGAGGATGGCGCAGAGACTATACCTATAAACAAAATGCAGCTTATCAATTTTATCTCCTGTGTATTATATTGAAAGCTTCTGATTTCTTTTGCTAGAGATTCTTCCCTTTTGCAATCCTATGCCACTCCTTCCCATCCTTCAGAAAGGTAAGAATTCAGAAGACAATAATATTACAGTTAATTTTCACTAGGAGAACACAAGGTAAACTTAGAATCAGTTCATCGAGAACTTCACCAATAACTTGCTAAAGAAAACTCGTCTGCTCATTTCAGCTGGAAATTGCTTAGATACATAATAATCATTTATTGACCCAAAGACCTGTACTTAAAGAAACAAAGAGCTTTCTTTTAAAGTCTTTTTAACCATCCTGTGACTAAATCCTAAACTAAAAAACCTTCCCACTGATTACGAGGTTGCTTCCAAATGCCATGGGACTATGTTCTTGGTCTTACATGTAGAATTTCTCCCAGGAGACTCCTGTATGTACAAAAAGAGTTCATACAATTTAGAGATTCCATAACAGATCTCCAAAGAGGATCTTTTTCCCTTCTGTTTTTTTTTTTTTTCCTGATTTTAGACATAGTAAACTAGGTTCATGAAGGAAAATCCATTCCTATGTTAAATCTGAAACAACAGCTTTTATCACTTAATAACTTAACATCAATTATTTTCAAAGGGGAAAGAAGTTAGGTGTCATTTTTAAAAGGGAAAAAAGCTAGTGAAAAAATTATAAATATTGCTACGTTTTAAATTTTTGAGGGAGCAATATCCAGAGGAACAAAAATTCCTCATTTATGTATCCAAAATCAACACTTTTCTCTGATGAAGTAGACATCTTCTGTGGCTTGCTTAGAGAATTTTCAGAATAGCCTTTGAACTAAAACTATTTTCTTCTCTCTCTTTCTCTCTGTTTTTAAGAGAATCTCTCTCTTTTTAAGAATATTACTCATTTCACCAGTGAAAGGATACATGATCGAACATGGGGCTTGAACTCATGACCCTGAGATCAAGAGCCGCACACTCTATTAACTGAGCCAGCCAGGCACACCTATTAAAACTATTTTCTCCCCTGGGGATAAAAATATATGTTTATAAAAAATAAATAAATAAATAAATAAATTTTTTAAAAAATATTTTTTCCACTGACTTGCATTTGCTCCTGAAATCCCTACCCACTCTGTTCTTTGTCTGCGGTCCACATTCCTTACAATAATTCTCTTACTCCATACTGCTGACAAAGTGGCAAAGTTGATAACATACAAATACATGACAATATTTGGGCAAATAATAGATCAGATTACTACAGTTTGTTCTTTTCAGTACTGAGTAATACTCCATTGTGTATGTTCCACAGTTTGTCCATTCACTCACAGATGGTATCTGAGGTTTTTTCCAACTTTGGGACTATTTTGAATATTTATATATAAGTCTTTGTCTGTATGCGTTCAATTCTCTTGGATAAATGTTTAGATGTGAGATTGGTGGATCATATGGAACCTGAATTTTTTTTTTTTTTTCAAATTCTTCAGTCCTCCTGGCTCCTGTTTGCCTTCATTTGGGGCCTTTTACTTCCTTTGATCTCAGTTAGTTGTGCCCTTATTTTTTTATCATACCTGCCCAGTGGACCTGTTTTTACCTTCTTTTTTCATTAATGCATGATCTTGTGTTTACTACCTTGTTCAGACTGAAGGCTTTACTCTAGGATACTTATTACTAACTAGCCTAAGCCAATTTGGTCACATCTCTTTTGACATTTTTTGGTATATAATTATAGCCACATATACAATTGCAGCCTCTCCAGTAAGAGCAAGCTTCTGACCAAAGTCTCCCAAATATGCTGACATTTACTAAATAAAGTTTTACTAGCAAGTAAACATAGAACAGTTTGTACAGCCTAATCTGTAAATTCAATGAAGACCAAATTCCCTGTCCTCTTAAGGGATGGTAACAACCCTTGCACAAGAGACTCATTAGAAGAAGGTGGATTAATATTCTAGAAGTAGGATTTTAATAGTAAGATACAGGGTAGAGCTGTAGGGACCAACCTTGAGGGTTCTGGCTACATAGGACCTACTAGATTCTTAGATTTATGGAAGTGTGGGGAATGTCTCTAAAAGATTCTATCTATTCTACATACCAAGAATATTACTCATTTCACCAGTGAAAGGTTACATGATGCTAATTAGTGGATCACAAATTCCACAAATGAAAATTCATTTCCAGCTTTCATTCTAGCATCCAGTGCTAATCAAAAGTAAAGATGACTAGAGTACTTGTAATACACACAGTTTAGACTGTGGACCTTCTGATAAGCTATCATAGGGTCACCTGTGAAAATCGAATTTCTGATTATGACAGTGTCTGGCATGTGACTCAAACTAAGTACCTACATATATCACACATGTCACTCTATTTTTTTTTTTTTTGCAGAAGTATTTTAAAGTAAATCATAAATATCATAAAAACTCCTGAATCCTACCTTGGAAATAACACATTTACTGACCACCCACTATATGCCAAGCAGTCTGCTAGGTGTTTTATAATTACATTCATATCCTCCATCTAAATTATAGTAGCTCAATGAAGCAGGCATCACTGATTTTCTATTTTACAAAGAACTCTATTTACTCAAAATTATTTGAAGCAGTAAGGTTGTAGTTCAAATCTACCACAAAGTAATATTTCATCCATCTTGCAGTTTAAGAGATATAAACACATTTTTTATTTTTTTTTATTTTTTTTAAAGATTTTTTTATTTATTCATTTGACAGACAGAGATCACAAGTAGGCAGAGAGACAGGCAGAGAGAGAGGAGGAAGCAGGCTCCCCGCTGAGCAGAGAGCCCGATGTGGGGCTCGATCCCAGGACCCTGGGATCACGACCCGAGCCGAAGGCAGAGGCTTCAACCCACTGAGCCACCCTGGAGCCCCTAAACACATTTTTTAGTATCTACTTGAAGATGTGACTAAGTCACTGCTTATTAATCTTTCTTATACTTTTTTGGTTAACAGATCTGGAGATCTTAGAGAATCTGATGAAAGCACTCTATCCCCATCAAAATAAATATTCATGACCAGTTTTGCCAATAACATCAGGAGGTTTGTGAAAACTTCCCCTTTCTTCTCTATGCCCAGCATGAGTCTGATTAAGAATCCCTAAAATAAAGAATATTAAACATTTCTCTACTTTAGGGTGTTAATCGACACTACTGGCTCTTGTTCCTGTGTCTGTACTTCTGAAAGTGCTATTTGTTTCTAAGCTAGAGAAGCTATTTATCCTTTTTCTAATGGAGCTTCCTATTTCTTCATTTCATAAAACCCCTGGACATAGGCAGGTAATCAGCAGCAGAAATCTTTTTTTTTTTTTTTTTTAAGATTTTGTTTATACAGACAGAGATCACAAGTAGGCACAGAGGCAGGCAGAGAGAGAGAAGCAGGATCCCTGCTGGGCAGAGAGCCTGATGTGGGACTCAATCCCAGGACCCTGAGATCATGACCTGAGGCAAAGGCAGAGGCTTAACCCACTGAGCCACCCAGGTGTCCCAGAAGCAGAAACCTTTTCCTGGTGACTATACCTTTAATCCTATTTGGTGTCTCCACTTGATGCCTATACTTCCAAGGTATAGTTTTCTCTGTATTTATACCTCAGAAACTGTACTTCATGGCTTTCCCAAAGCCATTGTGGAAATAAGGTCCCTAATCCAAAGATTACATCCTTGCCTATTCAGCAGTCCAAATGTCCAACAGGTCACTTGAGAAAACCGGCCATAAATTATCTTCATTTTCATCACTTGAACACAAGAGCACACCTGTATTTTTCAGTCTCCCTCCAGGTTCTTCAATACTTTTGACATTCTATGAAGTTTTCTAGGCTAGGCATGCTGCCAGGACTCTGTGTCATGTGACAGAGGGCCTTCTCTAAAGAGACTGCATGAACCACTCATTAGCATAATTTAAACATTAATTATGAAAACAATCCCCCAAATGCCATGAAAACAGATAAACCACTGAGCCACTACTGAGCAAACTACCTTACTGCTGAGTCTCAACCAGCAGAATGATTAGCAAAAATGCATTCCTAGACTCTGTTATATTTCACACAGTATTTGACAATCCATAGGGCCCACCTCTGATTCCCCATAAATAAGATATACAATTTAATGGTTCTCTTTTATCTTACACATCATAGTGAATCTGTGAAAACGTCACTTAACCTCCACAAACTATCTTTCAACTGCTGCATACTTACAGATAAGAATGAACAGAAATGTAACCATTTTTATTTTATTCTATGAATATGTACTTTTATGTTGTCTCTGATAAAGTGAAAAATACATATTGATATATAGACAAATTGCTATTGCCATATATAAAGAATGATTCTGAAGATTACTGAAATACAACCAACTATGGAGTTAGAATTTTTGGTACATATTGAATCTATTCCAAGGCATTTTATTATTACATGGGATTGCTAAAAGGATATCTTCACAGCCTAGTTTTTCTAATAATTCAAACTTAAGACATGTGTAAAGATTATAGCATGAAAATGAAGCTACAATGCAAACTGAGCCTGCCTGAGTTTTATACCAGGCAGAAATCAATGAAAAATAACCTAGTATTATAACTATTCTTTTCTTAAAAAAAAAAAATTAAAAAATTTTTTAAAAACCCTTACTTTTTAATTGTTCAACACTGATTCTTAAAAGAAGCCATTAGCTATAAACTGATGATCAAGTATGTTTTGGCAAAAGCAAATACAGGCAATAGTTTGAAAAGCTGCCTTCTCCAAGAAACTATCTTTTATTTTTTCACCTAACATTTCAAAGCATTCTATCTTAGTTTTTAATCTCATTTACAACATTTAAGGGTCAATAATATAATCAATTTTTCTCATAAATGAAGTGGGTGCAATAATAATAATTACTCATGACTTGTTCTGAAAATTGAACACATTAATGCATGTAAAGATAAGACCTCCAGGTTCTGCTCCAACAGGGAAAGAGCCTAGAAGTTGTCACTCCTGTCCTTATAACAAGAAAAAGCTGGACAAACTAAAAATCAACAACATTTTAGGATCCATAAGATAACTGAGGTCACAAGGCAAACCTAGTCTGGAAAGATAGGCTCATCTGGGGAGGTACAGCCAAGATCTGCTTGTCTACAACAGAAGCAGCTGGAGCCATAACTGGTAAGGAGACTTAAATGATAATTTTGATGAATTGTGGAAGGACAAATCTGGGTTAACATGAGAGTGAGAAACTTTTGGTTCTGCAGTCTTAGGAAGGGCCCCACATTCTCATGAGCTTTACCTCCAACAATCTCACAAGGTTCTCATGGCAAAGACCAGAGAAATTTCCCCTAGTTCAAAGCTCTGGCTTTAGCAGGCATTGAGGAAGAGTAATCTTTGCTTAATAATCCCAGAGTCTTCTCCATAACAAAGGGCTAACTTTCAGGAGAGAAGACTTTGCCAGAGCCTTATCTCAGCTTGGGACATTCCTCCAACATCAGCTCCCAGTAGGCTTTCTGCGTCACTTAGGAAGAAAAAAAAAAAAATACTTGTGAAGGTCACACCCTAGAGACACAGGCCCCCTAAAAGACTTAAATTTAGTCACATGGTGTAGACTACTTCCCTCTCTCCATATCTAATCATTACATCCACAGGACTCCTGTTGGCATAAAATAGTGGTAGATTACACCTTAAGAACTACAAGATGCAAACTCTGAGGAGCACTATGTAGGGAAGCCTAAACTCAAGAAGAGAAATAAAAACATGGTGAGAATTTGAAGTATCTGGCATCTATGACTATAGTAAACAGTGAACTACTAGACAGATTAACATAAATCTTCAAGCTAAAGTGCTATTTACCTCAATTCCTATTCCTATTACTTGGAACAACATGTCCAACTTTCAGTGAAAAAATTACCAGGCTTGGGATGCCTGGGTGGCTCAGTGGGTTAAGCCTCTGCCTTCAGTTCAGGTCATGATCTCAGGGTCCTGGGATTGAGCCCCACATCAGGCTCTCTGCTCAGCAGGGAGCCTACTTCCCCCTCTGTCTCTCTCCTGCCTCTCTGCCTACTTGTGATATCTCTCTCTGTCAAATAAATAAAATCTTTAAAAAAAAAAATTACCAGGCTTTTGGGAATGCAAAAGCTACAAATGTTTTGGAAGAGAGCTTGGCAGTTTCTTAAAAAGCTGAACATAAATTTACCTTATAATCCAGCAATCACACTCCTATGTACGGACCCAACCGATTTCTAAACTGGGGCCACACTTAGAGTTACATATAAATGCTTATAGAAGCTTTATTCATCATCACCCCAAACTGGAAGCAACCAAAATGTTCTTTAGAAGTCAACAGATAAACAAACTGTGGTTTATCCATACAATACAACACTATTTCACACATGCACACACAAAGAATGAACTATCAAACCAAAAGAAGACATGGAATATTTAAATGCATGTTGCTAACCAAAGAGTCTAAATACTTTATGATTTCAATTATATGATATTCTATAAAATGCAGAACTATAGGGATAAAAAACAAATCCATTGTCACCAAGGTTTCAGGGCAAGGGGATTAGTAGTTGAGACATATGGGATTTTTTTTAGGGTAGTTTAACTACTCTTAATGATATTGTAATGGTAGACACATGACATGACATATTTCTCAAAACCCACAGAATTTTTGTAGCACAAAAATGAACCTTAATATATAAAAATTAACAAAAAATTATTTAGAAGTTTAGAGTTTCAAGGACAGAAGATAGAATATAACAAAACAGTTTAACTGTGCTACAAATGCTTGAAATGGCCTCACTGAAGGAAGTAGGGGGTAAAATACTTACCTATGTAGCTATAGAAATAAGGAGAGTCTGCATGACTAAAGGCAACAGAAACTGCATATAAGCACTTTGCTCTGGTTGATTAAGTTGCTTCACATGGAAGTATGGGTTAACCATTCTGCAACCACTACACATAAGCAATAGGTTAAGCTAGAATGATCCATTATGTAATGGATTAGAATTAGAAACAACAGTATGAATTTCTCTTTAGGTTAATATAGATATTGATGGTAACATGTAAAAATATTTATAAATGTGTACACATACAGAGCTTAGTTTATACATACATGGCAGCTGAGAAGGGCAAAAACAAGACCCAAGTAAGCAATGAGCACACTTAGCAACCAGATCTTGGTTTCTAATTCTCCAAGAAAAACAGGGATCCTGGAGAAATGGCTGAGTCTAGGACTGGGGCAGGAAATACAGAAGATAAACCTGAAGTATCTATAATGCCAGAAAATAAGGAAGTGCTCAAAAAAGGAAGGAAGGAAGGAAGGAAAGTAGAAGGAAGGAAGGAAGGAAGGAAAGAAAAAAAAGAAAGGAAACCACAATAATCAGAGCATGTTAAAGGGACATGAGAGCCAACAAAAAAGAGATCCCAATCTCCAAAGCTGGAATAATTACAGCAAGAAAATAAAGTAGTATTAGATCATAATCTAAGCTCTAAGCAAATGTCCACAAGTCCATACCAGTATAACGAGCAATTGAGTAAATAAATAAATTGGGAAGAATAGACAAATCACTATGTAAAAAAATTCTAAATAATTTATACAGAAATTTCACCCTCAAGGAAGTAGAGTATAACTCATCACCTGTTAAATGAGGATTGCAAATAGTGACTTCCCTCCAAATAATACAGTACGGAAGACAGAAAGGGGGCATTATAACTTTACAGTTGCGAGAGAACAGACAAATGCTGCCTCAGCCAGGTGGTCAAGATTAACATCAACAGTGTTGTTTCTTTAATAGTATGTATCCTTGATTTGCTATATGACTTTACCTCTAATATTCCCTGAAAGCCATGAGCCCAGTCTAATGATGAGAAAAACATCAAATACTAAAGGAGAAAAACTATACCTTAAAACTGTCAAGATCATTAAAAACAAGAGAAGTCTAAGAAACTGTCACAGCCAAGAGGAACCTAAAGAGACATGACAATTAAATGTAATATGTTATTCAGTGTAGGATCCTGGAACAGGAAAAGAACATTATCTAAAAATCTAAAAAGATCGAAAAAGTGTTTAATTTTAGATAATAACATATCAATATTGGCTCATTCATTGTGACAAATGTACCATATTAATGTACATGTACCAAATGTATCATTATAATGCACCTATTATTAATTAGTAATAGGTGGAAATGGGCACAGGATATATGAAGACTCTGTATCATCTTTTTAATCTTTCTGTAAACTAAGACTATTTAAAAAATCTTTTAATTTTAGGAAAGTATGTGGTGGAATCATTCCCCTCCTTCATGGGAAGTACTCAGTCAATGTTAACTTATTATCTACATGACAAACACTAAGTTGACAGGAATCTCTGTGGTCAAAGTTAGATAATCATTACAGATTTAAAGAGAATAGCAATTGTAATTAACCGGAATAACTCAGAATCTAAAAAAAATTGCTAACCGATGCATTGGCCAGATTACCAGAATTTCATTTTCTATAAGAGTCAACCATAGAATAAAGTAAGATTTAGAATATGAGGTAGAAAAAAAGCAAACCCCTAGTGATTTTCTGTCTTACTCTAAAAAGGAAAAAATCAACTATACTGCCTCCTATACCAAAAGCTCTCTATTGCTTTGAAGGTGATGTCAGCAAATCTACTTCTGAAGGCTCAATGCATGGTCGTCTCAAAGACATTTTCATTTCAATATTGAACTCCTAAAGAGCTAAAGATCCTTAAGATACAAGCAGGCATCTAATACTACTGAGGCAAAGAGAGGCCCTGGAAAAATATGGGAAGAGATGACAGATGTGAATAAGCATGATGGAATATTTCATCAAAAGGATAATTAATTATCTGCTTTAAAAAAATAATTCCTACATTTTGGCATTCATCCCTTTTCTTGGTTTTCAGAAAGATACTTTTGAGAAATTCTGAGTTGTTGAAGAAATTGTCAGTTGGCCATTCGTTTATAATCAGGGCCTTGCAGCAGAGGAGGGGAAGGGAGGTGAGAAAGTTTTATTTTCAGTTTATTTTACAAATCTAAGAGACTTATTCAAATTCCCATAGCTTTGGATGAGCCACATAGACATAATCTCACCTCTGAATTCACTAAACTTCACCCTACCTTTGCATGAGTTCTCTTCTAGATAGTTTGGCGTCTCCTTAGACAAATTAACAGACTCATGCGGACCCAAGGATTCAAAGCTTTGTTGTATTGTAAATACAAAACAAAGTACACAACCTTGTTTTCTGCCATTGCCTGTCAAGGTCCATCTTACTTAAAAATGTTGTGGGGTATCCAAAATGACTGTTTATGCTTTTATCTTCAAAATGAATATTAATTTTTAATGGCAAAGTTTAGGTTATAAAAGGATCTGGTTTGTAATATTCCAAAAAGGAATCTGTCCATGATTCAGAGTCCCTCTGAATCTCCATCTCATCAGGAAGTTCACAAAACCGTATGAATACAATGGCTACGCTGGCAGTGACATACCTGCATCAGCCTAAATTATGAAGCCAGTCAAGTTAGGCATGGGAAAACTGTATTTGTCAGCATACAGGTACCATTCTTAGAAGCACTTGCTTTAAACATGATGCTAATGAATCCTCTCTAAAGGGAAAATTTATACTAGATTGAAATATATTCCCTCCCCTTTCAGAAGTATTTCCATTTTGATAGCAATGCGTAAAGACCAAAAGCAAAACAAAACAAAACAAATGAAAACAAAAACTCAAAACCAAAACAAACAAACAAACAAAAAAAACAGAATGTAAAGGTGCAACTCTCTAATGGTGGAATTTTAGACTCTGTCAGATGATGAGGAAAAAGGAAAGGAAAAATTCTTAGGTTTTTGTTCAAAGCCCCCTAAAATCACATCAGAGTGACAGGCTTCTAGTTTGCGGTCTCCCAATTTTTCCCTCTGTATATGATTTTTTGCTACATGAAAAAACTTGAGTTTATTTAAATTACATTAATTATACAGAGTTTTAACCACACTGAATGGTATTTTAGGAAGAAAATTCATATATAACTCCATGTCAAGCACAGTTGTTGTGTTTCTATATAGCTATATTTCATTGTAATCAATAAATTCACTTCCTGTATTTTATACTTGCCAATGTATTCATCCATTCAACAAATATTTATTAAATGCCTACTATGTGCCAGGTACCATTCTAAGGTATTGGGATACATCATTAAATGAGACAGACAAAATTCCTGATTTTATAGAACTTATATACTACTTGAGGAAAGATATAAATAATAAATATAATACCTAAAAACTTTGTGTGTGCTGTTTTTTAAAAATAATAAAACAGGGTAACTAAGATTGGCTGTGAGGATTGGGAATGAGGATACAATTAAAAATAGTATAGTGGGGAAGGCATCCTTGAATAGTGACATTAGAGCACAGGCTTGCCAGAGGTTAGTCAGACATGTAGATATCTAGGGAAAGAGACTTACAGACAAAGAAAAAAGTCAGTGCCAATGACCCTTGTGTTGGGAACATGTCTTGCATATCTGAGGAGCAGCAGGGAAGTCAGTGTGGCTGGGGCAGTGAGTGACAGAGAGGGTAGATAAAGACGATGTCAGAGATAATGAAGGCCAGAAAAATGAACACCTTGTACACCACTGGAAGAGCTTTGACTTAACTATTATGCAATTTTGGACAAGTGGTTAATCATCGTAAGATTCAGTTTAATCTATGAAAGAGGAGCAATCAACTAAAAAAGAAGTATAACTAATAAACCAATAATGGATAGGAAATGGAATAATAAAAATTAATTAATAAAAGCAAAACAAAGAGGGAAGGGAACCTAAAAAATGTGGGACAAAGAGAAAATAAATAAAAAGCACATTTAAACTTCACCATAAAGTAATGACGATTATATTAAATGTAAATAGTTTATAAACTCTGATTAAAGAGTAGACTGTTAAATGAATTTTATGAAGCAAGACTTAACTATATGTTGTCTATGAGAAACACACTTGAAACATAAACAACGGAGGGGTTCAAAATAAAAGAATGGGAAGAGATATAGCATTCTAAATCTAACAAAAAGAAAGTAGGAGTAGCTGTATTAATATAGATTTCAGAGTAAGGAATGTTACCAGGATAAAGAAAGACAATGATACAATGACAAAATGGTCAATACATCAATAAAACATAACATTTCTAAAAGTATCTGCACCTAAAATCAAAACTTCAAAATTGAGAAAGCAAAAACTTATAGAACTTAAAAGAAATAGACGAACTCACAAATATAGTTGGAGATTTCAAAATCACCTTCTCAATAATTGAAGGAACAAGTAGACAGGACATAAGTAAAAAGATGTGAACAAGACTATTTGCCAACTTGGTCTAACTGACATTTGTAGAACACGGCACTCAAAAAAACAGCATAATGGATTTTTTTTTTTCCAAATGCACATGAAATATTTACCAGGATAGGCCATATTCTGAACTATAAAACATTTCAATAGGGGCACCTGGGTGGCTCAGTGGGTTAAGCCTCTGCCTTCCGCTCAGGTCATGATCCCAGGTTCCTGGGATCGAGTCCCACCTAGGGCTCTCTGCTCGGCGGGGAGCCTGCTTCCCCCTCTCTCTCTGCCTGCCTCTCTGCCTACTTGTGATCTCTGTCTGTCAAATAAATCAATAAAATCTTTAAAAAAAACAAAAAAACCCCCACATTTCAATAAATACAAAAGGGTTGAAATTGTCAATGTATATTCTCAGACCGCAATATAATTATAGCAGAAATCAAAAATAGATAGATATCTGGGAAATCCCCCCAAATATTTGGAAATTATACAGCACATTTCTTTATAACCCACAGGTGAATGAAAAAATCTCAAAAGAAATTAGAAATTATTTTAAACTAAATGAGAGCTAAAACATCAAATATCAAACATGTGGGATGCAGCCAAGCATATGTATATTATAACATGTAGAATAAAATATGTGCATTAGAAAAAAATAAAGTTCTCAAATCAAATCTGTTTCCACTTTAGAAAACTAGGCAGACACACATGTGTGCGCGCGAGTGTGCACGTGCGCACACACACACACACACACGAATTAAACCCAAAGAACACCGGAAAAAGAAAATATTAAGGGTAAGAGCAAACATTAATAAAATTAACAGAAAGAGGGGCACATGGGTGGCTTAAGTAGATTAAGCCTCTGCCTTCGGCTCAGGTCATGATCTTAGGGTCCTGGGAATTGAGCCCTGCATCAGGCTCTCTACTTAGCAAGGAGCCTGCTTCTCTCTCTTTCTCTGCCTGCCTCTCTGCCTATTTGTGATCTCTGTCAAATAAATTAATAAAATCTTTTTAAAAAATAAAATTAACAGAAAGAGAAAGATATCAATGAAAGCATTAAGTGGTCTCCTTAAAAAAACAAAAACAACAGTAAAATTGATAGACTTCTAGTAAAACCAATCAGAAAAAAACAGAGAGAAAAAGTAATTACCAATATCTGAAATGATATATGGGTTATAATTTCAAATAATACCGGCACTAAAATGATAATAAGAAAATACTTTAAACAACTTTTTTTGGCCAATAAGTTAACAACTTAGATAAAATAACAAATATGTTGAAATACATGAACTTCCAAAGCTGACTTAAGAAGAAAAATAACCTGAATAATACTATAAATTATAAGTAAATTGAATTCATAGTTAATAACTGCCAAGGTTTTAGAATACTCCAAGGCTAGGTAGTTTCACTGGTGGATTCTTCACAACATTTTTGAAAGATATAATAACACTTCTACACAATGAACTATCCCAGTAAATAAAAGAGAACATATTCCATCACATTCTATGAGACCAGAGCTGACATCATACCGAAACTAGAAAAAACTATTAGAAAAGAAAAGGAAAAGAAATGAAATTTAAGGGCACCTGGGTGGCTCTGTGTTAATGCCTTTGCCTTCAGCTCAGGTCATGATCCCAGGATCCTGGGATCGAGCCCCACATCGGGCTTTTTGCTTAGCGGGGAGCCTGCTTCCCCCTCTCTATCTGCCTACCTCTCTGCCTACTTGTGAGTTCTGTCTGTCAAATAAATAAATAAAATCTTAAAAAAAAAAGAAAATTAAAACAAAAGAAAACTAGACACCAATATTCCCTATGAATATTAGCAAATTGAATCTGGCAATATAGAAAGAAAGAAAGCACTGTGGTCCCATGGAGTTTACACAGCAGTACAAGGTAGGTTGAACATTTGAAAAACAAAATATAATGTGCCATATTAACAGACTAAAAGAAAAATTATATGATCATCTCAATAGAAGCAGGAAAAACATTTGACAAAAATCTACACACTTTTTGGGAAAAACGTTCAGCAAACTAGGAATAATAGACAAGGACTTGCTCAGTTTGTTAAAAAGCATGCTTGAAAAACCCAGAGCTACCATCCTACTTAGTGGTGAAAAACCTTGTAAAATGAAAAACAAGAAAAGGATTCCTCCTCTCAACACTCTTATTCCCATTATACTGAAGGTCCGTGCCAACAAGGAAAGAAGAAAGAAATAAAAGACAGATTAGAAAGAAAGAAAACTTTCTTTGCAGACAATATAATGGTCCATGTAGAATATCTTGATCAATATCAATTTTAATTTATATATACTTGCAATGAACAACTGTAAATTTCAATTTAAAAATATTATTTACAATATCAGGGAAAATGTAAATACTTAGGGATAGACTTTACAGAAGATATACACTGAAAACTACAAAATACTGCTGAGAAAAATTAACAATGATTAATAAATGTAGAGATATATCATTCTTATGGATTGGAAGACTCAGTACTGTTAGTATGTAAATCCTTCCTAACTAATATATAGATTCAATGCAATTCAATTCAAATTCCAGTAAGAACTCTCTTATAGTCCTAGTGGAAATGCAAAATATTACAGCCAGTTTGAAAGACAATTTGGCAGTTTCCTATTAAATATAGACTTACCATATGACCCAGCAATTGTATTTCTAGGTATTTATGCAAGGAAAGTGAAAATTACATTCACACAAAAATCTGCGGCAGCTTTATGTATAATTGCCAAAAGCTGGATGTAGCCAACTCACTAATAAGACAAACAATTCAATTAAAACTAGGCAAAAACACAAAAGAAGAAAGGACTAGAATTTGACCAAATAATACATATGGATGACATATAAGCGCATGAAAATATACCCCACATCCTTAGTCATTAGGGAAATGCAAGTTAAAGTCATAATGAGATACTACTACATACCTTGTAGAAGAACTAAGATTACAAACACTGACCCAGCTCAGTGCTGGCAGGGAGCTCACGTTATATGGCTGGTGAGTCGAACTGATAAAGCTACTGAATCAGGAAGTAGTTTCTAAATAACATTGCTATAAACATTTGCTACAAGTATTTCTATGGACATGTGTTTTCATTTCTCTTGGGTAAATTCGCAGGAGTAGAATGGCCCAGAGTACTTTCCTCAGTAGTGGGTGATGGACCACACGGTAGCAATATGAGGAACGAAGTATTTTCCCAGAGTTTCCCAGAGTTAGAAAAGAAGACAGCCAAATAGTGAAAGGCAAGTATGTGAAGGGTGATCCCTGCAAAATGAGGCGTGACAAGGGAACAGCTCCAAACGTGGGTAAAATAAAAGGTCCTGTTCCTTAACATATGCTAGGGTGTGTGGTCGGGGCTGAGAGGGTGCATGAGACTCAGTTAAGTTGTAAGTCCTCAATTTTCCCAAATCAATTCTGGGCCAATAAGCAATCTCATAATTGTAATAGGAATGTCAACACCCACAAGAGACATGAACATGCACACCACTCAACATCCACAAAACCTAATGTGGTTCCAAGAGCTCTAGCTGCCAAGAGAAGTCTTTCTAGGCTGAGCCAGTCCTAGAGATCCAAAGTCTCTCAGGAGCAGTGGGTTGCCCATGCAGTGGGCCCATGCAGGAAACAATAACTTTATTGGCTAGAGCATAAGTTGTGAAGAGAAAAGTAAGACTGGGGAAGTAAATTGAGGCCAGACTAAGAAGGGTCCTGATTACTGTCCTTAGGATTCTATTTCTATTGTTTTGTATAATTGTACATTCTAGAATTTTACAGTTGGAAGAATAGAAAGCAACCTTTGTTAATAAATATGTGATTGCATAATCAAAACATTATACAGTGTGGCATCATGTCTAATTATTTTTAGGGCACATATTGCTGTTGGCATTCATTATAGGCTGTAAGTGCACTCACTGTGTAGGGAATCGGAAAGAGTGGCTCTATCTTCTGTATGCAACTGTCCTAAATTACTATCTGCAAATGATTTAGAAGACAGAACCCAGTCCCCTTTGTGCCTTTGCTCGTCCTATCTCCTCTGTCAAGAATATCCATTCCCTCCATACCACATCCTATGGCTTAGTGGTTAAGAAAACGGCCTTTAGAGTCAAGGAATGTCTGGCAACACAAGAGCTCGGTAAATGTTAGCTGTTTCTATTAATACCCATCATTCAAGTTCAAATTCCAAGCCCTTGATACTCCCCCTCGCATGCCCCCACATCGCTCCTTCCCAAGCCATAGGACTCTTTCTTCCCTGAGAAAATCCGTATCACTTGCCAATGTCTACTTGTTAGCTGGTACTCTGGTAATCTACGCACATTCATTATCTCCCTTGCTAGAAAGGGAGCTCCTTGAAGGCAAGTCCATATATGCTCCACATTCACGTCCCTCACTGTGCCTGGGAGGACGTCCCACAGTAGGTGTCACGGTAAACACCTATGGATCATGATGTCACAAAAAGACACAACTTAGCTTTGAAAGACATTTCCTGCTCTTGGCCTAAAAGCCGAAATGTGGTAGCATGTGAAAGCTAGTGATCACAAACATCACAAACATGTTTTCAAATGTATCAGCATCCTCCTGTTTGGGACTCATCTGTCCTCTCCATACAGAGACCCTCCAGAGAAACAATATACAAAGAAATCTCCACACTCACCGTGTATGAGAGCTATACTGATTCTGCGGAGGTGACAAGGAAAAGCCATTTCATTTTGCTTTGGCCGAAGAAACGTATGACATTCATCAGTGTAATTTTCTGAGAGATAATTTTAAGAATCCTACATTCTTAAGGAAATCACTAGTAATTGTTTTTTGTTTATTGTAAATTACCAGAGGGAAAATTTATTACTAATTCTCCAATTATTTCATTATGTGACACTAATTAAAAAAAAAAGGTCTTGACATCCCCATTACGTTTAGCAAAGTATAATGTAATTTAATAAATAACTTTGACTGAAGTGATTATTTACCTAAAACATAGAATATGCGAAGGAACCTCAAATCATATTTTCCTGGTGCCATATAATAAAATAATTGTGTAATTAGTAATAAACAGCATGAAAGAATGACAAATGTTTTATTTAAAACTTGGGGAACAAAAGCACATCACTTGCGCTTTTTCCAAGCGAACAAAATCCTATGGTATATTAATCAAAGGGGCTGTTTTATGCCTCTGGCAGCAGTGTTTTAAAGTAAACCCTTAATATCAGATCCCAATCCCCAGTTTCAATTTGCTTTCAATGGAAAGGACATTAGAGTTTATAAAATACTCCTTGATTACTTTCTTGAAGGCCTGAAATCTTGACATATCCATGACTGGCTCGCACTGCATCAATACAGGGGGTTGAAAGACCAATACACATCGCGAACATTGCCACAGTGACTTATAGAATCATGCCCTTGAGAAAAAGCCAGAGAGAAAAAAGGAGCGCCGGGCAGTGACAAAAATGAAATAGAACTGTCATCTGGCAGTTCTTCATAGTCCGTCAAGGAAACTATTAAAGATGTACAAAGAGCCAGAGAGCACTTGGGTAAGCTTGTGAAACGAGCGCTTCAAGGGCAGGTCAGCGCCTGTGACTGGGGACCCTGTGGAGAAAAGCCCCTGCCCGGGCCCCACAATGAGCTGGCACTTGGGCAAAGGGATGAGCTCCCCATTCCAAGACGGCTGGACAACGCGGAATTTAAAATACATAAATACATTGTAAATTAACTCTTCCGGACATCCTTTTTTCTAGCAGCAGATATCACAGAGATTATTCTGGGTCTTGTTCAGGAACGGTAATAAGAGCCTCCCTGGGGTTGTTTAAGCCAGTTTCAGGTTTCAGCCAACCCCCCCATCCCTCTCCCCCCACCGCCAGTTCATGACATCAATTGTTTAGCTTCTCTGAGCTCGCACAGAGGAAGCAGGAAATCTGAATCTGTTCTTTACCTTTTTCCTCCTTTGCACCTGCTCTATTTCCTTATACAATATTCTGCTGCTCTTTCTGGGTCCCCCTCACTTGAGAGCCGCCTAAAACCCAAAGCCACCAGGTCTGAGCTGCTTTGCTGGCCAACAGCTGATGTGCATGAAAAAAAATTAGTAGGTCTTTATGGAGATCAGGGGGATTGGGGGAAACTTCTCCTCCTAACCACCCCCCACCATAACACACACACACATTCTGCCCTGAGCTCAACCAGATCAGTTTTCTCCAGGGAATGTCAGTGTTCTGAGGGCTTTGCTTATCTCTCAAATTATTCTAATAGAATTTCACTTAGGAAAGGAGGAGAAAATGATGTCACATTCAAGCATGTAGGAGAGGTATTTGGAGAAGGTGAGGTCTTAGGGCTTCTCTTCATATCACCCAACATAGATCCCTGTCCCTCAAGATAGAACTGGGGAAATTACCTAAATATGGAATGAGCCCAACTATCATGCTATGTAAAACATTGCTGGCAAGTATTTTGTCCCTAAATCTCGTTATGATTTGGGATTTAAAATAAGTGATAAGTTATTTTGAATAGGCAACTCAATAGAAAGATACAATTTATAGAAATTAAAAGATTAGATTTAGTCATATGTAGTAATTAAATCCCCAAATGAATATGAGAATAATGGAAATTCGAGTTTTATTATATTTTTGTTTTATAAAAAATAAATCATACTTTTTATAGCCACTTAAGCTCAAAGTGTGTGTGTGTGTGTGTGTGTGTGTGTGTGTGTGTGTGTATGGAGAGAGAGAGGAGAGAGAAAGAAACCACTCTTAATAGGCCTCTCTAGAAGACATTTTATTTCTGGATGCAATTACAGTATTCATATAATCTAAGAAAGGAGGAAACTTTTTAAAGCCCTTTTTTGAGGGTGGGGGATGGAAAGGAGCTTGTCATGATCTCCTTTCCTATCAATTTTAATTCTATCATGCTATTATTTATCCCAAAGATTTATTTCTTCCATATAGAGAATACCATATCTAGAATAATGTTTGGCTTTTCTTCTAACGGGGTTTTCCTCCTACGCTACACTATAGTTTAGAGGGCTGTTTGAGAGGTATTTCTTTCATGGCTGGGTATTCAAAAAGTGTATTATAGCTTAGAATTGTAAGTATATTATAGATTTATAACAGTAATGATTTTTACAGTTTCACTACTCCGTCATGCAGATGGGACATATTAGTTTATTCTATGCTTCCCCCATATTCATTGGCAAGGCCAAACATACACTATTTCAACTCAAAAGACTTTTTTCTCTCATAACATTAAAAGGTATGTTGTAAAATTCAATTTACAAACTTGGCACCAGATATAACTACAACAAATAAAATAATACCAAAAAATATCAGTTACAAAAGCATAATATAAAATGAGTAATTTCCTGCTGAGCGGCAGATATGGAAACCTGCTACAGAATCTAATTTTTTTTGAACAGATCATTAGGGGGCCATCACCACAACTGTCACTAAATACTTTTCCTACTGACCCAAAGCTTGTGCATTTAAGACAATGGCCTCTTAATAAAAGAAACTGATACTGCCCTCAGGAAACTTACTTTTCAAAGGGATGTGAGACAATTAAATGCATACATAGCATTTCATTCACTTATTATAGTTTTGTAGGGGTTTTTTTGGGAGGGGGAGGACAATAGTGCTTTTAAATATGTTTCTTTCATTTTCATTCCCATTTAATGTAATCCATAAATCTTTCTTCTGGTAAGACAATGCAAAGCGAATTTTTCCTGACTGCTCATTGAGACCAGAAGGAGGGCCTGACTGCTCATTGAGACCAGATACATATAAGTAATTAGCAAAACTATAGAGGTCATTGTTCATTTCGGTGATCACCTAATACTAGAGTTTGTATTCATTCATAATCTTGCCCTATTCCACACTATCCTGGGAATCGTTTGTGTGTGGTGATAATAAAGTAATGAGGATGAGAAGGAGAAAGAGGAGTAATAGGCATCATGCAGGTATCCTACACGCATAATCTTATTTAGTAATTCCAAAACCGTATGAAAAAAATACTATTTTCCCCTTTTTACAAATGTGGGAACTGAGGCACAGCAAGTCACCTGTGTAACTGTGTAACTGGTAAGCAGCAGAACCAGGATTTGTACCCCCGGCTGTTGGACTCTAGAGCCATTGCTCCTTTCCTACATTACAAATTGGAGATACAAGAAATGCATGCATAGGTGGATTCACAAATATGGCTGCAGAGCTCTCCAGACCAATTCTACAATATAAACCTGATGGGAATCATGTTTTCTTATGTTAATGATGTAATGTGGATAATAACTGCAAAGCTGACTTACACAATATGAGCGTGTAAACAAGAAAATGTTTAAAGGAGGTGGAATCTGAGAATGAGGAAAATTCAGATGAGTTGAGATTGGAGGGCAGGAAATCGTGTGAATAGAGGCACATGCGTGCAAGTTGGACATATATGTCGGGAAAACACAGCTGTAAAACTGCCTCAAATTATCCCAATCTGGACCATATTTTAATTTAACCCCAAATATAGCATGGGCTATACTTATGTTAAAAAATTGTTATTTATCTGATATTTGAATTTACCTGGACAGCTGGTATTTTTACTTGCTAAATCTGACAACCCTATACAACACTTAAATTTACCTGAGATAGACATATATATATATATATATATATATATATAGAGAGAGAGAGAGAGA